>NC_045446.1:2960917-3002983 GCF_002776525.5 Piliocolobus tephrosceles | reverse complement strand
AGCCATGAGCATAGCCACCAATTTCCACCTCTTCAGTGCCACCAACAGCCATGAGCATAGCCACCAATTTCCACCTCTTCAGTACCACCAACGGCTGTGAGCATAGCCACCAATTTCCACCTCTTCTGGTACCATGAAGATGAATCTTGACAGAGTTTTTTTCAGAATGGGAATCGGCAGAATGGCTACAGAGACCTCTTTCTGCACATCAGAAAACCCACACAGAAGCCCCTCTGGAAGCTACCATCTCTTCCCAAGGATCCTGCTTGGCCAGCCTGACGAGCCTCCTGAGGCAGATGCACTCTCAACACAAAGTGTCTGCCAGACTCCAGCCTCCACTTGAATGGAGGCAGTTACCCCAGTGAGTGATTTCCTCTGAGCTGGAATAGCAAACTGAAGGAAGAGGCCCTCAGTGAAATATGGATGACTTGCCTGCATGATTGCTGGGGCTGGAGGCTCCAATCACAAGCACTTCATACTCATTAGATACCTGTAGCTTCATATTTGTTATGAGCAATTTTTCTTTGTCAGATGCATTTTGAAATTTTTCATCTAAGGGATTACTGAAAATATTTAGTCCCATGAATATCAACAATATGGTAAACATATAGGAAAGTGCAACATATGTCAATTCTGAAATAATTACAGAATTTATATATTTGAGGAAAATCTCATATCTCTAATTAGGTAGAATTCACATGGAGGCATGTATCTTCATGCAAACACATATAAAGAAACAAGCCGAGCACAGCTGTGCTGTGAAACCCAAAAGTTGGGGTGGAGATGAAAGGGCAAGGGGGAGTGTGGTTATGGACGGTGATTTAAGGAGTTCCAGGAAAGACTCACTGAGAATTAGGAGGTTTTAGTAATTATAAGATGGAGAGTAACTGAATAGTTACACAAAGAGTAATCACAAAGATATAAATGTAATTTGTTGTAAGATTAAAATTTGATGACACTGCTAAATGAAGTATTAGGTCTGTGCAAATGTAATTGCTGTTTTTGCCATGACTTTTAATTGCAAAACCACAATTACTTTTGCATCAACCTAATATTAATTCATCTACTCCAATAATTGCCATATTCTTATCATTACTCTTGTCTCAGTTAACTACTATAGATAAATTGTGTTACCACCCACATTAGGATATTATTTCTATCTCTACTTCATCTAACTCTCAATAACAAAATAGATCACCTGTTGTGATTACTCTTGTTTTACAGATGGAAAGAGCGAGGCTTAAAGAATCTGAGTGATTTGTCAAAGGTGTTTGTTTAATTATCAAGATTTGTTTCAGGTCCCTCCTCAATTCCACTTTCCTCTCTTTTTAACGTCCCATCTATTTTGTCACATTCTCAGCCATAATTCCAGAACTGTCTACGTCTTCAATTCCCATCACATGGATAATCTGATGTTCCCTTTTTTTTCTGTAGTTCTTCTGAGATGCTTCTTATCACAATCAGGACTTACACCCACATCACCACAGCTGGTGATTACTTTCTTGTTCTCAGCTTATGGGGCTCTCAGAAGCTTTCAGCACAGTTGCCAGCTCTCCCCTGATGATATGGTTGGATTTGTGTCCCTGTCCAAATCTCATGTTGAATTACAATCCCCGGTGTTGGAGGAGGAGCCTGGTGGGAGGTGACTAGATCATGGGGGTGGATTTCCCCCTTGCTGTTCTTGTGACAGTGATGAGTTCTCACAACATCTGGCTGTTTAAAGGCATGTGGCTCCTCCCCTTCACTCTCTCTTCCTCCTTCTCTGGCTTGTAAGACTTGCCTGCTTCCCCTTCACCTTCCACCATGATTGTAAGTTTCCTGAGGCCTCCCCAGCCATGCTTCCTATACAGCCTTTGGAACTGTGAGTCAATTAAACCTCTTTTCTTTATAAATGGCCCAGTCTCAGGCAGTTCTTTACTGCAATGTGAGAACAGACAAATAGAAGCCCTCACTCAGGCCTGCTTCTCTCTCATCAACGCTTCCCTGTGCTGCATCTGCCTCTCACCCAACTCTCATGCTCATGCTGACAACCAATGTTGATCCAATGTTTAACTTCCAGTCTTCTCCAATTTTGCCTCTAAAGAAATGCAAATCCTACTGGCATTGATGATTCATCTGTCTGGTATTCAATCCCACTTGGATCCATTAATTCCCTTTCTTGATATACATCTAAAGGATTTGAAATTAGCATATCAAAGACATCACTAGACTCCCGTGTTCACTGCAGCACTATCCACGATCGCCAAGATACGGAATCAACCTAAGTATCCATCAAGGCATGAACAAATGAAGAAAATGTGGTACATTTGCGCAATGGAAGACTATTCAGCTTTTAAAAAGAAAAAACTCCTGTAATTGACAACAACATAGACGAGCCTGGAGGACATGATATTAAGTGAAATAAGCCAGGCACAGAAAGACAAATACCACCTAACCTCACTCGTCTGTGGAAAATTTTTAAAGTTGAACTCATCAAAGCAGAGAGAAGAATAGTGGTTACCAGAGGCTGAGGTATGGGGTGTGGGGTAAGAGGTTGGGGAAATGTTGGTGAAAAGATACAAAATTTCAGTCGGACACAGGAGGAATAAATTCAACAGACGCATTGTACAGCATGATGACTCTAGTTAATAACAACATATTGTATTTTCAAAAATAAAAGAAAAAAGAGTGAAAAGGTACATAATACGATGATAAGAAGGACAGAAAATAAATAAAAATAAATCCTACTTGTGCCATGATTTGGGCTGTGCTATTCCAAGGACAGGGGGAATGCCCAAAGAAATCCTGGCCTGGTTGAGACAATAAATTGTGTGTCTGGCAGAAGAGAAAAACCATCGTAAGTTGAAATAATCAGGCTCAGAGGGAAAGTAGAAACTGACCTGGGTGGTGAAGAATTGGACAGACACTGAGCAAGGTTGGTGACAATCTTTATGAAGAAAACAGGATAAGAAAAAAGAGAATAAATAGGCCGGGCACGGTGGCTCACGCCTGTAATCCCAGCACTTTGGGACGCCGAGGCAAGCAGATTGCTTGAGCTCAGGAGTTTGAGACCAGCCTGGCCAACATGGCAAAACCCCCTCTTTACTGAAAAAATACAAAAACAGCCGGGCATGGTGCGCACACCTGTAATCCCAGCTAGTTGGGAGGCTGAGGCTAGAGAATCACTTGAACCCAGGAGGCAGAGGCTGCAGTCAGCCGAGATCGCACCACTGCACTCCAGCCTGGGTGACAGAGAAAGACTCTGTCTCAAAAAAATAAATAAATAAGTAAAAAACAAGAAAAAGGAAAAAGAGTACAGTTGCGTGGGGGAAGGAGAATGGCAGTTGGAGCCAGAAGACCTGGGTTTGAATCTCATCTCTGCCACTTCAGGCAGCAGCACCACGTGCTTAACTTTAAACTTCTAATATTAAATCCACAGCATCTATCACTTCAGTTTCCAAAATCATCAAGTGAGATATTGTGTGCTTGTAAAGATTTTGCCATTGTTAGTTGGTTGTCATGACCTTAAGTGTAATCAAATCCAAAACTCATACTATATTTCGTATAGTCCTATTTTTTGTAACAAAGCTATTACACAAATGCAAAAGTGTTGTGTATGTATGTATTATGGGTAAATAATAGCTAGATGATAGATAATGGATTGGTAGATAATAGATAATAGATAGAAAATACATAGATAATAGATAAAATAAATAGTTATAGATAGGTAGATGATGGTTAGACAATGGATTATATAGATGATAGATATAAAGATAATAAATGTGGGTAGATAATAAATAGATATAAATAATATTATAGAGAGATTTGGAAAGATTGATAGCTATAGATAATAAATCAATGATAGATAAAGGTAAATATATGATCACTAGTTAATAAGAAATAATTAATTCCCTTATTGCCTTATACATTTTTGCCTCTGGGCTGTGAGTGTGGCCTGCAGCCGCGTACCTGTGCCTAGCCCATGTCCCTCATCATCCGAGTTTAGGGGGAGCTGGTGAGCCGAGGTTTGCAGTCCCCCTGGAGGTGAGAAGCGTCTCCATTCCACAGCCCACTCTCCCCGCCTCTCCATCACCCTCTCCTTTTACACTAGCTCTGGTTATTCTGGCTGTGGAAGGGACAGGAAGGGCTGAGAGGTTGACCACATAGATGAGGTTTGGTTGGAACTGTTATGGTTGAGTTTGCTGGAAAAAGACTCTGAGGCAGAGGCTACGGGGCAGGCTCTGGGGACCCCTCCTGGGGAGGAAGACAGTACCTGCAAGTGGTCCTGACAGCTCCCATGTGGACTTAGGACTGAGTGGGCACTTTAGAGCCACCCCACTGAAACAGGGGTGGGGGCTTGTGCCCCCAGACCCAGTGGTACCTGGGCGGGGCTCCCGTGCAGGGCCACCCCAGGCACTGCACAGAGGCTCACCATAGGCCTCAGCCACCCACACTCCCGCGAGCTAGACACAGACTGGTTCCTAATGGGCACCACCTTGCCTGGCACAGGAGGGGACAACATCTCAAGGCATTGATGGGCATCACGCCAAGGCTGCCGTGAAAGCCACAGCTCCTCGGAGCGCCACACACAAGACAAGGGCCACAGCTCCTCGGCACTGTCATCCAGGACTGCACGGTGTGGGTTGGGATTCACAGAGGTTTCTCTTGAATGGGCACTGCCAGTCTTTAGACACTGTTGAGATCTTGCTCGTAATTTAGCTCTTACGGGATGCAAGCCAGGCAGAGGTGTCTGTAGGGAGTTATGTGACTGGTGTGATTGGCAAGGTCTGTGTGACTGGTGAGGTCGGTGTGGGTGTGCATCCTAGGAGAGAACCAGAGGGGAGCGTCCCTGATGTTCCATCCAGAGCCGTGCACTGCTATGCAAGGATGGCATCCTACAGCCCAGCACAGAGCCGTAGGGAGGATACAGGTAGGATGCAGGTGGGACTCGGGCAGGATACAGGTAGGATGCAGGTGGGACTCAGGCGGGATGCAGGTAGGATGCAGGTGGGACTCGGGCGGGATGCAGGTGGGACTCAGGTAGGATGCAGGTAGGATGCAGGTGGGACTCAGGCGGGATGCAGGTGGGACTCAGGTGAGATGCAGGCGGAATGCAGGTGGGATTCAGGTGGCACTCAGGCGGGATGCAGGTAGGATGCAGGCGGGACTCAGGTGAGATGCAGGTAGGATGCAGGTGGGACTCAGGTGGGACGCAGGTGGGATGCAGGTGGGACTCAGGTGAGATGCAGGTAGGATGCAGGTGGGATTCAGGTGGGACTCAGGTGGGATGCAGGTGGGACTCGGGCGGGATGCAGGTAGGATGCAGGTGGGACTCAGGTGAGATGCAGGCGGGACTCAGGTGAGATGCAGGTGGGACGCAGGTGGGATGCAGGTGGGACTCGGGCGGGATGCAGGCGGGACTCAGGTGGGATGCAGGCGGGACTCAGGTGGGATGCAGGTGGGACTCAGGTGGGACGCAGGTGGGACGCAGGTAGACAGAGTGCAGGTGTGTGCACTCCGCTACGTCGATAGCACACCCTGGACTTTAGCACCATGCCTGGAGTGCCAGAGTATGATGGGTCCCAGAGGAAGGGTAGTGTTCAAATGAAGACTTTGAACGTCCACATGTGCTTAGCCTGTGTGCCTGGAAAATCCCCTAGTGTCCTGCACCAGCTGGCCGGAGAGGGTAAGAATATGCAGCTCTGCAGGCCGTGCTCTGGGGACCGAGGTACCTGTGAATGAATCCATGTGGATGCCAGAGAGACTGAGCCTTGAGCCCAAAGCCCAGCTCCTTCACTGGCCTGTTGGGCAGCTTTGTGCCCTTTCTTCAATCTCTCTGAGCCTTAGTTCTGTCCTTGTAAGCAAAGTGTCCGCACAATGATAATTCCTGCCTTGATGGTCCTGGAACGACTGAATAAGATCTAGTTCCTAGAGTCACCAGATTAAGTTTCCTTCCCTTCCTTTTCCTTTCTAATCTCAGAAAGAAAGGGATAGGAAAAGCAAGAGGAAGGAAAATGCTGGCAAAGCAAACGTTAAGTGTGTGGCACCTGGCACTCTCGCAGCGAGCATGGCTATAGCCTGTAGCAGCAGGGAGCCACAGCCATGCCCAGCTCCAGGATAGGGGCCAGCCTAGGAGCTGGGCCTTGAACCCCTGTGGCTAGCGCAGCACCTGCACTCCTTGATATGGTCAGGACACCTCCACATGGAGTGGTGGGCTGCCCTGTGCCCCCCACCACCGCCATCCTGCCAATCCAACAGACTCTAGGGACTGGGCCTGACCTTGCCCAGCAGCGCCGGAAACCCAGAGGCAGCCTCCTCCCCAGTATGATGCCTGTGCATGAGGGCCTGGGTCCAAGCTGCAGATGGGGCCACTGTTGTACCCTACGGTGGTGCGGATGGGTAGCAGCTGCCTAGTGGCCCCTGCAGGGGTTCCATCTTAAGCCAACTCTTCCCTCTTCCTCTTGTTCAGCTTCCTGCCGGGAAGCTTGGAGGGCAGCTGTTATTCACAACTAAACGTCTTAAAAAGGGATGACTTGGTTCTTAGCCCTACCCCAAATGGGTCAGGGTTTTCCTTCCTCCTTTGAAATGGAAAGTAAACGAATGGCTTTGGCGTTGTAAGGGCCTTTCTTATCTGACTGTTGCATTAATATGATCCTTGAAAAATGACCGAAGGAGAATGAGGATAAATGTTTTGTACCAAGAAAGCACTAATTTCTGTTGAGGTAGGATTTTCAGTTTTAGAGGAGAGAGGAGTGGAAAATAGACAATATAAAAAATGAAAATGTGAGTAAAGATTTAATCCCAGTGAGGCTAGAATGTGCAGGGCTTGGCCTTGAAAGAGACTGAGCTGCGTGCTGACTCACCAGAGGGACATGCGGATTCTCCAAGCCCACTGCTGAGGAGTGCTGTGGGTGGAGGCTCCACTTTGCGGGGACTGGCTTCCCGAGTTTGCCTTCCTTGCTGTCAGCATGGCCTCATGGCCCTGAAGAAGCAGGGCTCGCAGGGCTCCCAGGGTCCCCAGACAACATAAATGTTAACACCGTTGTAGGGATTATAGCTACTGGTTTTCAGTCATGCTTTTACACACACTCTGGATGCTTTTGAAGTTCGTTTGAATTCTATCCCGCAGATAAATGGACTCTCCTGAGAAAGACAAACAGTTTCCTAGGCTCACTAGCAACAGCACAGTGCTTGGGTGGTGGTGGTGGTTATTGTTGTTGTTTGTTTTAATATTTACCTAAGGTCACAGTCACATCTTATAATTTATTATATCTGAATTATTTAGTGTGATTATAAACTGTTGATCTCAGGGCTTAATGTTAATGAATCCTTCGGGGAAATGAACAGAAGGATAAATTCAGGCCGATGCAGGCACCTCCCCACTTTTATGGGAAGAAGGGCCCCACACTTGTCCTCTACACCCAGGAGGAGCCCTGACCCATCAACTCACTTCCCATCCTCGTGTCATTACAGATCTCTGCCTGGCTCCTCACACAATAACAGAGGGGATGACTGAAACGCTGCCTTCTGGGAGTTTATAAACCATGGTCGCTGCCTATTTTCAGGCGGAAACGCTCCTAGAAGCTGAGAGGGCTGTGCTGCCTTGTGAGGCTCCCATCCCCTTAGCTGCCAGCCCGCCATCTTCCCTGGGGACCACACGCTGTGCAAATCCACCAGCCATCCATTACCATCCATTATCAGATGGAAGCCTTCCAGCCCCCTGGTGAGAAGCCAGAGAGCACTAATGTCCACATGGGAACAAAATTATTGACCATGAACTGAGGAAATGTATTTTTTTTGCTTCTTCCCACTTTGATCGGAATTACCAACTTGATCAACATGAAATTAAAATGAAAAACTTGGGAAAGAATCTCTTGAAGTCCATTTTTTTATCACTGGGCTGAGACCATATTAGTAGAGACAGGGTTTCACTGTGTTAGCCAGGGTGGTCTCGATCTCATGACCTTGTGATCTGCCCACCTTGACCTCCCAAAGTGCTGGGATTACAGGTGTGAGCCACTGCGCCCAGCCTCATGAGTCATTCTTTGCACAAGTAAACTGCTAAATTTAATGCAATTGAAGTTAGTCTTTTAACAGAAGAAACCCTACCAACACTTCTATTTTGGACTTCCAGCCTCCAAAACTGTGAGTCCATAAGTGTCTGTTGTTTAAGCCTCCCCACTCTGGTACTTTGCAACAGTGGCCCTGGCAAACTAATGCACTCCCCTTACTCCATGTTCTTCTCAGGGGAGCCCCTCACTGGTGGTGGTTGTTGTTGTTGTTGTTGTTGTTGTTGTTGTTTAACAATGAGACATATACAGCTTTATTTAATAATCTGTAAAAAGTCATACTCTGGCAGAGTGATGCATTCCTTATCTCAGCAGAAAGCAAACTGTGTGTCTGAAAAGCCCCTTCCCAAGATTTGGAACTGTGTAACCCTGAGCTTACATCTCAGTGCTCCCAAGAGCTGGGCTCTTGTTATGTGGAAGTTGGTCTCCACAGTTCTCTCACCCTCCAGCAATACTCTCTGTCTTGCTGTGACTCCCTCACTTAACAGTAGACAGGAGGCTGAAAACAACTTTACCTGGACAGGGCTGCCCCTACAGAGTGGCCCTTTCCCTCCTGCAAAAGGGAGTTCATAGGATTAACAATCTTTTTGATGGCTGGGCAAAATGACTCATGCCTGTAATCCCAGCACTTTGGGAGGTTGAGGCGGGCAGATCACCTGAGGTCAGGAGTTTGAGACCAGCCTGGCCAACATGGTGAAACTCCATCTCTACTAAAAATACGTAACTTAGCTGGACGTGGTGGCAGGTGCCTGTAGTCCTAGCTACTCGGGAGGCTGAAGCAGGAGAATCGCTTGAACCCAGGGGGCAGAGGGTGAGCCAAGTTTGCGCCATTGCACTCCAGCCTGGGTGACAGAACGAGACGCTGTCTCAAAAAAAAAAAAAGACTCTGAGAAATGGGTTCTGTATCAATTTAATTTGGCTTCCATTACATCTACTGAAATCAAGGCCATACTTGTTAAACATGATACTATGTTAATGACTGTCCCTCTTCCCCCACCCATTTCTCCACCATCATCTACATCCTTTTTAGGCCATACCTCTCCGCTCTCTGGGAACTGAGGAATGGAGACACTCTCCGTCATAGACCTAAGAGGCACTTCTTGTGGATATGTGGATGTCCAGTATAAGATACTGCAGCGACAGCAGTTTTGCTTTTCAGAGCAGAGGCCTGGCATTTTGTTTCCACCTTCCTGTGCTAAGAGAGTCCAGTAATTAAGCCACATTCACTCCTTGGAAAAAACTCTATGTTGTATCGGAACCTCACCAATGGTTCATGGGCTTCCAGCAGAATATATTCCTCCCTTTTATTTATAGAAGAGTATACAGAAATTCATTTGGACAGAAGGAGTCTCTCTATGTAATAGGCACCCTTCTACTATTGCTCACAATCAATCAATGGTCCAGATGGCAATTATGATTTTCCACATTCCTCAGAGCTGCTCTCTCCTGAAATCACTCTGCAAATTTTGTTGACCAATTTGCAAACAAAAGAGAACGCAGTGGCCTACCCAACCTAGAAATCTATTCTGCCTAATTCCCTTAAAAACACCATTGAGAATGCAAAATAAGTCCCTTTTTTGTTTTTTTGCAGAAGCACTACAAGAAAGCGTGTCTAAAACCACAGAACTATGCACACACAAACAGAGACACACGTGCTTGCACACACACAGAGTTGGGATCAAAGAATCTCATCCGATACATAGTTGGGGGAGCATGGGAAAAAGCTGGCAAGAGAAGAGATGGAGAGATCTGATCGGCTAAAGATGTTGGAATGTTACAGTATGGCATGGAAGTGGTTCTTGGGCCATACAAAAAAGGGGGTGGGCAGGCAGAGAGAATGATAAATCCAGGCTACTACAGAGAGGTTCAGTGGCCATGCATGAGTTAAAGATAGTAGAGGCCAGTTTACATGGATGAAATGTTATATTATGGAGTGGTCATTTGAAGAAGGATGGACTTGCAATGGTCCAGGGGAGGAGCATCTGCTTAGCAGGACACCTCCATGGTCTGGTGTCTGTCCAGGACATCAGGGGACTCACAGGATTCTTGAGTTCCGTCTGACTGACTGCTGGTGACAGACCAGCTGAAGGGACTTTCTCCAGAGCCGAGGCTACTTGAGGTTGAGTGGGTTCGTGATCGGGCGAGCCGAGTCACACTGGCAGATGGTATGAAGCCCGTTCCCTGCAAAAGTACTTGAAGGCCTCGGTGAGCTTCCCAGGCTGAACTACCTGGGGCAGTCCCCCACAGTCTGCCATCTTTAGCAAAGTTGTATTTACAGGGTTCAGGCGGGAATTGCATTCGACCACAGCCTCAACTGCAGGCGAATTGTCCCCTACCACCAGTAAAGGAGAACACTTTAATGTTTTTGATTTGTTATCATTTTGGCCCAGTATGGGTCTTTTGATCTCCAGGTCTCTGCATCCATTGTAGGAATTCAAGAAGAGCTGCAGGTTGTCTTGGTTAATGTCTTCGGCAAGATGCATTCTGTAGGCTTGGATCAGGTCCAGGTTGGCCTGTAACTCTTCCGGCCCGAAGTGATGAGCCAAAATAATGTCCACAACATGGGTTGTCAGGCCAGAGAGTTTGGAAGCTGCCCAGTCAATCCAGCCTTTTGCGCAAGGGTCAACATGAATGAGCACAAGGCCTTCCACAAGCTCTGGATGGTTGAGTGCGAATCTGCTGAGGATGTAAGCTCCAGCTCCAACTCCAATACCAATGATGCTTTTCAGGCTTAGGTGGGTAAGAACAGGAGGCAGCATTTCGGCCAGCTCATCCATTGTGGGGTACTGATCCCCTGTTGGGAAAGAGGGTGCACCTTCCTGCTAGCCTGGGGCATCCACATGACAGACAGCAAAGTGCTGGGTGATCTCGTGCATATCCTCAAAGTTAAAGAATGCATTGAAACAGGATTTGTGGTTGAGGCCAATGTCGTGATACGTTAGTATAACTGGTCTGTTTCCTTTGGGTAAAGCCTCTTATAGTGACGTGGACCACACCATGAGTTGTTTCTATGTCATGTTCCTGACAGTCAAAGTCCTGGAAGTTTCGTGTACCATTCTTGTCATTTAGAAATGGTTTGATCTCTGTGAGCTGAACATCCTGAAGTTCATCCATGAGGTCAGATGACGAGAGTAGAGGAGTCGCAAGAATCAATTGGTAACTCTGAGGCGCGGGCACCCGCCGTGAGTGCAGCGGCGGCGGCGGCGGCGAGAAGGGCGGAGGAGGTCTGGTTGTTTATTGTTTTCTTCAGCTGTTTTCTCACCCAAATATTTAATGCGCTCGAATTTTTTTCATACTGAACAGAGCTTGCTAACATGCAAAAAGAAGGAAGGAAGGGAGGGAGGGGGGAAGGAGGGAAAGAAAGAAAAGAAAAGAAAAAAAGAAAGAAAGAAAGAAAAGAAAGAAAGAGAAAAAAAGGAAAGAAAGAAAGAAAGAAAAGGAAGGAAGGAAAGAAAAGAAAGAAAGAAAGGAGAAAAAAAGAAAAAGAAAGAAAAAGAAAGAAAGGAAGGAAGGGAGGGAGGGAAGAAAGAATAAACACCCCATTTAATTTTCAGACTTTTAGTTTTTTTATAGTGGGATTTTTTAGATGCTGAAAACACAAAAACTCTTTCTGAAGCAATGCATTGGCAATGTTTCACAGGGGCTTTATTGGCATTCTACTATTGAGGTGAATAACCTAGGTTTATTTATTCCCCAATCCAGTCCTGAAATTGTTATTGCCTCGAAATTTGTGTCAAACTCTGCCTCAGAGGGAGCATGCGCTTTTTCTTCTGCCTAAATATTCCCTACTTCCTAACCACATCAGAAGAGCTGCTGTAGCACCAGGCTGGCTGGTTCTGTGCACAGCTGCTGAGGGGTCTTATTTCATGTCGCTGGTCTTTCTGAGATCCACTCTCCTCACTGTGCCTTTAGTTGGTGCTGATCACTCAGCAACCATGTCACAGAGAGCCTGGCTGCCCCTCAGGCCCCCACAGAGGCAGTGCTAGCATGTGATGTCACACACTTAGGGGTTATCTGTGGCTTTGTAGGGCCTGAAGCATAATGTTGTCTACTCACCTAGAACTCTTCCAGTTGTGTCTTGCTAACAAACGTCTTCAGAAAAGGATAGTAAGGCTGCATGTCAAGAGATGCATATCTTTCCAGGGAACAGGGTCCCCATGTTCCTAGCACAGTGCTGCTTAGGCTTAGTAAGGGTGGAGTTAGAACAGAGGGAGCTCGTACCCCTGAGAACGTCATGATCACATCTGCCTCTCAAAGCCATTAAGTCCTCAGAACACTTGCTGAATTACAGTTGTCGAACTCCACGCAGACCACTTCAATCAGTTGCCAAAGCTCTTCCAGACAGGTTCAAATATAATTCAGTTACAGCCTTCCTCTAGATTAACTGTATACTTAACAATATGAAGTTGCCATATTTGTGGGTCCAAAACAGTCCAGTATTGACAATTTTCTGCAGTTCAACCTAATCACTTTTATTTTGAGTTTCTATTTTTTTTTTTTTTTTTTTAGGGGGGGCGGTGCCCCGTCGCCCCGGCTGGAGTGCAGTGGCCGGATCTCGACTCACTGCAAGCTCCGCCTCCCGGGTTTACGCCATTCTCCTGCCTCAGCCTTCCGAGTAGCAGGGACTACAGGCACCCGCCACTTCGCCCGGCTAGTTTTTTGTATTTTTTAGTAGAGACGGGGTTTCACCGTGTTAGCCAGGATGGTCTCGACCTCCTGACCTCGTGATCCGCCCGTCTCGGCCTCCCAAAGTGCTGGGATTACAGGCTTGAGCCACCGCGCCCGGCCGAGTTTCTATTTTAAATTAATTAGGCAAAAAGTGGCAAAAACAGTACGGAGAGGTCCATGTACCCATCACCCAGCTTCCCCCAATGGTGGCAGCTGATGTAATATGGTATCCTAATAAAAAACAGGCCTTGCTTGGATGTTACCAACCTAGCAGCTTCTGGGAGCTACCTCCTAGTTACTTCCACACTGATACATTTAACAATCTTTTAAGATCTGTTTATTTGACAGGTGAGAGATCATTCATTTTGTTAAGTTTTGCAAACATTATATTCTCAAGATAAAAAACTCAATTGATATAACTTTCTTCCTCACTCTTTTCTCTCATGCTGTGGAAGCAGCTGTTGTTGAAAATTTGAGGTAAATATCTCTTTACCGTCTCCTATGGGTATATATATAGTTACACATCATTTCTTTTGCAAAACGATCATATTTTATAACCCTTTTCTCACTAGTATGTTATCCCAGGAGGGTTCTTGGCTTCACCCCAGAAAGAATTCAAGGACAAGCTGGTGGTGTTAGACAGCAACATTGATTGAAGCAGCAGTGCACGGCAGCAGAAAAGGTGCTGCTCCTTGCAGACAGGGACACCCCATAGGCTGTGTGCCCAGAGCAGAGCTCAGAGTTCTGCACTCACATTTATACCCACTTTTAATTACATGTGAGTTAAGGGTCTCACATGTAATTTCTAGTTATGTAGAAATTTCTAGGAAAAGCGTGGTAACTTCTGGGCCATCCAGTCATTGCCATGAAAAGGAGTGAAGGAGTGGTAATACCAGATGATGCCATGGCAATGGTAAATTGACATGGCTCAGTGGTGGGCATGTCTTATGGAAACCAGTTTTTGCCTTGTCCCTGTTTAACTAGTCCTCAATTTGGTCTTGTGTCCAAGCCCCACCTCCAGAATCAAATCCCACATCCTGCCTAAAAAGGAGAAATTATATAGACAAAACTAAATGGATAGAAAGACAAAGGAAAAGGTGGGGAATGAGAAACCTTTGACTCCTGGGTGGCCACATGGTTACCCATCTTAAGAAGCTACAGCCAGACTGCATTCAGTTACTAAAGGTGAGAGTCACCAGTGGAATTTAGAGATAGATCATACTCCAGGAAGTGGGTTCACTGGATGCATAAGGAAATGCAAACTAATAAGGAAAAAGCAAAATATCCAATCCCATGGCTATTGTTATCTGTGATAGTAAAATGACAGTGAATGAATGTTGGGTTTGGCCTTAAGGCTGGACCAAGCTCAGATGTGGGTTTGTCTCAGCTCAGGCCACGAGCCTCAAAGCTACCCACAAAAGGAAAAATTAAGGGCAGCAAAAGGTACCTCTGGAATCTGTGGTTACCTAGAAGATAGTCAACATTGGAGAAGGGCAAAACCAGGTAACAAAACCAGGTGGTATATTGTAAAGGAACTGTTCCATTTTGTAGATTGGTGTCATCAGCTTCCTAAGAAACCTTTACTAAAATGGACTGTAAGAGTAACTGCTTTAAGGACAGTACCCTTAATTTTAAATGCTATAGAATGAAAGAGCATGTTTGAGTTGATGTAGACCCACAGCTCTCTATTAAATAATTGCTGATGAGCATATGTGATCCAAATGCACAGGAGGTTGTTCCTGAGAACGACCAGCCTATTGGACCTGATAAATGCCACTGTAAGGGCTGTTTACCCTGAGGGGACTGCCCAACTCTCCCTATAAAATACTAAGGGGATCACCCCAGAGGAAGCAGTTGATACGCTTCATAAACAAGTCATGTGGGACTGACTTTGTGATAACCAGATATTCACCCACAGAATATGCCTATTACTCAGGTCACAGTCGATGCCGTGGTTGAGGGGACCCCTTCCCCATGGGCACCCCAGGTGACATTATTACTTCTGCAGAATTGAATAATGACTTGAGAAGCCTTCTCAAATTTGCTGTCCTTCATGGGTATCACCGATGCTAGTAAAACATTAAGATAATTAACCAAAAAAAAAAATGGGAAATGCAAAAGGGAGTCAGGGACTCAACCCCAGAGGGTGGAAATCTTCCAATGGTTATTTAAAAATGAAACAAACAAAATGAAAACACCCATTTTCCATCAGGAGTTAAAACAAAGATCTTTATAACACTATCAAAGCTTGGGCGGACCAAAGGGCGCTCCTGCCACTCTCCCAACATTAAAAGGCCCCATACCAATTGTTCGGCATTTGCCCCAGATTGGAGAAATTTAAGAAAAATCAAAAGGCAAAGGTGATAATGAGAAAGCTGACACTGCCTGGAGCTATGCTGAGGAAAAATAAGATAAAGATTCACAAAAGGGCCTGAGTCCCCTGGCTCAATCCCCTGCTGGGAACCCAAATCTTTTCTCACCAGAAAAGGTAAAATGGTCTGGGGGTAGAGAAGAAAAAAGTTACTGGGACCAGAGCGTAAGAATATAAGGGATGATAGAATTGTGAATTTTTAGATGTTTAAACAGGTTTATGTAAAGTAGTCGTGACTCCTTTACCTAAATGTCTTATGAAAATGGGTATTGTATCTATAAACAAAAAATAAAATTCTAGGTCAGACACGATGACTCATGTCTGTAATCCCAGCACTTTGGGAGGCCAAGATGGGCATATTACTTGAGCTCAGGAGTTCGAGACCAGCCTGGGCAACATGGTGAAACTCCATCTCTACAAAAAATACAAAAATTACCCACTTGTGATGGCACATGCTTGTAGTCCCAACTACTAAAGGAGGCTGAGGTGGGAGGATCACTTGAGCCTGGGAGGTTGAGGCTGCAGTGAGCTAAGACCGTGCCACTGCACTCCAGCCTAGGTGGCAGAGTGAGAGCCTATCTCCAAAAAAAAAAAAAAAAAAAAAAAAAAAAAAAAAAAAAAAGAAAAAAAAAAAAAAAAAAAAAAAAAAAAAAAAAAAAAAAAAAAAAAAAGGAAAAAGGAATAGAGACCTTAACATTGAAAAAACAGACCCTTTAAGTCTGATAAGAAACATTTACAATCTATTCTCTCTGAAGCCTGCTACCTGGAGGCTTCATCTGCATAATAAGAACCTTGGTCTTGGCCTGGCAAGGTGGCTCACACCATAATCCCAGCACTTTGGGGGGCTGAGGCAAGCAGATCACCTGAGGTCAGGAGTTGGACACCAGCCTGGCCAACATGGCAAAATCTCATCTCTACTAAAAATACAAAAAATTAGCTGGGTGTGCTGGCTCGCACCTGTAATCCCAGCTACTAGAGAGGCTGAGGAAGGAAAATCACTTGAACCTGGGATGTGGAAGTTGCAGTGAGCCAAGATCACACGATTGTACTCTAGCTTGGGTGACAGAGTGAGACTCTGTCTCAAAAAAAAGAAAGAAAGAAAAAAGAACCTTGGTCTCCACAACCCTCATCTTCACCCAGATAGTCCCTTCTACTGAATACAAATCTTTAGATCAACTCTTTCAACCAATAGCCAGAATGACAATTTTTGTATCTACCTATCACCTGGAAGACCCAGCTTTGAGTTGTGCTGCCTTTCCAGACCAAACAAATGTATATCTTACATGTATTGATTGATGTCTTTGTCTCCCTAAAATGTTTAAAACCAAGCTGTAGCCCAACCACCTTGGCCTAATGTCATCAAGACCTCCTAAGGCTGTCATGGGCATGTCCTTAACCTCGGCAAAATAAACTTCTAAATTGATCGAGATTTGTTCCAGATACTTTTTGATTTGTCTATCTGACTGGGGGATGTTTCTTCCCTCTAGTACTATAAAACTGAAGGCATGTAAATCTCCGCTGGGAGAAATGTTAGTTGGACACGTTAAATGGGAACTGGTAAGATTGCCTGAGCCCATAGAATATAGTGTAGAAGCTGGAGTACAAGCCGGAACAAACCCTCCACTTCATAGTCTGCCATGGAATGTTTACTGGGGTTTATGGCAAAAGGCTGTGAGCACTTTCCAATGAACTGCTGGGACTTTGGACTCAAGAATTTCCACCTGAGGGGCATTTTCTGGCTTGCTATGCGATGTTAAGTGAAGCTAACCCCATGCTAATGGAATCAATGGTGCCCAAAAGAGTTCTATGGTAAAACAAAAATGGTTTATATAGGATCTGGCTGCCTGGGGAATGCAAGGAGGAGATACTCAGGAGCAGGGAGCCTGTTTTTCCTCTAGGAATGACTCAATGTGAGGAGCTGCTGGGTTCTACAGTGTCCAACAACTCTCATCTCACTGACAAGAGCTGCTTAGTGTATGACAGCTCCAAGGTGAACACACGACATGTTGTTTGGAAGCTGCCGCTCTGGTTCAGGAAGATGCAAGGAAAGCTTTTTCTTTCTTTTTTTTTTTTTCTTTTTTCTTTTTTTTGAGACGGAGTGTTGCTCTGTCACCCAGGCTGGAGTGCAGTGGCACGATCTTGGCTCACTGCAACCTCCACCTCCCAGGTTCAAGCAATTCTTCTGCCTCAGCCTCCTGAGTAGCTGGGATTACAGGCACACACCACCATGCCCAGCTAATTTTTGTATTTTCAGTAGAGACGGAGTTTCACCATATTGGCCAAACGGGTCTTGAACTCCTAACCTTGTTATCTACCCGCCTCAGCCTCCCAAAGTGCTGGGATTATAGGCATGAGCCACCGCACCTGGCCAGAAAGTTTTTTTCTCTTGAGTTATTTATAGTTTAGAGAAATCAAGTAAAGTAAGTTTTTATGAGTAAATGTACCTTTCTCTGTATCTGAATTCTTCAAAATTCAGACCCTATTAGTGAATATTCTGATTTTATGGCGTTTAGTTGTTTATATAGGTTTAGTAAGAATGTTTTCTTTTGAAACGGGACACAATTGGAGACCCAGGTTATTTTACCAAGGCTTTGACTAGAAGAATGTATTTTTAGGTAAAGTTCCAGCAAAGTCAACTTGAAAGGAGCCTGTATGGCCAATTGGTTCTTGCTGCACTTTATAATCAGGGAAATATAATAAGCCTAAAAGTTGTTTTGCACACAAATTAGTCTTACTATAATTTCTCTTTAGTAGAAAAGGAAGGCTAGAGAGAGGGAAATTTTTTCAAAGAAAAACTATAATACACTCGTTACTAGATTCCAGCCCCGACTTTTGTTTGTTAGTGTGGATTAAATCATGAATTATTTCTTGGCTATAATAATCCTCTAAAGATGAACCAGGTTATAATTTTCTTCATGATGCTTTTAGTCAGTGCCCTAATGGAATAGATTCCTTTTTCTCTTCTGACACACACACATTCTCTTTTTTTTTTTTTTTTAAAGTTCAAGATTCACATTTTTATTGTTGTTAATACTGCAAATCATATTGTTATTCATAATTATTGGTATCATTACTTTTCTCAAAACACCTATATTTTTATTTTTAGTTATTTATTTATTTATTTATTTTATTTATTTTTATTTTTATTATACTTTAAGTTCTAGGGTACATGTGCATAACGTGCAGGTTTGTTACATATGTATACATGTGCCATGTTGGTGTGCTGCACCCATCAACTCATCAGCACCCATCAATTCATCATTTATATCAGGTATAACTCCCCAATGCAATCCCTCCCCCCACCCCCCCACACACATTCTCTTTTGATTGTCAAATTATTAATGTTGTTTATCTCTCCTTGTTTTACTTCTGAGGAAACCAGAATATGGTATTCTGAAAAACAGAGATGCAACTCTCCCTCTTTGGCATCCCACTGGGCCCGATTTGTTTTTCACCGCAAATACCAGTGCTCCCTGTATTATGATGATCAAGTCCAACAGGCAAATGGTCCCCCCAAGGTGCCAACTTCAACATAACCCATTACAAGTGCTTGTTTGATTGACAATGAGCCACAGCGTGCCATGGATCACCAGTGTCACTGACCAGAAACTCATCACAACAGTCAAGGCCAAGGACATGACCAAACCAAGCCCAAATTACCACGTTTCCCCTAGGACCTTTCTGGGACCAATTTCAGTACCAGCAGGGACACAGTCAGTAGGCAGAAGCTACCTATACTTTTGAAGGGATGAACTTAAAGAATTGTTCACTAGATGAACAATTTTCGTGAAAAACCGAACACGTACAAAGAGAACACTAAGGTATTAGAGAAGAAACAACTGCCAAAAGACCTGCCACCCAGGGCACAGGGAACAAAGGAAGGAAGTTAAAACTATTGAAATTTAGGACCAGTTGGGACCACTAGAGTGTAATTCAGGCCCCTGACGGGACTCCCAGGCAGTTAGTGGCCGGTGTCTCCAACAGGAAATGATGGGTCTGGATTTTCAAGTGCTGAGAAAACTGCAAAAGTCCATTGCTGCTACCAGGTGGAGAAAGTAGATGCGGACTAGGCATGGTGGCTCACAGCTATAATCCCAGCACCTTCGGAGGCCAAGGCAGGCGGACCACTTGAGCTCAGGAACTGTAGACAAGCCTAGGCAATAGATTGAGACCCTATCTCTATAAAGTTAAAAATTTTTAAATTAGCCAGACAAGCTGCTGGTAGCCTGGCACTTGGTGCATGCCTGAGGTCCCAGCTACTCGGGAAGCTAAGGAAAAAATGCTTCAGCTTGCAAGTTGGAGGCTACAGTGAGCTGTGATCATGCCACTGCACCTCAGCCTGGCCAACAGAGTGTCATTCTGTCTCAAAAGAGAGAGAGAGAGAGAAATTTGCTGTGGCAACACTGACAGGGAGTAAAAATGAAGCTAGAAAACATAAAGGAAGATGGACTAATTGAAAGGAGTCAGACAATGGGAGGGGTGGGGGAACTGGAAGGAGTGGGACAATAGAAGGGGTGGGACAATTGGAAGGGTGGGACAACTAGAATGATAGGACAATTAAAAAGGTAGGACAATTGGAAGGAGTGGGACAATTGGGAGGGTTGGACAATTGAAACGGTGAGACCATTGGAAGGGCGGGACAATGGAAAGAGTGGGACAATTAAAACCGTGGGACAATTGGAAGAGTGAGGCAATTGGAAGGCAGTACACTTGAAAGGAGTGGGATAATTGGAAGGAGTGGGACAATTAAAAAGGGACAATTGGAAGGAGTGGGACAACTGGAAGTTAAGACTATTGGAAAGGTGGGTCAATTGAAAGAGGGGGACATATACAAGGGTGGGGCAATTTAAAAAGTGGGACCATTGGAAAGAGTGGGACAACTGGAAGGAGGGGGACAATTGACAGGTGGGAAAATTGGAAAGATGGATCAACTAAAAGAGTGGGATAATTAAAAGGATGAGGCAATTGGAAAGCTGGGACAATTGGAAAGAGTGGGACAATTGGAAGGGTGAGACCATTAAAAGGGAGGGTCAACTGGAAAGAGTGGGAAAAGGGGAAGGGTGGGACAATTGGAAGACTAATACAATTGGAAGGTGGGATAATTGGAGGGTGGGACTATTGGAAAGGTAGAACAATTGGAAGGAGTGAAATGACTGAAAGGATGGGACCATTGGAAGGAGTGGGAGACTTGGAAGGGTGGGACAATTGGAAGAATGAAACAATTGGAAGGGTGGGAAAATTGGAAGGGTGGGACAATTGAAAGAGACGGACAATTAAACGGGTGGGGCAATTGGAAGGGTGGGACATTTGAAAGGTGGGACAACTGGAAGCGTGGGACAATTGGAAGAGTGGGGCAATCGGAAGGAGAGAGACAATTGAAAGAGTGGGACAATTGGAAGGGAGGCAGTTAGAAGGTGGAACAACTGGAATGAGTGGAACAATTAGAAGGGTGGGGAAATTGGAAGGGTGAGACCATTGAAAAGGTGAGCCAAGTGGAAAAGTAAGACAATTTGGAAGCTGGGACAATTGAAAGAGTGAGACAATTGGAAAGGTGAGACAATTAAAAGGGTGGGACCATTGGAAGGGTGGGACAATAAAAAGGGTGGGACAATTGGAAGGAGTGGGAGAATTGGAAGGGTGGGACAATAGGAAGGAATGGAAAAATTGGAAGGGTGGAGCAATTGGAAGGAACAGGACAAGTAAAAGGGTGGGACAGGCTGGGCGAGGTGGCTCAAGCCTGTAATCCCAGCACTTTGGGAGGCCGAGACGGGCGGATCACGAGGTCAGGAGATCGAGACCATCCTGGCTAACACGGTGAAACCCTGTCTCTACTAAAAATACAAAAACTAGCCGGGCGAGGTGGCGGGCACCTGTAGTCCCAGCTACTCGGGAGGCTGAGGCAGGAGAATGGCGTAAACCCGGGAGGCGGAGCTTGCAGTGAGCTGAGATCCGGCCACTGCACTCCAGTCCGGGCGACAGAGCGAGACTCCACCTCAAAAAAAAAAAAAAAAGGGTGGGACAATTGGAAATGTGGGTCAATTGGAAGAGTGGGACAATTGGAAGGAGTGGGACAATTAAAAGGGTGGAGCACTTGGAAGGAGTAGCACAATTTGAAGGCCTGGCACAATTGGAAGGGTAGGACAATTGGAAAAAGTGGGACAATTGGAAGAGTGAGAATACTGGAAGGTTGAGACAATTGGAGGAGTGAGACAATGGGAAGAATGAAACAATCAGAAGGAAAAACAACAACTGAAAAAGTGGGGCATTTGGGCACAGTGGGAGAATAGGAAGGTGGGACAATTGGAAAGAGTGGAACAGTTGGAAGGATGGGGCAATTGGAAGGAACAGGACAATAAAAAGGGTGGGACAATTGGAAATGTGGATCAATTGGAAGAGTGAGACAATTGGAAGGATGGGATAATCAAAAGCAGTGTGACAATTGGAATGGTGGGACAACTGGAAGGAGTGGGACAATTAGAAGGAGAGGGACAATAGGAAGGTTGAGGCATTTGGAAGGAGTGGGACAAATGGAAGAGTGGGGCAATTGGAAGTGTGGGACTATTAGAAGGAGTGGGAAAATTGGAAGGGTGGGACAATTGGAAAGAATGGAACAGTTGGAAGGAGTGGGACCACTGGAAGTGTGAGGCAATTGGAAGGAATGTGACAAATGGAAGAGTGGGACAGCTGGCAGAATGGGACAATTGGAAGGAGTGGGACAGTTGGAAGGGTGAGGCATTTGGATGGAGTGGGACAGTTGGAAGGGTGAGGCAACTGGAAGGAGTGGGACAAATGGAAGGTTGTGACGATTGGAACAGTTGGATATTTGGAAGGGTGAGACATTGGAAGGGGTGGCACAATTAAAAGGGTGGGACAATTGGAAGATTGGGACAATTAAAGGCTGGGGCAATTGGAAGGAGTGGGACAATTGGAAGGTTAGGGCATTCGGAAGGGTGGGACAACTTTAAGATGTAAGACAATTATAAGACATGGAACTTATGAAAGGGTGGGAGGGACACTGGAAGGAGTGTGGCACTATTAGAACTGTAGGACAACTGGAAGGAGTGTGGCACTTAGAAGGATAAGATATTTGGAACGTGTGGGGCAATTGGAAGCACTTCCCCCACACCCCTGGGCCATCCTTGAGTGACCACCCACTGGCAGGGCACCCCAGAGCGGTGGCAGAGCCCAGGCATGGTTTGCAGAGCCCTGGGCACCTGGCAGCTCGGATCCTGGTTTAGGAAAGGAGGATTTGAAGTTGAGACACAACTCAGCAAGTGGCACCCACTGCCTGTCAGACCCCTGCCTGGCACGGACGTCAGACACCAGCATTGCACAGACGCCAAACGAGCTTCGCATGGCCCCTGCGTTTTGGGGATGGAGGATGCCGGTGCCCTGGGGGATTCCTGCTGATGTCGTGAAAGGTCATAGGCCGCGCGTGGGAAGATTGCTCTCAGACGGCTCCGCAAGAGGAGCCATCAGGCAGAGCACAGAGTGGGAAACGCTTCCGAGCAAATCCTTGCTGTTCCTGCGCTCTTCTGTACCTTGTAGATTTTTCTAAAGACAAAGAAGAGAAAAGAGTTGCTAGGACCTGGACTCTGGGAGGAACAGAGGTCTAAAAATGACCTTGCATTCTTTTTCTTGGCACGTCCATTGTGATCTCCGCTAAGGCAGGGCACTGGAAGGACAGACACCGTCTGAAACGGAACTTTTTTCCCTTCTGAGAAGAGCAGAAATCATTGAATTCACAAGGTCTCACCAGCCTGACGCTGCTGTATGTGTTCGATTCTCCTCTGGCGGGGACCGCGCGGCAGCTTCTTGACACCAGCCATCTACTGTGTGCCTGTGAACCAGACAGGAGGGCCGGCCTTGGGCACATCCCGCTCCTCCCCGCGGTCAGGTGCTGCCTGGAGAGCTGGGGCCGGCAGCCTGTGCTCTGCGGAGAGACAGACACATTTTTGCTGCAAGGACAAGCCCCGCTGGTAGCCCGGCACTCGGCCGGCCCCTCCGAGACGCAGATGGAGAGAAGTGGTCCCTAAAGGGCGCTGCAGGGCTTGGTGTCTCTGAGCCAGGCATGCCGGTGAAGTCACAGCTTGGCTGGGCTCCACCCAGAGATCTCGTGGTTTCTCCGCCTGCCAGGCCTGCCTGGAAGGCTGCAGGGAGGGTCGGGGTTTCTCTTGCTGTCCACACCTGGGCAAGAGCTGAGCGGAAGAGAAGGGGTCCTCAGAGAGACGCCTTCCTCACCAGCCCCATTCCAGCCGGACGCCATGTGACTCGGAGGAGCTGGTGGACACTGAACAGGAGCCGCCCAGGGGCTCTGGGGACTGGAGCCCGCCGCTGCAGCCAGGACAGATCCAAGGCCCAGGGTCAGAGCAGGCAGGGCTCGGTCGTGCCTCTGCCCCAAACGGTGAGTAGCGCAGGTGGCTGGATCAAGGTGGGTTCTGGGGCCGGCCCAGCTTGGCAATTTCTGGGCTCTTCTGCTGGCCAGACGGTGGCAGGGGCGGGGCGTGGGCAACAGTGGATGCTCTCCACAGGGAGCTCTCCAGGCTGCAGCCTCCGCCCTCTGAGGGGCCGCGCCACCTGGTCCGCAGCCAGCCCTGGGCTGACTCCAGAAGAGGACGCTCACTTGGGTGATGGCTCCCCCCACCCGGTGGCTCTGTCTCCTGTCTGCCCTGCTTCCTCCAGGATCTAGAGCGTTCCATGCAGGTGCAGACTCTCAAGGGGAGTCACGGGGGCAGCCGGGGATAGGCTCTCTCCTCCCTGCCACACCTGGGCACTGATTCTGGACAGCCTCATGGCTTCTCAGTTTTGACTGTCCCGGCAGGACACAGAGCCGCTCCTGGACCACCCAGGGATGAGGAATGCTGTGCCTCCGTCCTGTTCTCTTCCATCATCCTCCCCTGCCTCCTCCCCTCCTTCTCCTCCCTCTCCTCCTCCCCCTGCTCACCAAGGATGCAACATACTCCTCTACTCCCCACAGTCCTGTGGGGACCCTTCCTACAGAGCTCTGCCTCCCTCCCGAGCCCCCAGTGGGGCACATGGTCCCACAGGGAGACCTCCTCCAGGGTCACAGCAGAGAGGAGGCAGCAGCAGGGTCTGGCTGAGCTCGGTGGCTCTAACCCCACATCCCCCCATTCTCCTCCCTGTTTCCCTCCCCGTTCCCCCGTCTTCATGCCTCTCCCCGTCCTGCACTCTCCCCGCTCCCTGTACGTCCATCACTTCCCTGCCGTGCTCTCTCCCTGGGGCCCACCCATGAGGCCCGCATTCTCCTCAGCCATGCAGGGGATGACACAGGAGAGGGACCATGGCCCTTGGGGGGCCACAGGCTGGAGAAACCCCACCTGCTGCTTTGGGGCCAGAGCTTGCTGGCGGATCCTGGAGACAGCTCCGTCCACGGGTGGACAGGACGTGTGTCTGGGAGGAGATCCACCATCGACAGACTTAAGACCTCCCAAAACTCATCTCTGCCTGCCTCTGGGCCTGAGGCGTGGGGACCCCCCAAGCTATCCTGAGTGGGAGAGCATCTGTCCCCCTCCCCACCTGTCATGGCAGTGACGCTCCATCAGCCCCACTCAGGGTGTCCTCCTGATGATGCTGGTCCAGGTGGGGCTCCCTCCACCACCACCTCACCTCCCACCCATTGCCTGCCTTCCCGGGGCCTTGGGTGCTAGGATAGAGCACAGGGACAGGAGGAAGAGCCCTTTATCTCCAACCAGGCTTGACCCCACCCGTAGGAGATCCAGACGGGACCACGGGCAGGACTCAGCTTCCTGAGGTGCTGGGACTGGAGCCTCCTCTCCACTGAGCCCCCAATCCCCGTGCCCACCCCTGAGGCAGGGACAACCTCAGGCTGTCCTTTCACCCCAGTCAAACAAAAGACACAGAGCTGAGGGTGTAAGCAGAGGGAGATGACCAGCACCTCATGGGGCGGCTGGCACCTCTGTACTGAGATAGCTCCACCCCGGGCCACCTCTCCCCAGCATCCCAGTACCGCAGCGTCCCCCTGCGTGGCCTCAGGTCCTCCTATCGCTGGAGGGAGACAGCAAGGGTTCTGAGCACAACCTTGAGGTGGGAAGAAGCCACTAAGACCAGCTATGGGGGTTTCTGCTTGTACCCCCACCCTCCTCACCCCAGCTCCCAGCCCTCCCAGGACACAGGAAGACCAGCCACCACCAAGGTAGGAGGGTCACCTGGTGTCTGCTCCTGACCCCAGCCAGTCTCTGGGGAGAGGCAAGGCCCCATCCCATCTCCCCCAACCCTAAGAAGAGAAGCCGGGGTCACCAACCACTCACACACCCACGACGGGCTGGGTAGCCACAGGGGCAGTATGGGGCCGGGTAGCCACAGGGCAGTATGGGGCCGGGTAGCTGCAGGTGTGTCTCTGGCTCTGAGCACCAGGCAGTCCCGTAGTGTCTATTACTTGCTGTATCTCTGGTAAAGCTGTGATGAAGACTCTGATTCCAGTCTAGGTCCCCTGGGATTTGTGCTGCCTCCCAGGGCCCAGCACCCCCTCCACAGGACCTGCCCCCATGAGCCAACTGCCTTGGGAGGGGATAAAAGGAGGCTGGAGAGGCCAAGGAAGCTCAGAGCCCCTCCAAGCCCTATCATCAGACCGCCCCCTCTTCTCCCCCTGGGGAAAGTGTGGGCAATGTTGAGCAGGATGCAGCGTCCCCATGCGCCCCTACCCCGCAGAGGGCTGGAGTCCCGCTGTAGGACAGCAGGGACACGGCCAGGGGAGAGGGAGGTTTCCTGGGGCCCTGATGTGGCTGCGTGGTGTGTCCAAGCTGGAGGGCTGGGGACCGGGAGCCCACTGGCAAGCAACCCCTCGTGGATGTCAAGGAAAGGCCTGAAAGAGTTGGGGGCTGCTTTAAGATGACAACGGAAAGCCCCCCAGCCACTGCAAGCTGCCCCTCTGTGGCCACACCACTGATTAGGCATGAGCAGTGCCTCCTGCTCTACCTTTGACTAAAATAAGGCCGTTCTTTGGGAGGCCAAGGCAGGCAGATCACAAGGTCAGGAGTTCGAGACCAGCCTGGCCAATATGGTGAAACCCTGTCTCTACTAAAAATATATTAGATTAGCTGGGCATGGTGGCGGGCACCTGTAATTCCAGCTACTCAGGAGGCTGAGACAGGAGAATCACTTGAACCTGGGAGGCGGAGGTTGCAGTGAGCTGAGATCATGCCATTGCACTCCAGCCTGGGCAACAGAGCCAGAGCCCATCTCAAAAAAAAAAAAAAAAAAAAAAAAGGACTGTTCTGAGGATCAACGCACCACTAGCAACAGGAGGGAGCCCCATGGGTCTCAGACCCTCTTCCCACATCTCCTGGTCCCTGCCCCCACCTGGCCTGCAAGGACCAGCCCCAAAGAAGGCCTTTGAGGCCAGGTAACCATGGGGAGGGGTGGAAGGGGGAGACCTTCCTCCTGGGTGTCTGAGGGAAGAGAGGCTTAGGTCAGGTGACTGAGGGTGGAAATGGGAGAGGAGCCTCCTCCTGGAGTGTCTCACCATTCCCCTGGTCACCCACCCAACCCTTAGCTATCTCATCTCCCCTGATGTCGGGGGCCGGAGGGGGCATGGATTCCTGAGCTCCACACTCGACTGTTGTGTTTACAGGGGCATCAGGAGAAAGAGCGAGCAGCAGCGGCACTTCCTGCCCCCCCCCCCCCACGATGGAGTCCAGAGAAGCTGGACAGCAGGCAGGGGCTGCCGACGGCGCCCAGGAGGATGTGGCCTTCAACCTCGTCATCCTGTCCCTCACTGAGGGGCTCGGCCTCGGTGGGCTGCTGGGGAATGGGGCGGTCCTCTGGCTGCTCAGCTCCAACGTCTACAGAAACCCCTTCGCCATCTACCTCCTGGACGTGGCCTGCGCGGACCTCATCTTCCTCGGCTGCCACATGGTGGCCATCATCCCTGACTTGCTGCAAGGCCGGCTGGACTTCCCCGGCTTCGTGCAGACCAGCCTGGCCACGCTGCGCTTCTTCTGCTACATCGTGGGCCTGAGTCTCCTGGTGGCCGTCAGCGTGGAGCAGTGCCTGGCCGCCCTCTTCCCAGCCTGGTACTCGTGCCGCCGCCCCCGCCACCTGACCACCTGCGTGTGTGCCCTCACCTGGGCCTGTTGCCTGCTGCTGCACCTGCTGCTCAGCGGTGCCTGCACCCAGTTCTTCGGGGAGCCCAGCCGCCACCTGTGCCGGACACTGTGGCTGGTAGCAGCGGTGCTGCTGGCTGTGCTGTGTTGCACCATGTGTGGGGCCAGCCTTATGCTGCTGCTGCAAGTGGAGCGAGGCCCCCAGCGGCCCCCGCCCCGGGGCTTCCCCACGCTCATCCTCCTGGCCGTCCTCCTCTTCCTCTTCTGCGGCCTGCCCTTCGGCATCTACTGGCTGTCCCGGAACCTGCTCTGGCACATCCCCCACTACTTTTACCACTTCAGCTTCCTCATGGCCGCCGTGTACTGCGCAGCCAAGCCCGTCGTCTACTTCTGCCTGGGCAGTGTCCAGGGCCGCAGGCTGCCCCTCCGGCTGGTCCTCCAGCGAGCGCTGGGAGACGAGGCTGAGCTGGGGGCCGTCAGGGAGACCTCCCGCCGGGGCCTGGTGGACATAGCAGCCTGAGACCTAGGGGCCCCGACCCCAGCTGCAGCCCCCATGAGGCAGGAGGGTGACTTGGGGAAGGTGGTGGGGTCAGAGGCTGGGGCCAGCTGGACCCGGAGGAGGCCTTGATGGGTGGCCTGGTCATGTGCTGCCAAATCTGTGACCGTCAGTCCAGAGCACGAGGCTCCCCTGGGAGGCAGCTGGAAAGGCGAGGTCTCCACATGCCCAGTCAGGTGGGCTGGGTCTCTGGGGAGAAGGCCCAGGAATGTGCATTTTTGGGAACCTCCCCAATGGTTGGTTCATGCACTGGCACCCGAGCTCTGCTGCTGCTACCCATTCCGTGCTCAGCTGCAGTGAGGAGACCCCAGAAAGGAAGGAAGCAAGGCCAGACGCCAGGTGAGGGGCAGGTCCAGGCCCTCCCGCAGCCCACCTCCCCCACCACTCCAGCTTCCCCAGTGCTGCAGGGGCACCTGCAGAGAACACAGCCACTCCCTCAGCTCGCCATGTCCCCTCTGTGGAAGCTAAATTGACCCTAAAATTGAAGACTGCCCAAAACTTGACCCCCTCCACCGACGAACTGTGTCCAAAGCAGCCAGCAGCCTTTTTGTCCTGGGTCCGTCACGTTGTCATGAGTTTTCAGCAGGAAAATGCGGTGATACTGCAAAGCCACTCATTCTGTCGGCGTAAGGGTGTGCACTGATCAAAAGCTGTACCCCCAACCCCAGCACAGATGCTGTGAGGAAAAGCAGGGGCTGAGGCTTCTAGAAGGCTGTGGGGCTGTCCTTGGTCATCAGGCCGTTGCTCAAGGCCATGCCACCCAGACCTGGACGATGCAACCCTCACTCGGAGCTTCAGAAAAGCCGGCCCCGTGGGTGACCCTGGATATTAAAGGATGCTCCCTGGCGGGGAGGAGAGGCTCCTTACAGCCCTACCCAGCAGCCTGCAGCCCTGTCTCCCCACAGGACCCAGGCCTCCAGCAACCGGAAAGCTTCCCACCGGCCCTATCCAAGGCAGTTCACCCGCCTCTGTCCTGAGCAGTCCCGCTCCAGAGGATCCCTCTAAGGAAGGAACCCAGGCTTCACCCCTCAACAGGTTTCGAGCTTCCCCTGAGTGCCGGGCCTGGCTGCCATCCAGGAGTATGTGCCAGGGGGTGCCAGAGCGGGGGCTTTGGAGCCCACAGCCTGGGCTGAGCCCTGCTAGCCACCCCACTGTGCCGCCAAGGCCATCTCTGAACATCCCTATGCCTCTGCTTGCTCGTCTGTAAAATATGAGAACCCAGTTCTTTGAGTCTTTGAGGCCTGTCCAGCCTCTTGTGAGCCCGAGAGAAATGTTTGTCGATTCTACTGCCACCAACGCCGGCATCCAAGTCCACAGTACGATTCTTAGCCACAGACTAAGGCATCTGAGAGTGTTTTCTTTCATTTCTGACTCCGGCCTCCATGCCTGGTGATGGAGGGGCATTCCCTCTGGGCTATGACTGAGCCTGTCTCCCCTGAATCTGGGTGTGAGTCGCAGATCCCTGGTCAGCACCCTGGAATCCGGCTCCACCATGGGGGCTGCACCAGGCCCCTCCCAGCCCACACAGTGCGTTCACCCCAGGCGCCCGCGCATGCCCAGCAAGCCTGGGTGCAGGTATCCCTTGAGACTGGGAGCCGCAGGGGCTGGATCACCTCTCCTGGAGCACCTCCAGCCCCCACTTGGGGACTTACTGCCTCCCAAATGATCTCTGGCCCAGGATCTGGGCAGGGCCGTGTCTCCCCACCTCCAGGACATGAGTAGCAACTTCAGTTCCTCAGCTGGAAACGAGAACAGAAGGGAAGTGGCGTGTCCACAAATTCTGCTTTCAGCCCCGGGACAAAAACTTTCCCCGAAACGAGAAAGAACCAGGAGAAAAAGCACAGATTCGTCTCACGGACATGACCTCACCGTGGCCACGATCCCGGGGAACCCTCGTAATGATGTAGGAAGGTGCTGCCACTCTACGGATGAGACCACCAAGGCTCAGAGGGGCGATGTGGCCACTCAGGACCACAAGAAAGCGGCAGAGCCAGAAGGTGATCCCAGCACCACCCTCCACCCACCCCACACCCTCCGCCTCAGTGGACCACAGCTGGCTCAGCCCCACACTAGCTCCCCCAACCCTGCCCCATCCCCACCCACACCCCTTTGCTGCATAAGGGAGAGGTCGGGGACCGTTAGGATGCTCACTTCATCCCGGAGAGCCTGCCCCCGGCGCCCCGGGGATTGAGGCGACTCTAGATTCCTCCTTATTAGTCCCTTCCTGAGGAGTCCGGGAAATGTGGCCTCATCTGAGGTCTCCATGGAAACTGGACCCAGCCCGTCCCCACTCTAGTAGCTGCTGTGGCAGCAGGTATATGGCCTGATGGCCCAGGATGCTGGTGGGGTGTCCCCGTCGCCCCAGATCTGCCAGCTTAGCCTCCAGTTCTGTGGTTCCTGAGACCTCAGGACATTAGGACCATGTGGGCTGGTCTCCAAACTGGAGGCTGAGCTTCCGTGAAGGCTGCCACCTGCCCCTGCCTGGCCTGCGCCTCCTCTGACCTCCCCCGCTGCACCTCCTCTTCTGCTCCCAGAGCCACAAGGCCCCACCAGGGACCCCTGGCTGCCCTCGACCCCTAGACCCCACCCTGCAGGACCCTGGCGCCACGCTGCTCAAAGGTCACCTCCACCTGGGTTGCAGGCAAAGCTCCTCGGCCAGGGCCCAGTCCACGCCGTCCACACGCACCCCTGGGCCCCTGCAGGGCTTCTGCAGCCAGCACAGAGTTCCCAAGAAGAGGCAGCTACTGCTGGGAGCAGCCGAAATTCCAGGGAGCCTGTGTAACCCGCTCTGTCCTCAGGGCCCAGGGAGGCTGTGGGTGAGGCCTGTGTGTGTGAGGACAGGAGCAGAGACAGGTCCCCGGCCCAGCATCCCCGTCCCCTCCCCAGCGCCCAGGTGCGAGTCTGTAAATCAGCCTGTGCTGCGTGGCGTCTTCATGGGGCGAGGCAGGCTCACTCAGCTGGCTCGTTAGCTCACACGCTGGAAAAATAAAAACAAACATCACACCTAAAACGTGACCACGGCTTTAGTTTTGTTGTTCTCGTGAAATTGCTCAATTCTTCCACAGCCTTGACCCTTTTCCTCTGAAACACACCCCATCCGCCCGCCCTAATGGTGCCTGCACAATGCCCAGCTAGAGAGAGGGGGCTCCTGGCAGCTCCTAAGGCCATGGGGTTTCCTGTCCATTCAGCCTCCTGCTTTCCCACCACCGCCATGTGTGGCCACTGAAGCATGTCAGACCTGCTTATTCTAATAAAGAGGTAATTTTCTTTTCAGCTGCTGGATCTCACTAGCAGCAGAGCCAGCGCATTCCGAGTCATTACTCTGCCTTGGGCGCTGGGTCACACATGTAACATGTATGATGTCACATGAACTTCCCAAGTAGCCCGCGGGAAACTGAGGCTTCGAGAGACTGAGAGGGCCTGGCAGGAGCCACCGCCGGACACAGCAGAGCCCAGTGCTGGCCGCCACCGAGGGACTCTGGTTTCTAAGCTGGGTGCTCCCGGCCCGGAACCCTCTGTCTCGTGGTGGAAGGAGGGAGTAGCAGCCCCGTGGGAGTCCCTAGCTCCGGGCCACACAAGACTCCGACCTGGGAAGAAGGAGGGAGGGAGGCAGAAGGAGGGCGGCCTCAAGTCCCATCCACCAGCCTCCGCAGCTCCTGGTACACCCTGTTCCACCCGGGTCTTCTTTTCTATGTTCTGAAGCTTTGGCATCTGAGGCCTTGAAGACCCCAAGGGACGGCCCTTCCCAGGGTCAGTCAATTGCTAGAGAATGACAGTGCCTTCATGAACTCACCTTTCAAATGCAGACCCACGCCCAGCCCCTCCTCTATCCGGCTCCCACACTCCCAGCCACTATCCCTGCCCTCATCACCCCAGGGCCAGATTCCAGACCACCAGGGGCTGGCTCTAGGACCCAGAGCTCTGAAACTGTTCCAGCTGCCAACCCTAAACCCACTTACATTGGCTGCCTTGCCCACTCCTTCCTACAGAAACCATGAGGAAGCTCCGGTCCACATGTCCCCTCCCCTCTCCCTCTGCCTCCTGACCAACCCGGTACTGCCCCATGTGGCCCCTGTGGGGTCGCCTCCCCCTCCTCCTGGGAGCTATGAGTTAGGAACCATCTCTTCCATGGCAGCGTCTCCTGATCCGGCGGCCTCGCCTATCTGAATAATAATGATGATGATGGCTATGTTAAAACACTCCCACTGTCGAGCTCCTCTGCAGACAGGCGGGGGTGAGGGTGAGCAGGACCCTGCTGGACGCCCGGTGCCCACTCTCCATCTGCCCTGGGGGACCTGGAAAGCCTTGTGTGGGCTGAGTCAGGCCGATGTTGTCCTGAAGGTCAGACAGGACGGCGGCACGGAAACCATGGGAAACAGAAACGGGTTCCTGGCGAACCGGCTGAATCCTGCGCTGTTCCTGCCTCCTCAGTGGCCCCCAGCCAGCCCCCACGTAGATCACCACGGAGTCCCCACACACACCCGAGGTGATTAAACCATTGCCCACACTTTCAGACTAGGACACTGCCCAGGGCCACAGAGCTGCTGCAGGGCGAGCTGTGCAGAGTCGCCATGCAGCCCCGGCCCGCAGCGCAAACCATCAGACAAGCTCAGGATGGCCCTGTTCGCACAAACCACACTCGGGCGTCTGCACCACCTGGACGAGCAATTTAAGTTTCCGGCACCTTGGTTTCCCCATCTGCGGGCAAGGATGACAAGGTCGCCATCTCAGACGGCGCTGTGGGGGCACGTGGGAGGCTCGGCGGAGCGGCCGGCGCTCACTCAGAGCGCTCACCTAAATGGTACCAGCGTGCCACCTGCCTTGCAGTCATTTCTTGTATCAACCAGAACAAATAACCACAACCAGGTGGCTTCACACAGCAGGACTTTATTCTCTTGGTTACGGAGGACAGAAGTCTGAGGTCAAGGCGGGGGCAGGGCCGTGCTCCCCAAGGGCTCCAGGGGAAGGTGCTTCCTCGTCTCTTCCAGCTCCTGGTGGCTCTGGCCCTCCCTGGCCTGTGGCTGTGTCACCCCTGCTGGCCTCCAACCTCACGTGGCCTCCCCCTGCTCTCCAGTGTCCCTCCTCTCCTTTCCCGTGTAAGGACACTTGTCATTGGATTTAGGGCCCACACAGATACTCCAGGACGAGCTCATCTCAAAATCCATGTATCTGCCCAGGCCCTTTTCCCCAGGAAGAGCTCGTGCACAGCTTCCAGCAACTGGGACGTGGACACATCTTCTTAGGCCACCGTCGGCCACGACACGGATGGGGCAGGCATTGGTTCTGTCCTCCCTGCAACACCGGGAGCAGCTGCTCCCCCAGCGGAGGCTCCCTCCGTGCATTCCACCTGCACCAGACCCCTCCCAGGTGAGAAAGTGGAAGCATGGCCTAGACGGTGGGCGAACACGAGAAGGGGCTGTGGGAGGGGTTAGGGGTGATGGAGAAACCATGGTTGGTGGCTGCCTGGGCCTGGCCGGGGCTGGCCAAGCTGCACAGGACGTCCTCCCTAAGAGCTTCACCCCAAGCTGCCGCAAAGAACTGCCCTTGCCCAGCACAGTCTGAAGTGCCCAATAGAAAGCGGCCCGAGAAATTAGCCCATCCCACTCCCGGTGGCTCTTAGACAGGGGAAGCCCTCCATGGGCACAGCGTTGCCATCGCCGTCGGAGACCTGGGATAGGAGACTGCTACCTGGGATAGAAGCCGAGCACCCTGCCTGGCTTGAGGGCCTGCGAGGGATCAAAACTCTTCACCTTGTGCACTGTGGCTGACGCTGAGCTCCCCATCCCACCTCCGACGGCGAGGCGGCCAGGAGGGACCCAGGCAGGTGTTCTCCCTCTGTGTGTCCCTCTGGGCCCCCGGCGACTGCAGGGGACCGGAGCTACCAACTAAGTTAATAGAGATGCTCGAAGTTTCACCCAAACAGGAGGCAGGGAAGGAGGGCTTGCAGGGCCTAGTTGAAACAGGCCTGGACAGTGACCTCAGGGAGGAGGTGGAGCCGTGCCGGGAGAGGTCCCGGAGACCAGCGAGGACCAGCATCTGGGGCAGAGCCGGCAGGCAGGGTAGCAGCAGGTGCCCCTGGGCCACACGAGCTGCGCTGTGCGTTTCAAAGCCACGTGCAACAATGCTGGGGGCTGGGCAGCCGGCAGGCACCGCCTAGAGCTCCACAGGCTGCTGACTGGTGTTACAAAAGTGATTTCTGAAGCCAAGTCCATTTGAGAGCGGTGGCTCAAGCCTGTAATCCCAGCACTTTGGGAGGCCGAGATGGGCGGATCACGAGGTCAGGAGTTCGAGACCATCCCGGCTAACACGGCGAAACCCCGTCTCTACTAAAAATACAAAAAACTAGCCGGGCGAGGTGGCGGGCGCCTGTAGTCCCAGCAACTTGGGAGGCTGAGGCAGGAGAATGGCATAAACCCGGGAGGCGGAGCTTGCAGTGAGCTGAGATCCGGCCACTGCACTCCAGCCTGGGCGACAGAGCAAGACTCCGTCTCAAAAAAAAAAAAAAAAAAGAGAGAGAGAGAAATGTGAAGAGAAACAGATCTCTACGACCGAATTTCTGGCTTGTGCTAACACACTCTGCACCCCACCCAGGAGCTGTGGAGCGCAGTCCATGGAAGGAAAAGTCTCTCATCAAGAACATCTCACTGTCCAGTGTTCCGCAGAGCAGAAAGCAGAAAACAATCCGTAAGCGGCTGGGAGCCCAGCCTCTGAGGCAGACAGATGGACTGTGAGGGGGTCTTCTTAGGAAGGGCCTGGGGCCGCCTTTGCAGACCACCCACAGACACACTGGTCGGCTGACCCATTAGGAGAGCCAGTCCCAAGCCTGGGCACCCAGGCTTCCAGCTGTCCATAAACGGTCAGTCCAGGGAGAGGGGGAAACCAAGGCACAGAGAAGTTAGGTTATTCTCTCGAGGCCACACAGCCAGGGCCCTGCCCACAGTTCTAGGCCCCCTGTGCCCACAGCCAACCAAAGACTGGCAGGAGCAGCCCAACATCAGTGGGGCAGCCGGAAGGTGGTCCAGCCTCACTGGGCACAGAGGGTCTCCATTCACCTGCTCCCTCCCCTCCATGCACCAGGTGAGGTGGGAGCAGGTGCAAGACACTGGCCTGGTGCCTGCCCTCAGTTCCCCTGCCAGAGATGCTGAGGAGGAAGGAAAGGCCGGCCCACACTAACAACTCTTTGTTTTAGCTCATTCCTGCAATTCCTGTGAACAGTGCCACACCCTGCCACTTCTAGGGAACTGGCCGGATGCCCTCTGTCCAGCCAGATGGGTCCCAGAGGACATGAAAGGATTTAGGGACCAGGAGGAACCTCCAGGCAATGAGCACTGGTCTGAGCAGAGAAGGGCCTGAGAGAGCTGAGGGCAGCCTCGTCACAGGTGAGAAGGTTCTGTCTGCCCCCACCGCATCCCCCAGGTGAGGCACTGGCACCCTCCTCTGTCCTCCGTAGTGGCCCCTGCTCTCAGCCTGGCTCCCCGGGTGATGGGGCTGGCTGGGAAGTTTGGATTTCCTTTGGGAAGGGAAGGCAGGGCAGGATGGTGGTGGGAATGCCGGCTGAGTTGAAACGTGTAGACACTAGAGCTCGAGGGCATTGCTGGAGCGGGCCGGGCAGGTGAACCTGTTCTGATAAAAATGAAGGTGCCCCTCCTGCCGCCACGCCACTCCTCTCTGTAACTCTCCAGGAACAGAGCCCACCCTCACCCCAGCACGGGGGCGCGAGCACCAGCCTCACCCCCAGCCCTCAGACTCTGAGCCGGAGCCAGAGCACAGCCAGGAGAGTCTGGTTACCTCCCCGGGGAAACTGAGGCTCAGAGAGGGGAGGCGTGTCCACCCCACCGCCAGTCACCACAGTCACCACCACAAGCCAGGGTCCGGCCGAGGTCTCCCACTCCCCCTGGCTGGGCTCGGAGGACAGGCCCCCATCACGGGCAAGGCACAGGAGCCGAGGCCCGAGCTGCACGCCCCACCCCCGACTAGGGGCAAGGACAAGCACAGAGAAGGTGCTGGGGGATGCTCGGGCATGAGGCAGGAGCTCACGGGGGCCGGAGGAAGCTGCAGGAGGTGGCAGGTCCCTGAGAAGGAGCAAAACCTTGAAGTAGGACAGGACCTGGGTCAGGGAAGAGGTATTGAGGGCTCTGGGCGGGGGACACAGCCCAGGCCAAGGTGTGACAGGGAGGTGTGTGTTGGCAGCTTGATCGCTCTCTGTCTGTCTGTCCCTCTCTCTCTCTCACCCTGTCTGTCTCATCTCTGTTTCTCTGTGTCTATCTCTGTCTCTGTCTCTTTGTATCTCTCTCCCTATCTCTCTCCCTGTCTCTGTCTCTCTGTCTCTGTCTCTCTGTCTCTGTCTCTCAATGTCTGTCTACATCTCTCTGTCTCTCCCTGTCTCTCTGTCTCTCTCTGTCTTTCTTCTCTCTCGTGTCTCTCACCCCTGACGCCCTCACAGCTGAGCCTGGGTCCTGATGCATCTCCCAGGACTAAGAGCAGGACCCGTGTGGATCCTGGGGGTGGCGGGATGGCTGGGAAGGGAAGGGCTGCTCCGAGACTCTGCCTTTCAGTGCAGCTTCGTACGGCCAGTCTCTCTCGTGCTCTGAGAACATCTGAGAACTTCCTCGGCCTCGCTCCTTGCAAATGGCCGCTTGTATCTGCCCCTCCCCTTGTGTTAGCGGTTCCTGGAGAGGCCCTCTGGCCCTGCCACCATCACCAAAGCCCCTCCCTTGGTTTGAGGCTTCAGAGCAGCCTCCTAAGTGCACCGAGTGCACCGCCGGCAGCATGAGCCCCGGAATTCAGCCTCTGCTTAGGCCGGGAGTGCACAGGGAAGGCTGGGGGCTCCCTCCAGCTCCTCACACCACATCCTCCCTCCTCCCTCCTCCCTCCTCCTCAGGCCACCTGGAGCCTCTCTGCCTTTGGGCACCTCCCCGGACACCTCCAGAGACGCTCCGGAGAGGACTTCGCCAGCAGGCTGGTCTAGTCTCACCAGGTGGGAGCCCCATGGGGGTCCACCGTGGAGAAGCTCCCACCTCTGGGGGAAGAGGGAGGCCCCACACGTGGGTTCCCCATGCACGTCCCCTCTGTCTGCAGAGCCTTCCCTGGCACATGGTGGAGGGCGCAGTGTCGCCCTCACCACATCCATGAGGGACGTGGACATCCTTTAAGCACGTTAGTGCACTGTGCCAGGAGCCCAGGGCCTGCCTGCAGGCATGGGGAGGCGTTAGGCACACCTGGCCTGAGGTGCAGAGGGCTGAGCCCCGGCTGAGGTCCCGCCGCTGGAAAGGGAGGTCCAGGGGCTGCAGCCAGAGGGCATCTGCAGGGCCACAGATGCCACTCCCTGTGCCCCCAGCGGGGGCACAAAAGACGCCCGAGGACCATGTCTGTCTCCGTCTTGCAGGCCCCTCGCCAGCACCCTCCGAGCCGGCCAGGATGTTCGGGCTGCTCGGCCTCTGGAGAACCTTCCACAGCGTGGTCTTCTACCTCACGCTGATCGTGGGCCTTGGGGGACTGGTAGGTAACGGGCTGGTGCTCTGGAACCTCGGCTTCCACATCAGGAAGGGCCCCTTCTCCGTCTACCTGCTGCACCTGGCTGCCGCCGACTTCCTGTTCCTCTCCTGCCACGTGGGCTTCTCTGTGGCAGAGGCTGTCCTGGGTGCCCAGGACACACTCTACTCCGTGCTCACCTTCCTGTGGTTCGCGGTGGGGCTCTCGCTGCTGGCGGCCTTCAGCGTGGAGCGCTGCCTCTCCGACCTCTTCCCCACCTGCTACCAGGGCTGCCGGCCCAGACACACCTCGGCCATCCTCTGCGCCCTGGTGTGGGCCCTGACTCTGCCAGCCGTGCTGTTGCCCGCCAACGCCTGCGGCCTGCTGCGCAACAGCATGCGCCTCCTGGTCTGCCTGAGCTACCATGTGGCCAGCGTCATCTGGCTCCTGGTGCTGGTCTGCGTGGCCTGCACGGCTGGCATGGTCCTCTTTGTCTGGGTGACCTGCTGCTCCACGCGCCCGCGGCCCAGGTTCTACGGCATCGTCCTGGGCGCGCTGTTCCTGCTCTTCTTCTGTGGCCTGCCCTTGGTCCTCTACTGGAGCCTGCAGCCCCTGCTGAACTTCCTGCCGTTCATGTTTTCCCCGCTGGCCACACTGCTGGCCTGTGTCAACAGCAGCTCCAAGCCCCTCATCTACTTGGCGTCGGGCCGGCAGCCCGGGAAGCGGGAGCCACTGCGGCTGGTGCTGCGGAGGGCCCTGGGGGAGGGTGCTGAGCAGGGTGCCAGGGGACAGTCCCTGCCCATGGGCCTCCTATAGGTGGGCTTGCCCCACCCATAGGGCCTGCCAGGAAGTGCCCACCCCCCCACCCTCGCCCACCCCGCACCCAGACGCTTCTAGGACCAGGAGGAGCCCCACCCACCACCTAGCTCTTACCCTGAGCACCCAAGGGCTGGACACAGCTGGAGAGACTTGGTCCTGACCACCCTCTGGCCAGGCCTGCTGAGGATGAGGGAGGCAGGAAAATGGAGCTGGAGAGAGGTCGGTCAAGGTGGGAGAAAGGAGAAGCCTCCTGAATAGGGGTGAGAACGGGCACCACGCCCCCAGGCCCAGCCCAGATCCCCTCACCCGGCCCCTGTCCACCCTGCTGCACCTCAGTCACAGGGGAGAAAACTGCGAAGTAAAACAGCCAGCCCCAGCCCACACTGGCTGGATTGGAACTCAGGCTTCTGAACTCCTGGGCTAGGTGGGCGCTGTCCATGCCACCTGCTGGCTGAGACTCTGATTCTCCCACTACAGTGTTGGAGTGGGACTACTCCTTACTCCCCGCCCCACTCAGCCATCATCGTCCTGCCACCCCACGGGGACCACACCCAGGGCTCTGTCCCCCTCTCTGAGGCCCAGGACTGGCAGGTGACTGATGTCACCAGCAGAAGCCACCAGGTGGTGCTGTTTCCGTACAGAACGGACCCAGCCCCGTGGGCCGGCGGATGCAGGTGCCTCCATCCCCTCGGTCCCCTCCCATCCCCTCCCACACTGGTCCCCACCAGGCCCCTCCTGAGTCCCCAGGGCCATCTGCTCTCTGCGGAGTTGCTCGAGTCTCCCACCTCTGTTTTCACCCTCCCTCCTCAGCCCTGGGACGTCTGGAGCTTTTGCCCCCAGGGTTTGCTTTGGGGAGAGAGAGAGAGAGAGAAAGAGAGAGAGACAGGAAGGAAAAGAGAGAGAGAGAAGGTGAAGCCAAGTTTCCAAAGCACAAACCATTTGATGTGTTTTCTGACCATGAAATAAAATACTTTCTGGTCATTGTTAAAACATTCCAACTCTATAGAAAATACTAAAAAGATAAATCGCCGAAATATTTTTCCACTCAGAGGGGACATTTTTTATGAAAAGCACTCCAGTCACGTATTTTTTTTTAATAAATACCCGCAGAAATTTTCTTTTTGTCCAAAGGAAGGCACTCAATGGGTGCTACTGGTGCCGGGTGGGACATTCTGCAGCTGCCTTTGAATAAAGTTGTTCTTTTTCCACTAGAAAAGTAGTATGTTGCTCATTTATGGAAACCTTGAAGAGAAAAAGAGCTTACATGTAGTCCCCCAACCTAGAGGCATGCGCCTTTGCTGGTTTTTCTTCCTTCCCCGGGATAAACGTGTTCTGGCCACGCCAAGTCCCCCGCCCCCCTGCCCGCTGCCAGTTCTCCCTAGACCGTGCTCTCAGGACAGGCAGCTCAGCAGGGAGTGTGGGTGCTGTTTGTTGGTCTAAGGCCATCTAGGGGGCTCAGGAGGAGGAGAGTGTGGGCATTGTTAGTCTAAAGGCCATCTGGGGAGCTCAGGGGGATGGGAAAACCTGAGCCCTGGTGGCCAGGGGAGGCTTAGGCTTTGAGGGGCAGGGTGGGAGGGGTTGTTCATTCTTGTGACACTTCACACAAGACCCCAGGAGCCATGTGGCCTCCTTCCTGAAAGACCTGGAAATGGGATAAGGGTGGGGACAGTTTCAGAGGTGACACCTACAGGATTCGTTCCATCCTCCCAGCCCAGGAAATAGCTGCAGGGCCCCCCGTGGGGCCATCCATCTGTGTACAGCAGGACAGGAAGGCGCCTGGCAGCTGATGGTGTCTGGAGCACATGACAAATAGCCCAGTCTAGACAGATGGAGAGCAAGGGGACTCTGCCCCGGCACCACTAAGCCCAGAGACGACCAGGTCGCATTCTGGACCTGGAGAAGCTACAGCCACATGGAAGGATAAGGCTGCCTTGGGCTGGTCTGGGTCCAGGCAGCCGCAAAAGCTGGACTACAGCCAGGGCAGAGCTTCACTCCAGTCCTGCCTGCTCTTCTCAGGCCGGGTGACCTCCAGCGTGTCACCTGACTGCTCTGAGCCCAGGTCTGCCAGAGACATCAAGGCAAGGTCTCCTTGCCCGGATGGCAGGGATCCAGGCCTCCACAGGGGGCAGCCCGCCCAAACCTTCAAGACCAGATGCATCACCTCGCCCGCCTCTGCAGAACTCCAGGTGTGTCCCGCCCGCCCTGACCTTGGCACACCCACCTCGCTGCCTTCTGGTGTCTCTGCCCCGGCACCATCTTGCCCAGCCTTCAGGGACCCGTCCTTGTGACTGTTTGTCCTGTTCTGTGATGCCCAGGGTTTCCTGGCAGCAGATGTTGAATTCTCAGCTCCTCTAGTGTGCACCTGCCCTGTCAGAGCCCACGGTGACCACTGTGTCCAAGCAGCCCCCACCCTTGGCCAGCACAGTCCAATGTGTCATATGCTTCCCACCCCTGCTTATTCGCTCCTGTGTTTGCCTCTTTAGTGTCTGTGTCTCCCTAGAAGGGGAGCTCCATGAGGGCACAGAGCCTGCAGCCAACTTGCTGCTGTCTCCCTGGGACTGGCAGGTAAAGCGACTTGATGAGTTCTTGTCAAATGGAGGGACAAGCGGATGGATGGATAAGTGGATGGATGGATGGATAAGTGGGTAGGCGGGTGGATGGATGGATGGATGGATGGACTATTGAAAGAGATATGGTCAAATGAATAAATGATGTGGCTAAGATAGAGTACAGTTAAGTGGAATCAGACCAGGTTGGTCCTGGATTCTGGAAGCTTCCTGGCCACTCTTGTCCTGACTCCTGACCTGAAAAGCTGAACAGATCATCAGAGGAGGGGCCCAGGTTTTCTCACAGCAGAGTCCAGTACTCTAGGTCCTCTCCCTCCCCTTTGGGTTCACAAACATCGCTAAGTCAGCTCCTTGCTGGGCACCCGGGCTTGAGATGTGGACCCACCATGCTATGACCCCTGTACCCAGAGAGCTTGACATCTGGAGAAGAGACAGACACAAACACAATGCAAAGACAGCGTGCTGAGGGTGTACGTGGTGTACCTTAACGTAAGCCTTAAGGAGCTGCCATTTGTCCCAGCTCACCCTCAGTGCTCCCAGTTCATGGCTGTGCCCGTGGCCTTAGTGCCCCCTTTACTGGCGAGGGCCCAGTTGGACGTCAAATCATCCAGTGGCCCTAATGTTAGAAGAGCAGGAGGGTCACATGTCCCCACTCAGAACGCAGGGGAGGCTTCCCGGAAGTGTGGTGTCTGCGCCTTCCCAGGGCAGTGTGGGTGCGGAGGAAGGGGTGACCGTCTCCAGCACAGTCAGGTCAGTCTAAGAAGAACCTTGAAGGGAAGGCAGGACCCTCCCAGGGAAACGGAGCCAAGGCACGGTAAGGTACAGAGGCGCAACCCGGGCGCCATGAAGAAGGAACCCCAATGCCAGAGGGCGGTAAGGAAGCTGAGGCGGACAAAGACAGAGAAAGGGCAGTGACAAGGGGCATGGCTTTAAAGGGCTATGACGAGGGTCGTGGCTTGAAGGGCTGTGACGAGGGGCGTGGCTTTAAAGGGCTATGACGAGGGGCGTGACTTAAAGGGCTGTGACGAGGGGCGTGGCGTTAAGCTGTGATGAGGGGCGTGGCTTAAAGGGCTGTGACGAGGGGCGTGGCTTTAAAGGGTTGTGATGAGGGGCGTGGCTTTCCCTCCGTTGCTCTGCGGGGCATTGCAAATGAAAGACATAAAACTGACAACTGAGAGGGGACCAGGCAGCGGGGGTGGGGGTCCAGGCTGAACAGGGGACACACAGGAAGTTGCTCCAGCCATGCAGGGAAGAGGGAAGAGCTGGTGCAGACTCCAAAGAGAACAATGGCGGGAAGGCTGCAGGGGAGGATCTGAGGGCTGGGGGGAAGAGGTAGCGTAGAATTTGCAGTGGAACAGGGTCAGATCACGAAAGGAAGAAGTCGGGAGCCTTCACAGAGGGGAAGGGTAGGAAAATAAAACGCAGGCACCTGCCAAGAAGAACAGAAGGACCAGGATCCTGGGAGGGGGCTGTGGATCCTGAG
>NC_045446.1:2953119-2960517 GCF_002776525.5 Piliocolobus tephrosceles | reverse complement strand
GTGGATCCTGGGAGGGGGCTGTGGATCCTGAGACGGGGCTGTGGATCCTGGGAGGGGGCTGTTGGTAGCTGGCCCTGGGATGGGAACAGGAGCGTATCAGGCATGTAAAAAGGACACCCAGGGGCCGATGGGTAAACTCCCAGGTTTGCATTTCCTGTGTTCACCTCAAATTAAATGTAGATGGTGAGAGATGATGATCAAAGTTCATTTTGTCTGTTTCTTTCCCATGCATATCCAGTTGTTCTGGTAAAATCCCTTTCCCATTGGATTGCATTGGCATCTGTATTGTAAATCAACTGATTGTATAGGGTGGGTCGACTTCTGGATTCTATTGTGTTGACTGCTCTATTTCACTGTCCTTCTATCAACACCACACTGTCTTCACTACTGCAGTTTTACATTAAGTTACGAAATCAAGTGCTGTTACTCTTACACTTTTGTATTTCTTCTTCAATATTTACATTTCCATATAAATTTCAGAATCACCTTGACAGTTTATCCAAATGTCTACTGGTTTTGACTGGGATCGCATTTACTCTATTCAGTTACTCTGGATCAATTTACGGAGAACGAACATCTTTGCAACACTGAGTTTACCAATTTATGAACATTGTTTTTCTCTGTTTATTGTGGTCTTCTTCATTTCTGTCTCTTCTAGTTTTCATTATAGGTGTGTTATACATTTCTAGCAAAATGTATTGCTAGTTATTTAAGGTTTCTCAATGCTATGTAAAAATAATCTTTTATTTGCTTTTTCCAATTGTTCATTGATAGTTTGTATATTTTTTGTATACTGATAGTTTGTATTATTTTTGTATATTGACTTTGATTTTTTTATATTTATCTAACAGCTATCCTGTGAACTTGCTAAGTTAACTTATTCTAATAGTCTTTTTGAAAAGTGCTTAGGATTTTTTATGTATACAATCAAATCATTTGCATGACATGAAATAATTATTATAAATCATGAATAATGAATAATTATTGTAAATAATAATTTAAAATGATACATGATTAATAGTTATATATGTAAGAGTTAGGAAAATTTTAATAATTAATAGTAACACATGATTAATAGTTATTATAAATAATAATAATTAGAAATAATTTTACTAATTCATTTCTGGTCTTCGCACTTTTTGTTCTTTGCTTTATATCACTCATTAAGACCTCCCATGCAATGTTAATAGAAACAGTAAAAGTGGACATCCTCACCTCATTCCCAGCCTTTCAGGAAAGTGCTCAATGTTTCGCCATTAAACATGTTAGCTGCAGGCTTTTTGTTTGTGCCCCTCATCGTAGTGATACAATTCCTATCTAGTCCCAATTTTCTGACTTCTTTTAATCACACATAGGTATTGAATTGCATCAACTTTTTGTTCCTTCATTTATCAAGGCAACCATACAGTTTGTCTTTGTTAGTCTGTTAATGGGAGGAATTACATTGATTTATTTTCAAATGTTAACTTTGTATTCCTTGGATAGTCCCCGTCACACGTGTCCATGTGAAGAGACCACCAAACGGGCTTTGTGTGAGCAATAAAGCTTTTTAATCACCTGGGTGCAGGCGGACTGAGTCCAAAAAAGGAGTCAGCAAAGGGAGATAGGAGTGCGGCAGTTTTACGGGATTTGGGTAGGTAGTGGAAGATTACAGTTAAAGGGGGTTGTTGTCTTGCAGGCAGGGGCAGGGGTCACAAGGTGCAGGGTGGGGAGATCTCGAGACTCATTGTCCAGGGGAAGAACATCACAAGGTCGATCGATTAGTTGGGGTGAGGCAGGAACAAATCACCATGGTGGAATGTCATCAGTTAAGGCAGAAACTGACTATTCTCACTTCTTTTGTGGATCTTCAGTTGCTTCAGGCCATCAGGATGTACACGTGCAGGTCACAGGCGATATGATGGCTTAGCCTGGGCTCAGAGTCCTGACAATCCCCATTTGGCCATGACGTATTATCCTTCTTATATATTGGTGGATTTGATTTATGAATATATATATATATATAGATAGATATATATATACACACACACACACATTTTTTTTTTTGAGACGGAGTCTCGCCCTGTTGCCCAGGCTGGAGTGCAGTGGCGTGATCTTGGCTCACTGCAAACTCCATCTCCTGGATTCACAGCATTCTCCTGCCTCAGCCTCCTGAGTAGCTGGGACTACAGGCACCCACCACCACGCTCAGCTAATTTTTTGTATTTTTAGTAGAGACAGGTGGTCTTGATCTCCTGACCTCATGATCTGCCCACCTTAGCCTCCCAAAGTGCTGGGATTACAGGTGTGAGCCACTGCGCCTGGCCGATTTATGAACATTTTGATACGGGTATTTGCATTTGTGTTCACAAGAGAGGTTGGTATCTCATTTATTTTCTAGTAATGTTCTCTTCAGGTTTGGGCATCAGTTATTTCTTCTTGGGCTCAACTCTGTGTAAGAGTTTAGATAAAACCAATATTATTTCACCAGTGAAATAATACTGGGTTTTTGTGAACAGGTTCTAAAACACAATTTCAATTTCTTTAACAAATATAAGGCTATTCAGATTCTCTTTTTCTTTTTGTGTCAGTTTTGTTTTTCAAGGAATTTGTCCACTTTATTTTATCTGAGTTTGAATTTGTTAGCATAAACTTGCACACAATATCCCCTTATTAATCTTTTATTGTCTATCAAATTCACATATCTCTTTTATTTTTACTATGGGTACTTTGCATTTTCTCCTGATAATTCTCATTAAGGCTTCATCAGTTTTAGTAATTTTTTTCATAGAACCAACTTTTATTGATTTTTCCTATAGTGTTCATCTGTTTTCTATTTAATTAATTTCTGTTTATCTATATTTATGATGTCTTTCCTTCTAAATCATGGAAGTCAAATTTCTTCTTCTTTTTCTAGCTTTTTGAGTAAAGCAGCTTAGATAATTTTTTAAAAATCTTTTCTTGTAGACGTCCTAACGCTCCCTACCAAGATGTTCACCCACTTGTAATATAGAAACACTCCATTTGGGCCGGGCGCAGTGACTCACGCCTGTAATCCCAGCACTTTGGGAGGCCGAGGCGGGCGGATCACGAGGTCAGGAGATCAAGACCATCCTGGCTAACACTATGAAACCCTGTCTCTACTAAAAATACAAAAAATTAGCCGGGCGTGGTGGCAGGTGCCTGTAGTCCCAGCTACTCAGGAGGCTGAGGCAGGAGAATGGTGTGAACCTGGGAGGCGGAGCTTGCAGTGAGCCGAGATCGCGCCACTGCACTCCAGCCTGGGCAACAGAGCGAGACTCCGTCTCAAAAAAAAACAAAAAACACTCCATATGAAAGCATAGATTACCAGAATAGGCATTTTTTTCATGATGCAACAATATGCTGCCTACAAGAGATACATTTTAGATTCAAAGGCACAAATAAGTTAAATGTAGAAAGATGTAAAATGAGGCTGGTCACAATGGTTTATGCCTGTAATCCCAGCACTTTGGGAAGCCAACACAAGAGGATCACTTGAGCTCAGGAGTTTAAGACCAGCCTGAGCAACACAGTGAGACCTTGTCACTACAAAAAATAAAAAATTCACCAGATGCAGTGGTGCACACCTGTAGTCCCAGCTGCTTGGGAGACTGAGGCCAGAGGGTCCCTTGAGCCCAGGAGATAAAGACTGCAGTGAGCTGTGATTACATCACTGCACTCCAGCCTGTCTCAATAAATTGTTATTTCTATGTATTTATTTATTTATGTTTTGAGCTGGAGTCTTGCTCTGTTGCCAGGCTGGAGTGCAGTGGCGCAATCTCAGCTCACTGCAACCTCCACCTCCTGGGTTCAGGTGACTCTCCTGCCTCAGCCTCCCAAGTAGCTAGGACTACAGGCATGTGCCACCACACCCAACTAATTTTTGTATTTTTAGTAGAGACAGGGTTTCACCATGTTGTCCAGGATGGTCTGTACCTCTTGACCTCATGTTCCACCTGCCTTGGCCTCCCAAAGTGCTGGGATCACGGGCAGATATAAAATGATATTCCATGTAAACAACAACCAAAAGAGAGCTGAAATGGCTATAATAATATCAGACTAAATAAACTTTAAGTAAAAAAAACTGTTACTAGAGACACACAAGGACTTTCTACCATCGTAAAAGCGTCAGTCCATCAAGAGATACCACAACTATAAACATATATGCTTGTGGCAGGCTAAAAACAAAGCCCCCTTAAAACCTATCCATGTCCTAACCCCTGTAACCTGTGAATATGACCTTCTATGACAAAAGGGACTTTATAGATATGATTAAATTAAGGCTCTTGAGATGGATAAATGATTTTAGATTATCTGGGTGGGCCCAAGGTAACCTCAAGCATCCTTGTAAGAGGGAGGCAGGAGATCAGGGTTAGTAGGAGGAGATATGATGATGGAAGAAAGAGGCTGGAGTGATGTCAGGACAAGGTTATGAGCCAAGGAAGGCAAGCAGCCTCTGGAAGCTGGAAAAAGCAAAGAAGAGACCCTCTCCTAGAGCTTCCAAAGGGAGTGCAGCCCCATTGACTCCCTGGTTTTAACCCGGTGAGACTGGTTTCAGACTGCTGACCTCCAGGGCTGTTAGATGATAAAGGCATGTTGTTTTAAGCCATTGAGTTTGTGGTCATTTGTGACATCAGTAACAGGAAATTCATACAGACCATGTCCCTTCCAGCTTCTGTCTTCTTTTATTTGCTCTCCTGTATCTTCAAACAGTTGCTTTTGATTCTTCCCAGAGTTGACAGTTATTTAATAACAGCAGGGCTGCTCTGATGTCAGCTACCCTACCATTACCAGAAACAGAACTCGAGTTACCCTTTCTAAATTGAAAAGGATATTTTTGACTTCCAAAGCATGTGGGTCCCCAAGGGTTTGCAAATCTGTACCTATCTCATAGGATGTGTGAGGGTTAAATGAGAGAATTCACCGCACAGGTGGGTTACAGGAAGCTGGCATGAACTGAGCCTTCAGACATGTTGGTTATGGTCAGAAGAATAAAAGGGAGTCATCCAGGCCTACAATTTATAGGTGGATCCACAGGACTTAATGACAGGCTGGGTTTAGGGGTGCCTTGTACAGGCTGTTCCTGGAACGTCCTTCTGTTCCCTTCTCCTTGTCTGTCCGTGCCTCCTCCTCCAAGCAGCCACACTGCCAAGTCAGTTTCTTCCTTCTGCAGACATGGAAGAAGTATGTAAGCACAGTCCCAGGCAGGAGCTGAGAGTTTGCAGAATAAATAGATACTGGATCTGGAGGGAAACTGTTCTGAGGTCCAGGGAGGCCCTGTGCCATTCCACCTGCCTGCCCTGCCTTGCACTGCATCCTGGTATCCCATCAACTGGCTGATCTTAGCCAGCCAAAGCTTCCCAGAGACTCATATGTCTGCACTGGATTCTCCTCCAATAGCTACAGGCCCCACAGCAGTGGCCCTGAGTATAGACCCAACTCCTCTAAATTGTGTGGAACTGCTGCCAGAAGACATTTCATACCTTGAGACCACCTGGCATCCCTAGTGAGCATCACAGAGACCCTGCTTGGCCAGAGAGCTCACCAGATGCATCACAGCAAAGGGCAGGCCCTCACGGGCCATCCTCCTGGGTCAGAGGTCAGCAACTGTTGGCCCGCAGATCAAACCAGTGGAGCCTGCAGATGCACTTGGCTGGCATTCAGTGATTAAAGTCTTTTGGCGTTTGTTGCCAGCACTGAACAATAAGAAGATTTTACATTAAAATCCAGCTTTCTAGCCCTCCTGAACATCAGAAGCTGGCAAACCTGGCCCTCAATGCCACCTGGCCACAAAGGAGGGGTTGGAGAGAGTCTGGGGCTTCAGGCAGGCATGACCTCTACCCCCGTGAGCCCTTCTCTGCTGTCATCCTGAGTCCCAGGTCACCCATCACGGCACCACACTCTTCATTTCTAGATTGAAGATAAAATTGAGTGGGTTTTTTGCCACTGTTTTTTGTGAGAATGGGGGAAAACAGATTCAGAAGCCTCTTGTTTCAGGAAAAAATTGGAGCTGGCCTATTTCTTTGTGGATGAAATGAGTAGGTAACAAGATGTGTCTGGCACTGAATTCCCCTGCCAGGATAAGAATTAATCCCCCTTGGTCTGGACCCCATCCTTCTGCAATGGAGAAACTGAGGCCCAGGCAGGGTGAGACCGGCCCAAGGTCACACAGCCAAACAGCAGCTCAGCAGTGGTGCCTGGGGACCCGGTGGCACCCACAGTCTCCTCTGATGGGTATGTGAGCACATCTGTAATGCTCAGAGCCACACACCCCAGGGCTCTGACGAGGACTTTGTTTCAGTCTCCCACGGCCTGAGGATTCTAGTGGGCTCAGGCCTCCTAGAGATGTGCTGTCCCAGCGCTGTCCCCCAGACAAACTTGTGGGGCTCCAGCAAGGGTGGCAGATGGCCTGTGGCTGGGCTAATGGCCTGGAAAAGGCTGCCCGCAGGAGGAGGGAGGCGGCTGCAGAGACACAATATAAGAATACTTGACAGTTTCCTGTAGGGAGCCAGGCCCAGTGTCGCCAAAGAGGCTGGGAACCCGGAGCAGACAGATGGAGCTGTCCCCTCTGAAGCCAGCAAGGCTGGCCGTGCAAGGCTTCCTCCTCTTCAGCATGTCATCACGAAGCTGTTCAGCATATGCACAGGGAGGGGGGCCAAACCCCTGCACGGTGTGGCCTTTTGGAGCTGATTTGCAGATAGAGCTATCCCCATTCCCAAAATATCGCCTCCACTGTCCTTCATGAGAAATTCCACCTTTAGCATCACACTTTTGGGGTAAGGTGAGATAGACGGAGCTACCAAATTAGAGAGCTAAATGGCAGGTCCCACACATGGACTGGGACCAGGGCTGGCCAGAAACCATGAAGTGGAAAGACCAGGTTTTCAAAATGCCACCCCAGCTGCTGTGCTGAGAAGTAGTGGGGGACCAACTAGGCCTCCAGGAAAGCCCAGCGTCAGTGATGCCACCTCGCACCAGGTGCCTGACATAGCACCCATTTCTCTTATCATCTTATCTTCACCATCATCATCCTCACCATCACCATCCTCAACATCACCATCATCACCATCACCACCACCACCATCATCATTTCCATCACCATCATCACTACCATTATCACCATCACCATCATCACCATCACCATCCTCAACATCACCATCATCACCATCACCACCACCATCATCATCATTTCCATCACCATCATCATTACTACCATTATCACCATAACTATCATCACCATCACCATCATCATCACCATCATCATTACTATCATTATCACCATCACCATCATCACCACCACCACCATCATTTCCATCACCATCATCATTACTACCATTATCACCATCACCATCATCACCATCACCATCCTCATCATCACCATCATCACCATCACCACCA
>NC_045446.1:2938406-2953019 GCF_002776525.5 Piliocolobus tephrosceles | reverse complement strand
CATCACCACCACCATCGCCATCATCACCATCACAACCATCACCACCATCATCACCATCATCACCATCACCACCATCATCACCATCATCATCACCATCATCACCATCACCACCACCATCATCGTCATCATTATCACCATCACCATCACCACTATTATCACCATCACCATCATCACCATTATCATCATCAACATTATCACGATCACCACCATTATCATCACCATCAGTACCATCACCATCACCATCATCACCACTATCACCATCATTATCACCATCACCATTATCACCACCATCACCATAACCATCATCATCATTATCACTCCTCCTCCTTCTCCACATCCTCCTCAAAGTATTCCCAACTCTCTGCCAAGGAAGAAGGGATGAGGGAGAAAACAAGCCACCCATACCTCCTCCACACTCCATGCCTCAGCCCACAGCCAGCCCTACACCACCCTCCATGCACCTTGGTGCACGCTCTTCACACCTGAGAAACCTCCTCTGCTGGGCAGTTCTCCAAATTCCCCAGTTTTGACGCCATCAGTCTCTACATCCTGCCTTGAGAGCAGCCTCCCTGGCAGGTGTACTCACTGAGCTTGTTTCCAAGCTCAGGCGCACCTGGAGTCAGGGGCCATGTTTCTACCCTGGGGCTCCCAGGACTGGGTGCAGGCCTGCCAGGGGCTCAACCACTGCCCAACAGAAGTGGGGCGGGGGAGACAGGGAAGGGGATGAGAGGGAGGTGAGAGGAGGCAGGGGATGGAGCCAGGGAAATGAAAAGGGAAGCGGGGAGGAGGGATGGGGAAGGAAGGGGGAGGAAGGAGAGGAAAGAATCACCGAGAAAGGGAGGGGGCAGAAAGGAAGGAAGGGAGGAGTGTGGAAGTCAAGGAGGAAGGAGGGGAGGGGAGAAAAGGAGGGGACAAGGTGCCTGAAGAATAGACCAAATATTTGCTCTTCACTCAGACTCATAAATTCCCTGGAAAGTGAAAACTTCCCAAGCCACAAGCAGCCTGACTAAGGGCCACTGACAAATCCTGTGGCTCTCTGAGACTGGTTTCATTCTCTGCCACAGAGAGAATAAAATGTCTGCTCAGCTGAATAAAAGGAAACCCAAATCACAGTGAATCTCCCTGTCATCGCCTGTTCATGAGACTGGCAGGTTTTCTCTGTTCCTCGATAAACTAAATGCATCCTCTACGTCCATCGAATCATGGAGGACACTAGCCAAAGTCCATTGCAAGAACTTCCAACTCTGGATCTCGGGGCCAGCGAGCCCTGGAGAAAGCCACACTGCAAGCAGCTCCCGGCCCCAGGACCTGCCACAGAGTTCCCACGGTTGCAGTGGGTGTGAAAAGGCGCAGGATGGGGCAGCTGTGCTCTGTGTGCGGTGGTCCAATCCCCTGTCCCTCAGACCTGCCCAGACAGCACTCCTCGCCCCTCGTTACCACTGGGTGGTTCCCCCAACCACCTTGTTTCCTTATCAGTGGGCAGGATGCTGGCAATGACCCACACTCTGCTTGGTAAAGTTGGTGGCACCTGGAAGCTTCCAGCAGGCCCCTCTGGCTTCTATTAGTGCACAGGAAGTGTGTCCTGTCAGTGCTCTCTACTGGGGCCAGACAGGGGAGAGGCCGTGCGGGGCTGTACACACTCTCGGTGACTGATGTGGGGAGCCCCCGGCCCTGGCCAGTGAGTGCAGAATGTCCTAGAATGCCAGGATTCCCCAAGATGGACAAGATGAAAACGGAAAGGACAGGTGATTACATGTACAAGCCCCTCACCTGTACTCCATCCTCCTCCCCACATCCAGCCCCACAGAGCAGCCTCCTTCTGCCTTAGCTGTCCCAGCTCAGGCGCACATGGGGTGTGAAGCTCGCCATCCCCCGAGCCACCCTCCCTCAGGGACCTGGGACCAGTCAGGAGCCACGCGGAGACTTGGTGTCCACATCTGTCAAATGGGGAACCAGGTGAATGGCAGGCAGTGTTCTGTGAGATGGAATGAGAGAAAGCGTGTCCCCATGTCACCGTATGCTTGTCGAGCCTGACTACAGGCCGTGAACTGGGCGATACTTCCTTCCAGAAATCGCCTCCCCTGATCCTCATGAGGTCAGCACAGGGCAGCTGAGTGGCCTTGCCAGCCGGTGGCAAAACCCAGGCCGTGGCCTTCAAGGCTTTTTGCTCCCTCCTTGATGGGCGCAGGAGTGGTCTGAGCACCGTGTTCACACAACGTTCACAGGATGGTGCCTGGCAGAGGAGGTGGGGGCCACGCTAGGCACCCCTCTTGGAACCCCCTGCCGCCCCAGCTCCTGCGGCTGTGGCCACTTCCCACAGCACGCTGAGGTGGTCACCGGGCATCTGGGCCAGCAGGAGATCTAGCTGTGCAAAGGAGAGGCTGGCCCTGCCCCTCACTGGCGCACAGGAGGCAGAGATGCCCATAGCAGAGGCCAGGTATGGTTCAGCTGACACATTCCAGGTACAAGGGAGAGGGCTCTGAGAGGACCTGTCCACCTGCTCTCCCGCACCCCCGCCCACGGGCAGCCTCCGGGATCACCTGTGTGTTGGGTGCCTGCAGCCTCCAGGATCTCCTGTGTGTTGGGTGTCGGGTGCCTGCAGTTTCCTGGGCCCAGCCTCAGTGCTCTTGCCTCCCAAAAGACATTTTCTAGAAGCTACAGGCGATGGGGAATAATTCTAGAATACAGAAAGTCAGCCTGAACTGGGGAGGCAACTAACTCGCTGTGGGACCCCAGGCTGCCGCCCACCGTCTCTGCGCTCTGCCGCACCTCTCCTTGAGGTGAGAGGCCCTGGGTGGTCCTGCGGTGCCGTGCCCTGTCAGGGGGTCTTCCTGGTGTTTCTCCATGCAGCCTTTGCTTCCCACTGCAATCCCTAAGCGAGCCCGCTACGGAGACGGAGCGGTTCCGAGGTGTTAGGTAACAGCAGCGCGCACACCTCCTGGACTGCAGCGGATGCAGCCAGGTCCGCCTAGCGCCCAGAAAGCGGCTGCAGCAGCAGGTCCTGCGGGAGGGACAACTGGCAGCCCCAGGCGAGCCTACGGAGAGGCAGTTGTGGGTGCAGCTGGGATACGAGTCTCCTGGGCACGCCGTGAGAGCCACTGTCGCCTGCAGTGACCCCCACCCCCATCCCCAGCCTGACCTGCTCTCCCGAAACACCCGCCTGTGCCCCAGAAGTCTTGGATACTCCGTCTGGAGCAGCCCGTCGGCCTGGGAGGGGAGTGGTCGTGCCTCAGGCACAGCCCACCCAGACAGGCAGCAGAGCAGAGCAGGCACAGGACCGGCCGGAGGAGGGACCCCAGCCTAGCCCCCATGCCCTGCTGCACGGTGAGTGCCGCCTCCGGGCAGCCCCCAGTCGCCGCCTGGGAGCCTCGCGCCATCTGTGGAGGGGGCTTCCTTTCTCCACGGGCCACACCGCCGGTGGTGTCGGAGGGGACACTGTGGAGGAAGCATTCAAGGGTCTGGAATAGTGCGTTGGGGAGGGGGCTGGGAGCAGCTTCTGCTGGGGAGTGCAGGGCCCCCCAACCCTGCCCCAGCCAGTTTTCTGCTGACTTCTTCAAAGTTCCCCAGGGCTGGAACCTTGGCCAGCAGGGCACTAGCTCTGTCCGGACGCCTCACTCGCCCGCTGACCCCCAACAGTGTTCGGCCTGGTCGGAGCCCGGCGGGCAGGCAGGGCAGGCAGCGGGCTCCAGGGCAGAATCGCGAGGTGCCCCCAGGGCTGGGATGCTGCATTGCACCCACATCCCGGTGCCCTGCTCCCTCCTCCAGGGCAGCGCTGCCCGCCGTGGTGGCGAGGGGACTGCCCAACCTCCCTCCAGGGGTGGGACGCCCACCAGGCAGGATGTGGGACATGACAGATTAGGACGTGCACGGTCACTTCTGAAGCATCTGTTCACCACCTGTGCCTTTGACTTTTGACTTCTTTTGCTCAAAAATTTTTTTTTAAAGAAACAGACTTGAAAGGGGGTATTTCTCAATTTGACTTAATATTGCCTTGGCAGAATGGAGTTTACGCTGAGAGATCAGGGTGGTGAGGGAGGGGTCTCCTACACACCCTGAGCTGGCAGGGGACTTGGCAGGGCCCTTGGGAATGGACACGGGTCCTGGGAGCAGAGTGTGGGGTCAGCAGAGCCCAGCCTCCCAGGGCCTTTGGAGATAGCTGAGCTGTCTGGGACACACTGCCAGGCCAACACCCCTCAAGGGAAGCCAGCCTCAGGCCTGAGATCATGGGGGTGCTGACCCTCGGCCTGAGGTCCAGGGTCCCTGGCGTCGTGGAGGCGGGGCAGTACCACCTTTTTGTCCTTTGGCCTAAAGCCTCCTAAGAAAGGATGGCCAGCTCCCCATGGCTCTAGACGTTTTCCTGAGGGGCGCATGAGGAGCGGCGACACTGGACCAAGCCTCCCACCTGTCCCCGTAGGTCCCACCAGCAAATCCCCAGGGAAGCGCAGGCGCAGATGGGAATCCCAGCTCCCTCCTGCCAGCTCGGCCTCGGTTTCCAGAGATGCCACGTCTTCCTGTGTCAAATGGGAATTTGAGCAATCCAGGTAGTCAAGAAAAACAGGACCTGGGTGTGATGGTACCTTCTCGGGGCCTCATGCTCACGGTGCTAGAAGAGGTCAGAGCCGTGGCCTCACGATGGCCAGAGGCCAGGAGGGACGCTGACGGCAACCGCGGCACGCTGTCTGCCCACATTTGCACAGCATACCCTACAGGTTGAATCCGCTGGGTGTCTGGCAGCCACTTAGAAGCCACTCTGCTCTCACGTGCCCTGTTGCATCCACTCAGCTGCAAGTCCCAAGAGCCAGTGGGGGGTCCCGACGCCTGCTGGAGACCACAGTGCTCCGGCACTTACAGGAGTGTGGTCAGCAGGTGGCCTCTGCAGAGGAGTCCTCACAGAGTCCCAGCAGAGCAGAACATGCCAGGCAGTCCACTGCCAGGGATGCTCCTCTCTGACCAACTTGCTTCAAGGCAGAGGACGCACTGTGGGGACCCAGCACCGGGCTGTGAGTCCTAGCGGTGCAGGCTCAGGCGGGGCGTTGAGCCTCTCTGACCTCAGTCTCTTCCTCTGTAGAGAGGGAAAACAGGCCCCGTCATAGAAGCCTCGGGAGGCTGTGAGGAGAGGAAGAGGTGGTGCCTAAGGCTCCGGGCATGGCGCTTTTCAAGTTAATGACATAAAGTTAACCAGGACCACTAGGCAGCTGTGCGTCGTGGCTGGGACTACTCGTTGGTTCACGTGATGTGGTCCGGGGCTGAGACACAAGACCCAGGCCCCAGCTGCCGCCCAGAGAAAATGGTGGAACGGAGCGGGTTGGATGAGGTCGTCCCCAGGACCCCCAGTTTCTCAGGCTCTGGGAGTCTATGGTGGAGAGCACAGAGGGGCAGCAACCGCCTGCCATCCTCTGCTCCGCCAGGAGGCTCCTCCAAGCCTCCGCTCTGCAGCTCTGCTCCAGCCAGGGTTGCTCTCTCCCACACCAGCGAGCCCCTGCTGCGGCCCTGAGCCTGCCCTGGACTCTCCTTCAGAACTCTCTGGAAGCCCACATGGCAGCAGAGGTGTCCTGAGGTTGGAAGGTGGCAGTGTGGGGAGGGGAGAGGAAGAGGAGGCCAGGGGCTGTGGGGGTCTTCACCTCCCCAGCATGGGAGCTGATGGGGTTTTGTTCTGGGTGGAAGTTGATCCTAGAGGCAGGTCCTGCCCCAGAACTAAGACTCCCAGCCCCGCACGGCCAGAGGGGCCTCAGAAGAGCCAAGGACCTCACAGCCTCCACGTGTCTGCCCCAGCTGCCCCAAGGGCCTTCCAAGTAGGCCACTGGCTCATTCCTCCCTTCCCAGCAGGGCCGAGCCCCATTCATGGGAGCCAGGTAGCAAGGGGCTCAGTCAAATCTCACTTCTCTGACCGTCTCAGCTTAGGAGACCCCCAGGGCCCTTCCCTGCAGGGGGCCCGGGCTGTGCCGAGCCTCGTTCCTGCCTCTGCCAGGTTCCTTGCCTGGCATTGCCTCCTCTGTGACTTGGTGGCTCCAACCCATGAGAAAAGCTCAGCCCTGCCCTACCCTCAAGGAGGCACAGATCTGCCTGGAGAGTCAGGGGGGCTTTCTGGAGGAGGTGGTGGAGAGTCAGGGGGGCTTCCTGGAGGAGGTGGTGGAGAGTCGGAGGGCTTCCTGAAGGAGGTGATGGAGAATCAGGGGGGCTTCCTGCAGGAGGGAAGGCTCACCCAGACTCTCCAGGGAGTTGGAACTGCCCTGCCCTATTCCAGGCCAAGGGGCTCCACGTTCAAAGTGTGCTGGTGTGGACACTTCTTCCCCTCCTCATTCTGTTCTGAGGGAGCTCTGCTGGGCATCAAGGAGGGTGTGTGCCTGGGATGAGGGGGACTAGGCCAGAGGGGCCAGCATTGGCCAGATCACGGAGAGCATCGGACTTCAGGCTCATGAGCTTAGAATCGGTCCTAAGAACAACAGAGGCAGGAGGGTTCCAAGCCAGGGAATGATGTGGACAATGTAGGTTCTAGAAGGTCCTCAGGCTGCATTCTGGGGGCTCCCAAGGTGTGGGGAAGGCAGGAGGTGAGGAGCAGAGGGGGCTGAGCAGGACTCCCATGACCCTGCTCAAGGACCTTGGTCATGCCAGGCAGCCCCTTCCACTCAGCACCCCTGCTGCTTTCTTTCTCATTGTTCTCTGACCCGTCACCCTCTTTAGCCCCCAGGGCACAGCAATCTGTTCCTGGGCTTTCGGCCCTGGGCTATCCTTGCTGTATTCCCCACCTGGATAGCAAACAGCCCTGAAACCCAGTGCCCGCCCCTGCCATCTCCATTCTGGAGACAACCGAGGAACTGGGGACGGAGGGCAAACGGGCTGCAATGGAGCAGCTGAGCCCAACTGAGCTGCCTCCTTACGCAGGGCCCAGCCTCTCTGCCTCTCCACAGAGCTGTGGGGAGGCCCCAGGCAGCAGGGCAGGGTCAGGGCCTTGGGGTGACAAGGAAGCAGGGCCCAGGCCTGTAGTCTGTGGTCATGTGATTCTGTGGCCGGTGCCCTCTGCCATCCACTCGAAGGCTCTCTGGCCTCTTGGGCCCCAACCTGCACCTTGTACCCTGCACCTAGCATCCTCTGAGCAGCAAGTTTTCTGGGGTCCCAGGTACCAGTGATTCCCGAGACCTGTCAAACCACTGGGGACTCCCAGTGGCCTGAGCGGGCCAGATGCCCCCAAGCTGCAGCTTAGGACCCTTGGCAAACCCTCAGAACTGGAGCTCTGTTCCCAGGGCAGACCCACACTGGCTCTCAGAGAACTGAGGTGTGGGGACTGATCAAGGGGAGATGGAGGCTGGGGCCATCAGACTCCAGCTGGAGCCCTGGGGCGCTGTGCCGAACCCTGCCGCCTGTCATCAGTCCTGGAAAGCTGGAGCCCTGGGGCGCTGTGCCGAACCCTGCCGCCTGTCATCAGTCCTGGAAGCAGCCCTCGAATGATAAATACGTCTATGTGGGACATAAGAGCCAAACTAGACTCTGCTAATTGACTGAATAGGGCCTTGAAGTGAGGCACAGCAGGGTGAAGGTTGTGCTCCCAGGATCTGAGTTCAAATCCCAGCCCCAGTACTTCCCAGCCGCATGTCCCTGGGCAAGCACCTGTGGTCTTTCTCTGCCTCAGTTTTCCCATCTGTGGAGTGGGAAATGATTCTAATAATCTCACCTCGCTGTCTCCCTGAGAATTAAGTGAGCTGCCTTGTGTGTGGTGCCTGGCACATAATCTGACGCTTTGTGTGGGTGGCTGCTCTTGCTAGAGAATTAATTTTGATGTTGCATTTTCTACTCATCACCGGGAGCCACAGCTTTACATCTCCAATATTTTGGTAGTTATCGAAATTCGTGTAGGCCCAAGGTACGGGAGGCCAGGTAGTGAAAAGTCCCTGGGCTCTGGGGCCATGACCCACAGCAACAGGCTCCATAAATGCGGCGATCAGGGGCATCCGTTGAGGGCGTGTCTGCTCCGGGCTCTGCCCGCAGGAGCAGCTGTCCCCAGGGAGTGAGATGCACTGGGCTCTGCAGTGGTCAGTCCGGGGTCTGAGCATCAAACCCCAGCAGCTAGGAGTCAGGGGACCCAGCTATGATGGCAGGACACCCCGGAGGCTGGCAGAGGCAGCACCCAGACCTCCTCCAAGAAGCTTCCCGGCCCATACAGAAAGGGGACACTGGTTCTGCTCACCTCCCCGTCTCCCCAGAAGACCCCTGGGCTGGGCCCACATCCTCCTGGGGGCGCTGTCTGCTGGTCCCAGGAAGCTGAACCGCTGGGCACAGTTCTTCAGCATCTCCTTCGCCCGGGGCTCCCACCAGGCAGGAGAGGACGAGGTGAGGAAAGGCCCAGTAATGGGGCTGAGGGGATGCCGGGCCCTTCAGTACTTCTCCTGTGGCCAAGGAAGGGGAGGGCGAGCTGCAGAGGATGCAAGACAGCCTGGCGCCCCTGAGGGAGGAGGGGGAGGGCAAGTAGGCCTCCCTGAGTATCCCTTGTCAGCTTCCCCGAGGCGTCCCCAGAGGCTGCCCTGCCTCAATGGGCCTCTCCAGCAAGGGACCTGCAGAGCTGGAATTGCCTTTAGTTGAAGCCACGGGCTGCTGAGGTCAAGGCCATACTCTTCTCCTGATTGGAACCCCATGCCAATGGGCAGAGGTGGGTCCGGGAGCTGGCAAGAGCCAGAGGAAGGTGGTGACTATGGGGGGACTTTGAGGGGTACGACTGGGCTGGTACCGGTCACAGTGGAGCGGGGCTTATGGGGGAGGATTTAGAAGGGAGCTGAGCAGCCCCAAACCTCACATCCAGCCTGGGCTCCTGCTCCAGGGGCCCCCACAGGCCCCACAGGGATCCCTGCGCTGGGACAACCCAATGGAATACTCAAACTCATGTCCCTTCCCTCAGCCCCGGGGCTTCCTCCACCAACACGTCACAGCACCTCCGGCCAGACCCTGGCTGCCTCGTGGCCCCCCGACACACACTCTGTGGGTCAGACAAGACTGCACCCACCTTGCCCACCTGCCTCCTGCTCACACCCCCCAGGGTGAGGCTGGGCTAGGATAAGGACACCCAGATCCTGCCAGTCATTCGTGCCTGCACGGCACCAGCCCAGGGTGACCCTGGGACTTGGGACACAACCTGGGCCCTCCTGGGCCTTCCTTTCCAGCTGGCAAACATCTCGTCTTGGCTGGCGGCTGCGTCAGGAGCCTGCATTTCAGGACAGCTGTCCTTGGCCAGCCTATAGTTCATCCTTGTCACATGAGTGCCCATCTTCCCAGACCCTGCTCACTCCAGGAGCCCACAGCCCCCAGCTTATGTGCTGATACCTCCCTCACCCTTCCTTGGGCCTCCCAGGCTCCAGCATCTTCTCAGCTCCATACCAGGCCTGTGGGGGCCCTGCCCTGCCATCCAGGGACTGGCTGGGCAGCTGAGTGCGGTCTCCAGGCCAGCTTAGTCTTGCACCTGAGCTGCCTGAGCTCAGCCCGAGCTGCCTGTGGCAGCCCCAGCAGGTGGGACAGTCTATGCTTTGCTCACCACTGGGCAGGGTTCCCAGGGCACACGGTGCCTGGTCCCAGGCAGCTTGTAGTCATACCTGGGCACTGAGCTGCCCACTAGCCCACCTGGAGAGCAGATGGGGCTCCCAGGACCCCACCCAGGCAGAGGAAAGCCACCCCACAGGGCCAGGCCCACACAGTCAGCCCGTCCTGGATCTGAGCTCTGACGGTCCCCCACACCCAAGGACAGTGGGAGCCACAGCTCTGCAGGGCTTGGAGCCCTCTCCCCCAGGCCCAGGGACCTGCCCCCATCACTGGCATCCTGCAGCCTGCAGTCATCACAGGCCTCATCTGAGCCGTCCTTGTCAGGGCTGTGAAGGAGAAGCAAGGTCGTGCAGGCCTCCTGGCACAGATGGGCCGGGCCAGCTGCTCATATGCCAGCTCACCCACCTGGCTGCTGTGCCTTCACCGCCGAGGTGGTCGGGAGGGCTTGGCCCCTCCAGAGGGAGGACAGCGGGTCCCCACACAGAGTCGCAGAGCCAGAGCCAGATCCCTTGGCCCAGCCCCTCTCTCTCCTGCACGCGAGACCCCTCCCACTTTCTCCTGTGTGGACTTTCGTTTGGCCCAGTCACAGGCCCTGTGGGTAAAAGCCAGACTTATGTCAGTGACCCACGCCCACCTGCTCTCTCTCTCCCTGTCCCGACTCACAAGTCCTGAGACCCTAATCACAGCCTGGGTGCCTCCACCTTCAATCAGTCCATGTAACCGGGCTGTGCACTACTGACCTGAGGTGGTCCTGACCAAGTCCATAGCCTGGATGACCCAGGCAACAGTTTACTACCTCACAGCTCCAGAAGACTGAGGTCAGGTGTGGGCAAGGCCAGTTCCCACTGAGACTGTGAGGCAGAATTGGTTCCCAGCCTCGGGGACAGCCCGTGGGGCCCCTATCCAGAGGCCACAGGCAGGAGAGCTGCCACAGGAGGGAGGTCTTTGAGCACCAGGCTGCCTCTGGCTGTCCAGGGTTGGTCCCAGAGCCACCTAGGCGGGGCCCCAAGCGCATCCCACTGGCTAGGGAGGAACCAAGGTCTGCAGCAAAGACCTGTAACCTACCTGCTCCCCGCTCAATCAGGGTCCCGGGGCAGGTCCAGGGCCCAAGGCAGAAGCGTCCTGGGCCGACTGCTTCCTGCAGGTGAGCTGAGCCACAGGTGCTACACCCAGCCCTGCACGGTGACAGGGAGACAACAGTCCCGGAAGGCTGGGGCCGTGGGAGAAGTCTCCCAGCCAGTCAGGCGTAGGCCTCGGTGGTGCCAGGGAGCCTGCCTGCCTTCCAGCCTGCTCTTGTCTCAGTCGAGGTGCAATGAGTTTTTCCCACTTCCCCATTTTTCCCAGAGCAGCTTCCTCTCTTCCCGGCAGGGGTCAGTGTGGGAGGGTTTGGCCAAGGCCCGTTGCTAGGAAGAGCAGGCGGGAGAAGCTGGATGGGAGCTGCACGGGACTGGAGGCGGAAGCCCACCCTGGCCATAATGAGTGACCCCGTGGGCCTGGACCCTTCCCAGCGCCGCTACTCGCTGGTCCCCACCACTGGGATTAGTGGAGCATTAATGGGGTGCCAGCTGCATGCTGGGCACGGGGCCTTGATGTTTGTGGGCACTCTCACATTCAGTCCTACAAAACCTTTGCCAAGAAGGTGCTATGACGATCTCCATTTCACAGATGGGAAGGCTGAGGCCCGGGAAGGTTAAACGGCCTGCTGTGCTGTCTGCTAGGCTGAGGTTTTGGAGAGACGGGCGATGGGGGGTCCCTATCCTTCTCCTTCCCAGCCCTCGGCAGCTGTTGTTCAGGGGAGGAGATGGGCAGCACGTGCTCCTTTGGGGTCAAGGGGATGAAGGTTTTGTTTCTCAGTAAGAATGTAAAAGCCTCTCAAAGACTCAAGATAAACGAGTAGCAATCAGTCACACCCCAGTGTGAATTAGGGAGCGCTGCCTGAGTCGTTCACAGCAGAGGACCAGGCAGAGCGGTGGGCATCTTCCTGGATTTCGAGGGGGTCTCTATGTAGGGGGTGCACCCTGCAAAACAGCCTAAGAGGCAGCAGGAGCACAGGCAGCCCCAAAGGAGAAGGAACATCTACCCTCCTGCACCCGCACCCTGGGAGCAGGGGTGCGCAGCAGGCCTGGTTCCGGTTCCTAAGACACCCTCTGTCCTCAGCATCCCCCACACCCCTGTCTCAGAAGGGGCCTGGTCCTGGGGCCAACCTGGAAGGAGGGAAGGGGGGTAGGGGAGGGCAGGGGAGGTGATGCAGGGAGGCCACATCCCTCCCCAGACGCCCTGGACCCGGGGCTGGGGTAGAGCTGTCCCAGTGGGAGGGTCCCCTTCCTGCTGCACCTCCCTCTGGTCAGGAAGGTAGAGGCCTGACCTTGGCGGGGGACGAGGGTAACTATCCCTCCTTCGTCAGGAAGGATCTCGTCCATCAAGGACCTCTGCAGGTCTATTCTGTCCAGAAAATGCCGGAAAGAGCTGGAAAGAACAAATAGGCCAAGTGGGAAAAGGTGGAGGTGGCCACAGGCCCGGCGGTGCCCTCCCTTCTGGTTGGCCTGGCCACGCCCCTCTGCCCATGCAGTGTTGGGGAATGTGTCCCCGGAGAAGGGAGAAGCGGGGGCTGTGCTCCCAGACCACCATTGGCCCCTCAATCCAGGCCTCCCATCTCACCCCAAACACACCCTCCACCCACGTCCTCCTCTCTGGGATGCGGGTAGCATCTAGGTTCCAGGGTAGAGCTCCAGGCTGAAATCGTTAGAGCAAGGGGAAGGGGGACTCCCTGAGATTCCAGGGCAACCACTTCCTGGGGTGGCACACAGAGGTGGCTCCCCTTACCCTGCCTCTGCCCTCAAATCCCCCTCACGCCTGGAGCTGAAGTCCCAGTGGGTACCCACTCGCAGCATTTTGTGCCAAGTGACTTAGTCACATCGTAGAGAGGCATCTGTGCTTGTGTCGGGGGCTGGGGAGCCGGTGTGTCCACATCGCCTAGACTTTCTGCTTCCGAAAAGGACGGTGGCCGATTCCAGCCGACTGTGGCCCTGGAGGGGCTGAGCCGCCCCCTACTCCTGCTCCTTATATCGCACAGCCCTTCAGAAGTTGGAGAGATCTTCCCTTTGACCCCTGTCCCCTCTGAGTGTCGGGGGCTCAGTTCCCTGGGGCCTGCTGAGCCCTGACTCAGAAAATGAGCGGAGTCGTCCGTGGCCTCCCTGTCCAGTTTGGAGGTTTCTGGAAACCCCAAGGGAACCCATTCCTTCTAGGTTTTCACCCTGACTACACTTCCACACCACTGGGGAGCTGGTAGAACCCCTGAGGCCTAGACCCTGCAAGTGCCACCACCAATAAAGTAGGAATCCCAGAGCTGGGAGGGAGATCCCCTCTGGGTGCCTCCTGGGAGCCTGCAGCTGGCATTGTACAGGGAAGGTGCTTCTTGATTCGACGGGCTCTATGGAAAGGAGGTGGTGCTCACAGAAACACCAGAGCCTGAATGACCTGGCTTGGAGGGAGGAGGGGGCAATAGTGGCCCCCGGAGAGGTTGTCTGGGGAGCAGTTGGGTCACCCCACCGAGGCCCACCCTGCCCTCTTCTCTGCCAGGGCACACCTGCCCACACCCACTCGCTTCAGCTCTGGCTGCCGAGCCACAGGCCTGAGCCGGGTCCCTGGGGGAAGGAAGAGACCGGGGGAGGCAGGGGCTGGGAGGAGAAGGGAGGTGCTCTCAGGAAAGGATGCTGCCACCTGAAACTCACAAGTCTCCACCTGCACGCTGCCCACGTGTATGGATGATTACCGGAGCCAGCCTCACCTGCAGTGAATGCGTTCCTGTTTACAAATGGCACGTGGATGCTCAACCGAGAAAAAGCACCCCAGCTGGAAGAAAAGGAGGATAACAAGTCCCAAGAACAAGGACATCAGCGTCCCTTCTGACCACGTCACTCCCCCAAGTCCCCTGGCCTCAGCTGGGCACGGAGTCCTGCTAAGCAACCCCACATTCTTCAGACCCTGGCAGACAAACCCAGACTGGGGTCTATCTCCCAGGGCTTACAGCCACAGCCACCTCAAATTCCCACCACGGGGCTTCAGGGAGGTGAGCTGACCTAGGAGGAGATCTGGGAGGGCTTCCAGGAGGAGGTGAGGTCAGAGCCCAGAACTGAAGGAGGGGTAGGCTTACAAGCAGCAGAGAAGGGGCAGATGGGTTTCTGTGCAGGCCACCAGAAACACACCTGGCTGGCGGTGGTGCCTGTCCACTGTTTTATGCTTTCTCCCTGAATATCCTTGGCTTTCGAGCCATCACGTCCTCGTGTGTAGCTCCCACATCCACATCCCTCAACTTCATTGTAGAAGCCACCGATTCCCAAGTAGCTGCCCCCATTTATGAGGCCTGTTCCCCTCCTGTGTCAGAGTCACTCTTGCTGAGGACCCTTCTGGAACCTTCCATTCTTGGCTGGGCTGCCCTCTGGAGCTACATGTATTAGGCCCTTCTTGCATTGCTATAAAGAAATGCCTGAGACTGGGTTATAAAGAGAGGAGGTTGAATTGGCTCACGGTTCTGCAGGCCATACAGGAATCATGCTACCGGCATCTGCTCGGCTTCTGGGGAGGCCTCAGGAAACTTACAACATTGGTGGAAGGCAAAGGGGCAGCCAGCGCTGCACACTTTTTAACAACGGGATCTGGGGAGAACTCACTATCACAAGAACAGCACCAAAGTGGGGAATCCACCCCCAGGATCCGATCACCTCCCAGCAGGCCTCACCTCCAGCATTGGGGATTACAATTCTGCATGAGATTTGGGTGGGGACACAGATCCAGACCATAGCACTACGGTTTTTTGGTTGAATAAGCTAAGACTCACCTGAACCTTTGTTGAAAATGCTAATTCCCTGGTCTCCTCCAGACCTTGGGGAGTCTCCACTGGGACCCTGGAGTCTGCCTTCACTGGCTCTGTGCTGTGGACCCTTGGATCCTTGTGACCGGAACCCCCATTAGAGTATATCTGGCACCAGATCACACCCTCTGCCAGCTCACCAGTATGTCCTGAGAGCTGCTGACCAAAGGCACCACCCCACCACTAAGTACAATTTTTTTTTTTTTTTTTTTTTGAGACGG
>NC_045446.1:2934867-2938306 GCF_002776525.5 Piliocolobus tephrosceles | reverse complement strand
CTGCAACCTCTGCCTCCCGGGTTCAAGCCATTCTCCTGCCTCAGCCTCCCGAGTAGCTGGGACTACAGGTGCGTGCCACCACGCCTGGCTAATTTTTTGTATTTTTAGTAGAGATGGGGTTTCACCATGTTAGCCAGGATGGTCTCGATCTCCTGACCATGTGATCTGCCCACCTCAGACTCTCAAAGAGCTGGGATTGCAGGCGTGAGCCACCGTGCCTGGCCTAAGTACTAATATTTTATATTTTAATAGAGCCCCAGGGCTTCTTCACGTTTTTTCTAGGGCAGGAATTGGCTTTGGCCATCACGTGAAAACTCAGGAAAGCAACACTACGGTGAATATGGAGCTATTCTGCTTAAAACAGGGGTGGAGGCCCCAAACCTGCCCATTCATCAGCCCCACCCCTTCTCTGTCTCTTCACCACTACAGCCACAGTTGGTGACCACTGATGTGGCAGGGGAGCTAATCTTCTGTGGGATTTGCCTGTGATTTTATAAAATCATCATCTACTCAGAAAGTTGCATTTTGCTACACTTTTCCCCCTACTTAATGCTACCATTTACGTCTAGGTCAGCTGCATCTTACAAACATCCTAATCTGACGGCTTTAAAATCTATGAATCCATTTTCAGCCAAGTTTATTTTCACTAATAAAAAAATCTTCGAAGGAGACACTTCCTGCTGTGGACTGAATGTGGCCCCAAAGCTCATGTGTTGGAAGCGTAACCCCCAGTGCGACAGTGCGACAGTGCGACAGTGCGAGGAGTCGGGGCCTCTTGACAGGTGTTTAGCTCCTGGGCTCTGCCCCATGAATAGGTTAATGCCGCTGCCTAGGGTTTGGCCCCCTCCTGCCCTCCCCTCCCTTCTGCCCTGTGAGGACACAGCACTCCTGCACTGCAGAGGTCACAGCAACGAGGCACCGTTTTGGAAGCAGAGATGGGGGCCCTCACCAGACGGCAAACCTGCTGGAGCCTTCATCTTGGACGTCCCCAGCCTCCAGAACTGCAAGAAAATACATTTCTGTCTATAAATTACCCAGTCTCAGATATTCTGTGAGCGCAGCACAAAATGGACTGAAACACCTTCCTAATCGAATCTTAGAGTTGGAAGGATGCAGAAGTCACCACCTGGCTTCCCACCCAGCTACGGTCTCCTGAGTGAATGTGGCCCAGTAATGCCTTGGTTCACCCACACAGACTCCAAGAACCGACGGTGGAATCTTTCCCACAGAGCCTCGTTGTAATCTCTGAATCCTCAAGAGGACACTCCAGACCCAGTTCTGCTCCAGGGAGCCCTAAAAACAGGGCAGCAAGCTCTCCATTTCCTTCATATCCCCCCACAAAACCCAATGGAGTGGTCCATCACCAGCCAGCCTGCCCTATTCTAGGTTCATCCCTATTTATCTGTGTCTTTGCGCCCATTGCTGATCCACAAGCTCAGGTGTGATTTGATCAGGTAACAATACATTGGGATTATCACCTCCTATGATATGCACACTATATCCCTGTTAATGTGACCCAAGAGTGAAATTTTATAAATGTGCGTATACACACACACACGTGCACATACATCTGCACCCCACGCCCCAATCACAATTTAATGAGACTCACCTTTGGATGTTATTTGTCTTTACAGTTTAGGAGCTCACAGCCACCAGTGCTCAGGCTTCTCACCCATCTCCTTCATGAGGCTCACATTCACACAGGGTTGGCAGCCCCTGTGCCCAGGGAGGGCACCCCGCAGACAAGCCTGGAATTGAGCCTCTCATCTGCCATTTGGGGCCATAGACCTCAGGCAGGTCACTGCACCTCTCTGAGCTGCACATCCTCACCCATAAGGGAGTAATGGTATGGGCTGTGATGAAGACCACATTCTCAGGCCTCTGAGCCCAAGTCAAGCCATGGCATCCCCTGTGACTTGCACGTGTACGCCCAGATGGCCTGAAGTAACTGAAGAATCACAAAAGAAGTGCAAATGCTCTGTCTCGCCTTAACCGATGACATTCCACCACAAAAGAAGTGAAAATGGCCGGTCCTTGTCTTAAGTGATGATATTCTCTTGTGAAATTCCTTTTCCTGGCTCATCCTGGCTCAAAAAGCTCCCCCACTGAGCACCTTGTGACCCCCACTCCTGCCTGCCAGAGAACAACCCCCCGTTGACTGTAATTTTCCTTTACCTACCCAAATCCTATAAAACGGCCCCACCCTTATCTCCCTTCGCTGACTCTCTTTTCGGACTCAGCCCGCCTGCACCCAGGTGACTAAAAAGCTCTGTTGTTCATACAAGGCCTGTTTGGTGGTCTCTTCACACGGACGCACATGACACACATGACAGCCCCAGTAGGGCTATTCTTCTTGCCTCCCGGGCCATGTCACTCACGTGCACTTGACCACTCGTCAGCTCTCAGTGGCAGTGGGGTCCCGGGGACCAGCCAGCAGCTGAAAGGCATCTGTCTCCTCCTCTGCTGGTGGAAACGGAGGCTCCTGAGAAAGAAAAGCACTGGGCTGCTTGTGTGCCAGGTCTCAGGACGGAGTTCATGGGGATTTCTAAGCTGTGCAGCCACCCAGCCCCCAACCCCCCCACTCCCCTACAACACACCGGCCGCCCTGGGCCAGAGTTCGTTAGCATTTAAATGGAGTTTCAAAGCCCTCCCCACCCCCACCAAGGCAAATGGCCCTGCCTCCCCAGCACTTGTCCAGTGACAACACAGCAAGTCACTTACCCCCTGCCGAGAAAAACTAGCAATAAGACCAGAGATAACAAAGGAGGCTGGCACGGTGGCTCCTACCTGTCATCCCAGCACTTGGGAGGCCAAGGCAGTGTGTGGGAGGAGCCGATCGCTTGAGCCCAGGAGTTGAGGCCCTCCTGGGCAACATGGCAAAACGCCACCTCTACAAAAAAAGAAAAAAATGTCCTGGGTGTGGTGACACATGCCTGCAAATCATTTCAGCTACTTGGAAGGCTGAGGTGGGAGGATTGCCTAAGCCCAGGAGGTTAAGGCTGCAGTGAGCCATGATCATGCCACTGGACTCCAGCCTGGGTGACAGAGCAAGACCCTGACTAAAATAAATAAACACACACAAAGAAGGTCGCAGCCCTTCCAGGGACTCTGTGGCAGGCTTCTCTAGCTGTCAGGTCCAGCAGCTGGGAGGCATGCGATTGGCTAACCAGGCTCAGGGTCCCCTGCAGCTCCCTGAAGGACCTTGCCAAGGACCCTCCCTGCCAAACCTCTCCTCCTACGGCTGAGAGCCGAGGACAGAGGCCAATTGCTTTGGGTGACCACACTCAGCCCAAATGCCACCTCCTGAGATGCCTTTCCACATTCCTTCTCGGCAACACACAAACCAGTCAGCACCCTGCCAGCCCCCATCCCACGCATTCACACCCTCACTCTGTTATGAGCTTTTGTGAGAGATCTTTTTTTTTTTTTTTTTTTTTTT
>NC_045446.1:2884895-2934767 GCF_002776525.5 Piliocolobus tephrosceles | reverse complement strand
AGTGCAGTGGCTCGATGTCGGCTCACTGCAACCTCCGCCTCTGGGGTCAAGCGATTCTCCTGCCTCAGCCTCCCGAGTAGCTGGGATTATAGGCGCCTACCACCACGCCTGGCTAATTTTTTTATTTTTAGTAGAGACAGGGTTTCACCATGTTGGCCAGGCTGATTTCCAACACCTGACCTCAAGTGATCCACCCACCTCGGCCTCCCAAGGTGCTGGGATTACAGGCATGAGCCACCGCGCCCAGCCTTGTGAGAGATTTTTCCTCCCCAGCTGCCCTGGCTGAAGAGCACCTTGGGGCCCAAGCTGGGTCTCCTCCCATGTGCACAGAATGATGAGCACAGGCACTATTGCATGGAGAGATCCATGAGCGTCAAGATGTGGCAACAACAGTTAGATGCATTCCTGCACCCTGGACACGCCCCTGGGGGTGCAGGGGACTCCTGGGGCAGTCTCTGAGCTGCAGTGAGGTGCTGAGAGCACACAGTGAGGTGCTGTGTTTTGAGCGCAGCCATCCTGACAGGGAGAGGTGGTCCCTCTGTGGAGTTTTGATTCACATTTTTCTAATGATTAGCAACATCCGGCACCTTTGCGTGTTGGCTGTCCGTTTGTGTATCATCTTTGCAGAAATCTCTATTCTGGTCCTTTGCCCGCTTTTGAATCTGTTGTTTGGTTTCTGTCAGGTGGTGGCTGAATTGTGGGAGTTCTTGACATGTTCTCACATTAATCCCTTCTCAGATACGTGGTTTGCAGACATTGTCTCCATTCCGCGCGTTGTCTTTTTTTTTTTTTTTTTTGAGACGGAGCCTCGCTCTGTCCCCCGGGCTGGAGTGCAGTGGCTGGATCTCAGCTCACTGCAAGCTCCACCTCCCGGGTTTACGCCATTCTCCTGCCTCAGCCTCCCGAGTAGCTGGGACTACAGGCGCCCGCCACCTCGCCCGGCTAGTTTTTTTCGTATGTTTTAGTAGAGACGGGATTTCACCGTGTTAGCCAGGATGGTCTCGATCTCCTGACCTCGTGGTCCGCCCGTCTCGGCCTCCCAAAGTGCCGGGATTACAGGCTTGAGCCACCGCGCCCTGTGGCCTGATAAACCACTTTTAACAGGCGTGAGCCATCATGAGCCACCAGATAAAACACTTTTAAGAGTCTAGATCTGCACTGTCCACAGTGTAGCCACTGGCCACACAGGGTTACTTAAACCGACAATATTAACTAAAACTTACTTCCTTGGTGGCACCAGCCCCATTTTAAGAGCTAAAGAACTGTGTGCAGCTAGTTCCTCCTACAGCAAGCCAGGCAGCTTGTGGGACACTGTCATCACTTCAGAAAGTTCTACTGGATGGAGCCATTCTTGACCTTTTTTGGGTTGCAAGAGGCCAGAATTGGAAAAGTGATCCCAAATGCTTACAGGCTCTGAATGGGCTGAGATGCTTTCCACAAAATAGGTCCTCGAATAGAAATAAAGAGAACCATGGTGAGTTGTTGGGAGGTGGAGTTACAATTCTATCTTAGAAATAAAGAGAACCAGCCGGGCGTGGTGATGATGATGATGGTGGTGGTGATGATGGTGATGGTGATGGTGATGGTGATTATGATGATGATGGTGATGATGATGAAGATGATGATGGTGATGGTGATGAAAGCAGTGATGGTGATGATGATGGTGGTGGTGATAATGGTGATGGTAAGGATAGTGATGGTGGTGGTGATGGTGATCATGATGATTGAAAGCAATGATGGTTGATGATGGTGATGGTGATGGTGATTATGATGATGGTGATGGTGATGGTGATGAAAGCAATGATGGTTGATGATGGTGGTGGTGACGATGGTGGTGGTGAGGATAGTGATGATGATGATGGTGGTGGTGGTGATGGTGATTATGATGATGAAAGCTATAATGGTTGATGTGGTAATGATGGTGCTGGTGGTGATAATGATGGTGAAGGTTGAGGTAACAATGGTAGTAGAGGAATAGGTGAGGATGGCAAAGCCTAGATTCACACCCAGCTCTGACCCCAAAGCCCAACCCCTCTTCAGCACACCATACTGGAATCCCTACTCTGCCTTCCAGCATCCTCTGCATCCATGGTTTGCAAGCCTTTTGGTCTTAGTGTCCTTTATAGTCTTAAAAAATTACTGAGAACCACAACGAACATTTGTTTCTGTAGGTTATGTCTATCAGTATTCACTAAACGTTTTAAAATCTGCATTTAATTATTCATTTAAAAAGTAACTATTATAAATCCATTACATTGTTAATGTAAATAACACATTATTTATGAGAACCAACCATATTCTACAAAACAAAAATATTTTATGAAAAGAGTGGCATTGTTGTACATTTTTGTGAGTCTCCTTAACGCCTGCCTTAACAGACGCTAGCTGGATCCTTGCATCTGCTTCTGTATTCTCTCCATTGCAATATCACACATAGGCTGCCTCCAGAAAACTCCACTGTAGGTTGTAAGAGAACAAGGGTGGAAAGGGCAAATAGCATCCTAGTATTACAATGAAAATAAATTTGACCTCTTGGACTCCTGAAAGGGTCTCAAGGACCCCAAGAGGCTGAGTCTGTCCACTTGGGAGACTCCAGGCACACACTCAAAATCACTGATCTAGCTCCTCTTAAATGAGTAGCCATCAGCTGGGCATGGTGGCTCATGCCTGTAATCCCCGCACTTTGGGAGGACGAGGCAGGTGGATCACCTGAGGTCAGGAGTTCGTGACCAGACTGGTCAATATGGTGAAATCCCGTCTCTACTAAAAATACAAAAATTAGTCAGGCGTGGTGGCGGGTGCCTGTAGTCCCAACTACTCGGGAGGCTGAGGCAGGAGAATCGCTCGAACCCGGGAGGCAGAGGTTGCAGTGAGCTGAGATCATGCCATTGCACTGCAGCGTGGGCGACAGAGAGAAACTCTGTCTCAAAAAAAAAAAAAAATGAGTAGCCATCTCCAGCTGTGGGTTGTCTCGTTGTTCCTGCAGGGGTGACAGGAGAGCCGCAGGTCATGCATGCCCCAATACTGACTTGCCCTGAGTCCTGGGTGACCCTCCCTCCAGGTCTTGGTCATCCTTAGGGCCTTTCCATCTGCCTCTCAGTGCACAAGTTACACCTGCCAACCAACCTCAATTCCATAAGAAAGTGACTTCTCAGTGGTGGCCCTGTGAGTACAAGCAGGGTCTGCAGCATCTGGGGCTCCCCTCCCACCCCACAGACCTGGCCATGCGATTCTGCAGTCTTGGGTTTCTGTATCCTGAGAGGAAAAGGCGGCATCTCTCCTGGCCTCACAGGGTGGCCACTAAGCTGCAGATTCCCTGGTCAGATCCTGCCTTGGGGCAGTCGTTTCCTTCCCACGCCCATTCACTGTGTGTCACCAGGAAGCAGCCCCAGGCCTTCCCCAACAGGTGGAAGACAGAACGTGCCAGATTCCCCATGATCCTCCCAAGGGCAGTTTGAAGATCCCTGGAGGGAAGCCAGCCTTCCACCCCAATGTGCATTTGCCAAAATCCTGCTCCTCGGGGTATCCAGTTGTTCCTGGCTAGAAATCACCAAGCCGAAAGGGCAGCTTCTAGCAAAAGCGTAGGCCCTCCACTGCTCCCAGGAGGTGCTGACCACCCCATTCAACCCTCTCCATTAGTAGGGGCGAGGAACGGCCTCCAGCTTGAGGCACAGAGCCAGGATCTGCTCCATCGAGGCTTCCAGGCCCCGAGGCTGTGCACTCAACAGAGACCCAGAACACAAGCATTTAGGACAGGAAAGAAGTTCAACCGGCTCACCAAAACCAACGGCCTTCAATGGGAAAATCAACACAACACTGCCAAGGTTAGCTTGCGCAGGGCCAAACCCCCCGTACCTGTGAATGTGACACTATTTGGAAATAGGGTCTTTACAGATGTAATCAAACGAAGGATTTTCAGATGAAATCATCCTGGATTACCCCAGTGGGCCCTAAATCCTATGACTGGTGCCCTTATAAGAGAAAGGAGATGGAGATTTGAGACATAGACACAGACAGGGAAGGACGCCATGGCTGAGGATGGAGGCAGAGATTGGAGGGACGCCTCTCCAAGCCAAGGAGTGCCTAGGGTTGCCGGCCACCTGAACTGGGGAGAAGCAGGGAAGGACCCTCCCTCAGAGCCTCCAGAAGGAACCCAGCTGCTGACACTTTGATTTCAGGCTTCCAGCCCCCAGAACTGTGGGGGAACCAATTCCTGTTGTTTCAAGCCCCCTGGCGTGTGGTGGCTGTTTGTTCTGGTGGTTCCGGGAAGTGAGCACACGTGTTTACAGTTGGTCTGTGGGTCGAGGAGAAACACCGGGGTTTCACTGGGTCATCACATCCACTAGGGTCACTGCGTGTCTTCGAGCACCAGCATTCTGAAGTCAGGGATGGGGTCGTCCTCATGGGGTGTCAGCGACTTATTAGGAAGGCTCCAGGTCTCATTACCTTGGAGCCAGATCTGGGTGAGGTGACCCTGCGTACTTCTGGCTTACGGCAGGTGCTGTTAGTTCTTCCTGAGGGGCACATGCACCCAGGATGCAGGGGGCAGGCCTTAGCCTCTCAGGCCTTCAGCCCTCTCCTCCTTGTCTGTGTCCCAGGAGGGCCCTGCTTTCCTGCAGCAGGTCCTCAGCCCCAAGCCAATGCGGAGGTTCAGGACCCAGCTCTGATCTCAGGAGTCAGTGCCAGGGAGCACCGCCTGAGTGAGCAGGCTCCAGGAGGCTGCCCCTCAGATAGCCATATCCCTGTGGAGTCTGCAGCCTCCCAAGTGGACACGCCGGACCTCCTGGGTGAGAACTTGGACACGATGTGCCTCCCTTAGAGATGCGTCTGCTCCGGGTGCCCCTTGATCTGCTCCTTCAGGTACCAGCACCGAGGAGACCCTGCCCCCAGCTCCCTGCGGCCTTACCCAGGGCTCTCTCCACACCCATGGCTGACCGACATGCTGTGCCTGCTCCTTGGGCGGGGAGGATCACTGCCTCCCCCCTCAGAGCGGGGACAGAAGCTTCCCCTGAGCCCCAAGCAGGAGCCTGAGCCCCCCGTGAACTGCCCCCTCCCAGCCTCCCTCCCTGCCTCCAGCAACACCTTGGGGCAGGCGGACACCCACGACTGTAGCAGATGCAGCCCATGGCGAAGGGTGACAGGCAAGGGGCTCCTAAACCCAGGTCCTGAGCTGGGTGTGCCCCTGACCCCTGAGAAGCAGCCCGGCTGGAGCCCAAGGCAGCACCCCCAGCCAGCAGCTCCCCGGAGCAGCTGCCCCCAGTCAACCTGGGCACCAGCCAGCTTTGAGAACCTCTGGGCATTTCTTTCTTTACCCCGTGAGGTTTCTGTGGTGTATCACTAACCTCACTGCAGTGCCCACGAGGCCCTGCTTCTTCTCCTGACCAGGTGCGGCGGAGGATGGTATAGGGCTGGCTGCACATAGCAGGGCCATAGGCAGAGCCCATCGCCCTGGGAGTCAGCTCTGAGGACTGGCTCCAGACTCGTGGGGAGGTCTGACACGAGCTTATCCCACATAGCCAATGCTGTTCAGCTGCACCCACAGCCCCCTGGAGCCACCTCAGCTTCCCACCGAGTCCTGCGGAGGTTTTGACCCTATAAATAGCATCTTCTTTTCCTTTCAGGCAGGAGTCCAAATACTGTCACCAAGACAGGTGGGAAACTCCGTTTTTATTACGATCACATTACAATGCCTGAATCACGGGTTTAGATATGGCTTTCTGGAAGACAGGGGTGTGTGTGAGTGTGCGTGTGTGTGTGCGCACACGTGTGCATCAGAGAGAGAGAAAGACAGAGACACAGACTAACAGAGTCAGAGACAGACAGGCAGACAGAGCCAGAGAGCTGGGGCGAGCCTTCAGGCAGAAAAGACAGAGACACAGACTAACAGAGTCAGAGACAGACAGGCAGACAGAGCCAGAGAGCTGGGGCGAGCCTTCAGGCAGCAGGCCTGCTCAGGACACATTGTGGACAGTGCGGCCCAAAGCTGGGAAGGGAGTCCTGCAGGCTGCCCCAGGAAAAAAACAAAAGAACAGACAACAGTCACTGCTCTGTCCCACTCCCCACACCTGGCTTTGTGACTCAGCCCGGGAGACGCCACCATAGTCTCCCTAGGAAGAGGAGGAGGAACGCATGTGGGGACCCAGTACGTCCCTGCTCCTCCTCAGGCCCCCAGCCCCTGCACCCCTGTGGGATCCAGGAGAGGAAAGGACTTGGCTCCCATGGCTGGTGGCCCAAAGTGCCAGCCATGTCCAGCCCTGAAGGAGGGAACAGCGGGGAAATCCTGCCTCCTGTAACCTGAACGCCAGCTTGGCTTCCAGTCCTGCCTGGGACGCTCCCCAGTGGCCAGCCTGGAGCTGATGGCATCACCTCCTTGACTTTCCACTTCGGCGTCTGTAAGCTGGGGATGCTAATAACCACAGGCTTGCTGGCAGTGCTGGGGAGTTGAGGGTGATGCAATCCGGTCACGTGAAGTTGAGGACATAGTGTCAGGTGCACAGCAAATGGTCCATATGTGCTGTGATGTTTTTGTGATTAGCTTTGTGCCATGGAGACTACCTGGACACTTTGAGTTTCACTGACGCCCCACTGCCTACGGGAGATGTCATCTCATCCCCCTGCACAGGGGAGGAGACAGAATTAGCAGCAAAGGCTCCCACAAGAGACCACACCTGGGGGTGGATGTGCCCTCAAGGCAGCAGGGAGGGCAGCAGAGCCCAGGCTCAACCCTGGATCTCCCCACTGCAGCCCAGGGAAACTGGGCAGGTGCCCCACTAGGAGTCAGAGACCCACCTAAGTCCAGGTTCACCCCTTACTACTGGGACCTCAGTTTCCTCATCTGTCCAAGGGAGAGAAGTGGTTATTGCTGCCTCAGAAGACTGAAAAGGACCAGGCATGGTGGTTCACGCCTGGAATTCCAGCACTTTGGGAGGCTGAGGCGGGTGGATCACGAGGTCAGGAGTTCAAGACCATCCTGGCCAAGATGGTGAAACGCCGCCTCTACAAAAAATACCAAAATTAGCTGGGCGCGGCGGCAGGCACCTGTAATCTCAGCTACTCAGGAGGCTCAGGCAGGAGAACTGCTTGAACCCAGAGGGTGGAGGTTGCAATGAGCCGAGATTACACCACTGCACTCTAGCATGGGAGACAGAGTGAGACTCCATCTCAGGAAAAAAAAAAAAAAAAAAGCAGGCTAAGAAGGACTAAAGGAGATAACCGACAACAGTTTGCAGGCCCACACCTGCTGAAGGTCTCTCCCCAGGGGGCCACACCCAGCCCCGCGGGCTCCTGCAGTGGCTGCAGCCCTGAGCAAGGCTTTCCTGGTTGGTGGCACCTTCTCTGGATTGGGCCCAGCCCTGTTCCCACGTGTCCTGGCCACCCCAGCCCTTTCCAGGGAGGCAGCCAGATGTAGCAGAAGGGGCAGGGGCTTTGGGGGGTCTCCTCTGAGCCGGTGGGTCTTCATCATGAACCAGGTGGCAAAGCACAGCGGATCAGAGCACAGTTCTGGAGCCAGAGAGGTTGGTGACTGCCTTGCCTGCTGTGCCTCAACTTCCCCATCTGTAAAATGGAGTCAATCATGACAGAACTAGCTCATAAGTTTGTGAGACAGATGAAATGCACCAAGTGTCTAAAGCCCTCAGAAAAGGGTCTGACAGAAGAAAGGTGCCCACAGCCATCTTATTCACTCCTCAGTTGGTGTCAGGAGGAGTAGATGAGATGCAAAGAACCTGGGACAAGGTAGGGGCTCCATCAGCAGGAGGCCTTGGGGCCTTAGACCAACCACCCGAAACCAAGCAGTGATGCCAGCAGGTGGACATGTATTCACTTCTGGGGCAGGGATTCTTGACCACTGCATGACCAGCATTTGGGGCCGGGTCACTCTTTGTGGTGGAGGCTGTCCTGTGCATAACAACATATTTAGCAGCATCCTTGGCCTCTACCCACTAGACACCAGTAGCAACCTCCAATGACAACGGCCAGAACTATCTCCAGGCAGTGCCAAATGCCACCTGGAAACTGGAGGCAAAACCGCCCCTAGCAGAGAACTGCCATTGTGGAGACTTGGATTGGAACTGCCCTGATTTTAAATTGCACTCTGCTTGCAAAGCATTTTTTAAATTCTTACTTATCACAGACATATTTGTCTGAATTACCATAAATTCCAAACTAACCAGCTGGGCGCTGCAAGCCGTTCCTTCCCATAGTTCACTCATGGTCCCCAATGCCCAGCAACAGCCAGCACTTGCAGAGTCTGTTGGCCCACGGGGGACTCACGGAAGCTCATGCAGCGGAAACTGCTCTGGTCATCATTGCCATTTACAGTTGAGGAAACTGAGGCACAGCCAGTTGCATGAACTTGCTCAAGGGCTCCTGGAAGGTGGGGCCTATTGGGCGTGCCCCCCAAAGCTGGTGCCGTTGGCACCTGGCTCTACCCATCTCTGAGAACTCTCACGCCCTCATTTCCTGCGCTGACCACCAGGCACAGATGCCGTGTTCATCTGACAGGAGAGGAAGCGGGGGCCCGGGAGGAACAAGCCACTGCCTGGTGACAGAGCTTCTTTCTGGCGGCAGCAGGATTCAGACCTACCTCTTGTTGGGGGTGACCTCTTCGGCTCACTGCCTCTCCAAAACCAGGCAAGAGGCTGGAAATGGGGCTTTCTGGAAAAATGCAGACCCTGCTGGGAAGCAGGGCAGACACCTGACACCTGTCGCTCAGCCTGGCAGGTGGCGTGTTCATTTCTTGTGTGGTCATCTGGCTGTCACACTCAACCCAGTGAGAGGCTTAACCCTCGTCCTGCTCCACCCCAGCCCCACCCTGCTGTGATCTATGGCCCCTTTTCTCACCCCGTCAGGTGCCTCTTTGACTTTTGACCTCTGCCCTCAGCAGTGTCATTTCATGAAACCCAGGCCCCGGACAGCCAGCATCAAGCAACTGGCAACCTTCCATACTTCGGCCCCTGAGACCTCTGCCCTAGGGATAGGGGCTTTGTTTTCTTCCGTAATTCCCTTTGGATTGGCCCCAGCAACCAGCAATTTACCAGGCAGCAGCACCCCAGCTTTGGGCGGAGTCTTCATAGAGCAAACCCAGCAGGTGTCTGTGGATCCCGGCTGCACAGACCCTTTCCTGGAGAGGCAGAGGCCACCTGCCACGGGCCACGCGGAGCAGGGTCCCACCATGGCCCTGAGCATCTTGACTGAGCAGTTCTGCATCCCAAGACCTCACAAGGTGACTATGGAATGGCAAGGCTAGCCCTGGGGGTAAGCTTAGGGCAAGTCCAAGTAGCCAACTTGCCTTCATAAGCCGTGGGTTCCTGTGATCGGCACACAAGCGGCTGGTGCTGCTATCCACAGGAGGATACCCACCAACTTGTCTAAAGGGGTGGGCAAGGCTAGGGCTGAGAGGAGAAGGGATCTGGCTTGTTGTGGGCAGAGCACCTGCATGCTGTGCCGCTCCCCCTTCAGGTGCTGGAAGGAGCCTTCCTGGGCGGCTCGCCCTCCGCACCCCTGCTGGGAGGTCTTGCACACGCCCATGATAGCCAGGCTTAGGGCCTCCCGAATGCACCTGCAGCGTAAAACCGTGGAAACACGCGTGCCAGTGGCAGTTCTGTGCGGGAAGGAGCCCGGGGCTCTCTGCGGAGGGTCAGTTCTGTCCCTTTTAAGGTTCTGCGTGGAAAAGGCTCGGCGCCCTCTTGGGTCTACCTACATCTGGGGATGCCAGAGCCCAGCTCCCAGTTTTTCTGATCATTTGGGGGCATACCATAGGAAGGACCTGCAGGGCACCTCAGGCTTGTATACTACGGCTGCAAACGCCTTGGGGCCAACCCTGGGCTCACACCCAATTCAGGGTCTACAGGCAGGGAGCCAGGGGCCAGGGGAGGACTTCTCAGCTCCCACTGGGGATGCTGTTTAGGGGAATTAGAATGTGTTTTATATATAAGAGAACTGAGGAGTCTAAAAAGGTCTCTGGGGGGTAGAAAAAAGTGAGGAGGAAACACAGGAAGAAATGCACATGAGGGTAGGTTCTTGTCAAAAGAGTCCTGAGAAAGACGTACAGTTAGAAACACAGAGTGTGACTGAGGGTCCTTCTTAGCACGTAAGGGGCCGGGACAATAGTCTTAGATGTCTGGGGCTCCTCTTGTGTTCTGATGGTTCCTGAGACGGGGAGAAACGGCGACAGTTTCTTGGGTTCAGAGACGGAGAGAAGGCGCCTCACACTCTGGCTAGGGTGGGCTGGGGGCCTGCACCCCTAAATTGGAGAACCCCACTAAGCTGACCCCACTCACCACTGCCCACCCCGCCAAGCCTCCTGGCTATTTTCAGCGGATTGTCTCGACCTCTGGCCGCCCGGGTGAGTGTGAGCCCCGGAGCGCGCGGGGGTTTGGGGGGCGAGGAGAAGCGGCAGCCGGTGGGGGGCGCCCCCTGGGCGGCGCCCGCTCCGCGCGGCGATTCGGCCCAGGTTTTGCGGCCGCCGCGCCGCCTCCTCCCGCCTCCGGGCTCCCTGGGCCTCCTCCCTCCGCCGCGCCCTCGCTCCGCCTCGCGCGGAGGGACCATCTGCTGGCATTTCCTGCAGCCGGGCCCGCGCCGCCAGCGGAGCCCCCGCGCGCCCGGCCGTCCCGGAGCACCGAGCCCGCAGCACGGTAGGAGGTAGGAGCGCGGCGGCCCGGGGGGCAGCGGGGGACGGCGGGGGGATGGAGGACTGGAAGAATCCGGAGGGCCCCACCGGGCAGGGCCGGAGCGTACCGGGGGCCGCGGGGGGCCTGCCGAAGGGAGCCGGGAGCCCGCGCTGCAGCCCCGCGGACCCTGGCAGTGGCCAGTGCGGGGAGCCACGCCGGGGCCGGTCGCGCGCGGGGGAGCCTGGGGGCGCCCCGGGCCAGGGCGGGTCGGCGCCTGGCGGGTTGGGGCGGGGGGGGCCCGCGAGTGGGAAGCGGCGCGCCCAGCACGGCTCCCCACTTGGTGGGGCTTAAAGGAGACGGGACCGCCAGGGAGGGTGGCTGGGTCTGACCGCCCAGACCCTGGCCAGTGCGGGGGTCTGTGTCCCCAGCTCGGCCGACGCGGGCTCCAAGGAGCCTGCGTGGGGTCTGGGATCTGAGTCTGGCGTCCCAGCTGCGGGCTTGGGAGGGCGGCTGTGTCTGAGTCCGCAGAGTCAGGGGGCCGCCTGGATTACAGGCTAGGGAAGGACCCCTGCCCACAGTCCCCATCTCTGGAGCACTGACCCCCTGAGGATATGGAGCCTCAGGGACTGTTGAGGTGCCTGAGTCCTCAAGAGGGTCTGGTGCACTTGAAGATTCCTCTCGGGGAGCGGGGTACGGGAGGGTGGGGCAGGCAGGAAGGAGGCTGGAGTCTGCAGCCCCCCGCCCCGGGCAACAGGCCCGTCCTGGGCTTCCCAGGCACCCCCCCGACCCCCACCCAGACCACTGGGCTGCCTCCTGTCAAAGCCAACTGGAGTTAGGGTTTGGGGTGACTCCTAGGGGTATGGAGGGGTCACAGGGTGGGCTTACCTGCCCCTCTCTCATCCCTGGGCTGAGCCCACTGCCCTTCCCTCATTCTTGGGCTGAGCGGGTCTGCCCTGCCGAAGCGGCTGGGTGGATTTCGTCTCTTGCCATTTGGTAACTTGCTCCCCTCTGTGTGTCTGCCCCAGTCTGTTCAAGGTGCCTTTTACAGGCCGACTTCTGTAAGGGTCCCACCCCACCTGATACAGCCTCCCAAAGTCTGGAGAAGTGGGCCAGCCTTTGGGATCCTAGGTAGATGTTTTTGGGTCTCTCTGCACCAGGGCTGATCCAGATCCTGGACTGAACAGAAATCCTGCCCCCCACCCCCAAGAATAAGGCCCCTCTGCATGTTTTTATCCTACCTCCTTGTTACACAGGGGCCTTGCTGTTCCTTGAACCTGCCAGGTGAGAGGGGGCTTTGCAGGCATCAGGCAGGTTTGGGGCAACCGGGGGTGGCGTCAGGTGCCCGGCCGTTCCCTTCAGGCCTCAGGCTCCAGAACTGCAGATCCTATTGTCTGCCTGCCCACGTGTGGGGCTGGCCCGGGGTGCCCAGGAGGCAGGCACTGCGTGTGTCTGTCTTGCCAGGCTGTGTGTAGGAAAGGTGACACAGCAGATGGGCCGGATGAGGAGCCTCTGACCCGCAGTCCTGGGCCTGGTCTTGGAGACGCTGCCCTGCAGATGTTGATCCCTGGACAGCCATCCTGCGTGTCCAGTGGAGGCTCCTTTCTGGGTCCAGATTGGGCCATGAATAGGCCAAGTTCTTCGAAGGACTGCTTTCAGCTCTTCACAGAATGCGAATGCAGGAACCCCTGCCCCGCCCCCACCCAGGGTTGTATTTACTATGCTGAGAATGCCTGGTATCAGTTTCTCTCCTGAAATCCTGGCCTTGCTCTGAGCTCTGATAGTAATCTGACATGTAATGCTTGGGGGAGGGAGAAGCACTCCGTGACAAGCCGGCGAGTGGAAGGGCTGTGTGTGTCTCTGACAGCTGTGTTTTGGGAACTGGTGCTCTCTGCTGATTCTATGGTTAAGCCCGCACGCGTTTGCACACATACAGGCACAGCATGCAGGTGGAGAACTTACCCAAGATGACAGAAGGTGCATCCCACCCCATTCCCATTTATTTTTCAAGGGACAGGTGAATCTGAGTGTGTGACCACAGCTAAGAAATGTTGTGGACCTAGCTCAGGGTCCTCCCAGAGAGGCCTGGGGAGTTGGAAGCTCGGGCCTCCTGGACAGGGGGTTGTAGAGGGGCCAAGGCCCAAGGGTGCATCGTGCCAAAAGGATCCCAGTCGTTTTGATAGGAAGGGAGCTGTCAGGGAGGGAGCCGTCAGGTGCAGCTCCCCTTGTGGAGTCCAAGGACCAGGTGGGTAGAAGTGCTCACTGCTTGCAGGGTTGGCAGTGCAGCCCAGGGAACGCACTGGTGTGCTGGGGAGTAGATGTTGGGTGGTGCAGATGAAGGCCACTGGCCTCCCAACAGGGACAGGCATGCCCTGGATGTCCTTGTGCTGCTTGTGACCGGCACAAAGGAAAAGAATATTGTTCTTGGTGCCAGCTTTGCTTGATGACTTACCGAGCCTGCAGCTTGAGGAGGCAACTGACAGCCTGAGGATGGGGCTCCTGGGCTGGTCAAGATTTTTAAGGGTTTTGGGGCCTTGGTGACTGGGTCTTGGCCACGGCTGGGCCACCTTCCCCATGGAGATGTATGGGCAGATAGTGAAGCTGCCGCAGAGAGTGATAGGGTTGGCGGTCGAGTACAAAGGACTTGGACTGAGGACCGCGTTGTTCTCTGAGCATCACAGCTGTTCTGAGCCAGGGCCTCTGGGATCATGTCCACGAGGGTGTGAGGTTGCCTTGTGCTGGCATCTACACTAAATGGAGCCCTGGGCACCAGCTGTGTTCTCAGGACCAGGGCTTGAGGTGGGAGATGGGGAGGGGATGGGACATGAGCCTTGTTGGCTGGCTTAGAGGGATCTAGAATTCCTAGAGGGCCTTTGTTGCAAATCTCAGAGCCACCCAGGGTGAAAGCAAATGCTTTGCTCGGCCTTCCAGTCTGCCTCACATCCGGCTGCTCCCTCCAGGGCTGGCCTCCACTCCCCTCCTGGCCCTACCAGCTCTTGCCTGAAGCTCCACATCAGCTACCTGCAAGGTTCCCCTTTCATGGCCTTCCTAGCCCTTCTCCAGCCAGCAGCCTGCATGTTATTTAAAAAGATAAACCACTTCATGTAGTTCGCCTACTTATAGCCCTTTGAGATTTGCCATGGGTCTCAGTAAGTCCTGACCCCTTTCCAGACCCCACAGGCCCTAGACACCCCTCCACTCCGCCTCCCTTCCCCTGTCCTCTCTCCCTTCCCTCCCCTCCCTCTCCCCTCTTGCTCCCAGGGGTCCAGCCTCAGCCCTGGCTTCTTACTCCAGGGCCTTTGCACTGGCTGTGCCTCTGTTTTTGGCCCCTCCTTGTATCTACACTTGGTGGGCTCCATCTAATTCAGGTCGCAGCTCGGATGCTGCCTCCCCTGAGAGAGTCTCTGTTCCTGACACGATATCCATTCCAAAGCAGTTCTCAGCTCTATGTTTTGTTTTCTCTTTATTTATACTGAAATGATCTTGTTTGTTTAATTGAATGGCTTCCCATGGAGAAAGTGATTGGGCCAAGCCAGGTCCATGGTGGGCGCCGCTGGTGCGTGGCATCTGTCCCCATGCACGGTTGCCTGCAAGTCTGCTCTGGGCTCTCTTCCCAGGGGCTGGCACACAGTAGGTGCTCTATGGTTAAGTGAGGCACATGTGGAAAGCCATCATACTGTCTCATCCCAGGGAGGCCAGTAGGTTGAGACTGGCTGCCCCCATCTAGCAAGTCCCACCCACCATGTCCTGGTTTCACCAGCATCGACTGGTGTGGGATGTGACCGGCTTATTTCCTCCATGCCCTAGGATGGCGAGGACAAGAGTGTGTGTGTGACTCTTCCCAGGGTCCCATCATCTCTGATTTAGGAATGAAGCCCTTAGGGTGTCTCACCTCCTCGAGGTGCCTAATATTTTATTTGGTGAATGCAGATGGACTTAACTGGCCTGTGGATCCCCTCTGACCCTGCTGACACGAAGCGAAGGATGAAGGGGAAAGATGAGGTTCAACACCTGAACAGTATTCCCTCTAACTATGTACATCCTTAGGGAGTTTAAGTGGGAAATAGGGAGGAGATGTGGGGGATACCCCACCTCGGCAGGCAGCTGGTCAGGCTGCCCGTTGTGACCAGCCTGGGGTCGCCTTCCCTTCATCCAAGGCCAGGGGAGTTTGCAAACCTGTAGTAAGCCCTGCTGCTGTACCTGGCAGAGCAGAAGCACCACCCCAGCTTGGAGACAGCAGGCCCCTGACTGCCGGCCATGGATGGCCCCTTGGGAAGTGCCCTGTGCTTCTGAGCAAGGAGAGAACAGGCGCTCGGGGACAGCACAGAGGGCGCTCTGTCGCCCGTGCCTTTGTCCCTTCTCTCGCTGGCCCGTTCTCAGCTGCTTCCTCTCGGGGAAGGGCCTGCCTTGGCCGGGGGGGAGGGAGCGCTCAGTGGCCCGGCGCTGCGGAGGTATTGATGTGCTATTGGGGTGATTACGGTGGTCGGTGTGGGGGTGGGGGCGGGGGGGGGGGGTGGCGTAAAAGGGGGCCTTTGGGGATAGTCAGCAGAGGAAGGCGTGGTGTTGGGGCGGGACATCCGCATCTCCGCGCCCCTTTCCTGGCAGCCAGCGGGATTTCTCATGTCTAGCTATTGCAGCGAATAAGACAGAGAGTCAACTAAAGGGCGCGCCACTGTAGGTCCGATTCGCTGGGCTGCGGCTCCAGGCAAAGGCATTTGTATGCCTGCCTATTAGGGTGAATGTGACGCGGGGAGTGTGGGTCGCTTAAAGGGCCGGGACTCTGGCAGCAGTGCGTCCCGCTCATGCCCGCCTATTACGGTGAATACGGTGCAGTAGTCGGGTCGCTTAAAGGGTCCTGGTGTCCTGCTTGCTGGACTGTGCTGCTTTGGGGCAGCTCCTGGTCCTGGGCGGGAGGGGAGCACTCTAGGGAGGCTCCCCACTTTGGCCAGAGGGAGACGCTGGCCCGTGGGGCAGGAAGGCTAGATGCCCTTCTTACAGGATGAGCCTCACCCCCACCCCACCCCCTGCTGCCTTAGGAAGTCACCCAAATTTAGCAAAATTCAAGCCACAGCCAGCAGGCACCAGGGCGGGGCATGTGACCCTGTTCTGGAGGGCTGGCGGGGCCAGGGCAGGGAGGGGGCTGGGCCTAAGAGACTGCTGGTGGTGATGGTGGCAGGGACTGCCTGGGATCTGATCAGAAGGCCTAGCCGAGGAAGATGCAGCTGAAATTCTTCACCCCAGGTGCCAGGGTCAGCAGATTTTATTTGCCTCCTAAACCTTGGTTACCCTGTCTGTAAAGTGAGGCTCATGGCTGGCCCATGAGAAGTCCCGAGATGGTCTTTGTACGCAAGCTCTGGGTGAGCATTGGCCATTGTGTGGGTGACTGGCATGACCCACTACCCCACCCCTATAGGCTGCCAGTCAAAGGTTTCCACCCTCCAGCCACCATCTCCCTGGCTCAGATCGTCCTGGGCCACCCCAGGTCGCCCTGGCCCTCCCCAGGTGGACCCTGTCCCTGCCGGCAGACCCTCCACCTCTCTAGCTCTCTCCTCTGCTCCTGAACTTGGCATTGGTCCCAGGCTGCCCTGAGCTGTCTCGGGGGACTCCTGACCTGTGAAGGGGCAGCGAGTCCATGGGAGGCAGTTGGCCTGGGCTCTTCGAGGCTGTTGTCCTTACCTGTAGAGCAGGGACCACAGCACATGGTGCTCCTGAGTGCAACGGATCCAATGAGTGGCCTGGCACAGGGCCAGGGAGAACTGGGATGCCTTAGTCTCTGGCCCACACACTCCCTACCAGCGAGCACTTTGTGGGTTAGGTACCAGACCTCGTTAGCCTGAGGCTGGGGTGCTGTGGACAAGGCGCTGGGACTTAGCATTAATGCTCAAAGATGAACTACAGAGGTAGTGAGATTCCCCAGCCCCGGGGACACCTGAGAGTTCTACCTCTTCCCCGCGCCAGCCTCAAGAACATACCTGGGCAAAAACCGACCCTCAGGCCGGGCGCAGTGGCTCAAGCCTGTAATCCCAGCACTTTGGGAGGCCGAGACGGGCGGATCACGAGGTCAGGAGATCAAGACCATCCTGGCTAACACGGTGAAACCCCGTCTCTACTAAAAAATACAAAAAACTAGCTGGGCGAGGTGGCGGGCGCCTGTAGTCCCAGCTACTTGGGAGGCTGAGGCAGGAGAATGGCGTAAACCCGGGAGGCGGAGCTTGCAGTGAGCTGAGATCCGGCCACTGCACTCCAGCCTGGGCAACACAGCAAGACTCCGTCTCAAAAACAAAACAAAACAAAAAAAACCGACCCTCATGTTTCATTCTCTGTGGCCTCAGGGCGTGTGCACTCTTGCCTGTGCCCTCACCCTGCTGTCCCTTGTGTTCAGAGTGTGGCTGGTCCAAGGGCTCACAGCATCTGACAGGCTCGCCTCTGAGACGGAGGAAATGGGGCCCCAAGAATGGCAGGGTCATGGTGCTACTCCTCGCTGGGCCTCAGTTTCTCCATCTTAAGACACCCCCATCCCTGACATTTGCTCCCAACCCCCACACCTGTGGGGCTAAGGCACCTGCACACAGGCAACACCCCGGCAGGAACTGAGAAGGAAACTTGGACATCCAGAGCTCCCTCTTCACTCCCGAGGCCCCGGTTTCTCCAAAGGCTTCTGTCCATCTGCTCCTATGCCTTGAGCTGTTTTATATCTTGAGGATGCACCCCAGGTTTTATGCAGAAGGAAGCGTCCACTAATTTTTAAAGGTTTGAGACTGAGTGATTGAAAATCTTTCTTGTCCTTCCTCCTCCCTCTCTCCTGCACCAGTGCGCAGCCCGGAAGAGGCCTCATGTGTCACTGACACTCCATGAGTCTAACTTCTGCATGTGGAGGGTCCCTGTGGCTGGTCCTGGGGCGGTGGACTGGCCTGATGCTGCCAAGGACGCCCCACTTTCCCACAAAGCTCCACCCTGCTGTCTTGCACATCCTGGGGCCAGGACAGGAAGAGCGCCCTGCGGATCAGAAAAGCTGGTGCCCTTGTGGGCACCAAGAGCCCTTTGTGCTTTGTAGGATCGCGTGCTGCCACATGGCACCCTCTGATCTCATTGGGGCAGAGGAAAAGAGCAGCCAGCTTTGAAGGGAACCCTCGCCCACTCCAGCGCCCATGCTGGGTTTCTACTTTGGGCCCAGCTCCTGCAGAAACGCACAGATCTCTCTCGCTCCGAGACCTAGATTCTGCCTTGGAACGGCACAGCTGTCCCCAAAGGGCAGGCCGGGGCAGGCAGCTTGGCCACAGGAGGCTGGGAGAGTTTGGAGCATGAGGAACACCTAGAAATGTCAGAATGTGGGCCCCATCTGGAAACCTGAGGCTGAGGCCGCTTCGGGACAGGGCCTGGTTGCTTGTCCCATTACAGTGCTGCCACAGTGGGTCATCCTCCCCAGCCAGGCACCACAAAGGCTCCCAGAGAGAGGGGGACTGAGGTGCTCTCTGTTGGTGACTGGCACCCGAGGGTGCTTGGCCCCAGTGTGCTGCTGAACACACATGGCTGCCGTGGTCGAGGCCATCAGGAGTCCCCACCCTCGTGCCCTGCACCGAGTGCAGCTGCGTGGCTCTTTCCCGCCCAGACCCTCCCTGCTCGCAGGTGCCCACCAACAGCCAGAAGAACCTTCCGGCTGCTGCAAGCCCAGCAGGCTGGACCAGTTTCTCCTTCATCTGGTTGCTGTGAGCAGAGGAGAACAAGTTACTCAGTCCCCAGCCGGCCGGGGGCGGGGCCGCCTTCGTCTCTGCTTCATGGGCTGCTGGGTGCTCACACTCTAAAGTGATGTGGGTGGCAGGAAGTGGCCTTGTGGCGCCCACCCGCTGAGCACAGGGCTGGCCTGTGGAGCCACCCTAGTCATGGAGCCAAGCTGGCTGGGGCTCTCCTGCCCCTGTCTGTCTTGGCACAGGCCCTTCCCAGGCCTGCAAAGCCTGCTTCCATCGGGGCACTGCCTCAGTACCCGCAGCACACATGACATCTAGGCTAGCTAGCTTGGTACCCAGGACCCCTCTTGGCCTCCCTGGGTCTCTTGGGGACATCACCTTCTCCTGGAACCCTGTCTCATCAGGGTGACCTCTCAAAGGTCCAGCCTCATTCCTTATCTGCCCCTTGCCATCCTTTTACCAGTCAGGGTCTCTCTGCTGCTGGCCCTGACTCCCTTAGATGTGGGCCCTGCAAGGCCCACTTTTTCCCACATGCTCAGGAAGCGCCGCTTGCTTTCCTCCCTCGTGGGCCGTGAGCCTGCTCCCGTGTGTTTGGCCTGTGTGATTTGCACAGAGGCACGCAGCCCTCTGATCCTTAGTGCGTGAAGCCAGGTGCCCTGGGCCATAAGCACCGCCCTGTAAAGGCGCCCTTCACCTTCTGACCTGTGCGAGCTGGGAGTTTGCTGCCCTTGGGGGCCCCAAGGAGTGACCCGTCAGACCTTGTGGACAGGGTCACAGTGCTTAGAACATGGGCTTCGCAGTTGGCAAAGCAGGTGGGAATCCCCACCCTGTGGGGCCATGGGCAAGTCCTAAAGCCCCAGACCTTGGTTTCCTTGTCTGTGAAATGGGCCATTGCAGGGACAGCCTCCTGGAGGTGCCTCGGGACGTGGTGGGAGCATGAGCCAGCTCATCGTGAGTGCCGGCCCTAGGCCTGTGTGGAAGTGGCACGGGCTCTCAGAGCAGGGAGGGGCCACCGCCTGTCACGCCTATCATTAATGAAAACTTTCATGGTGAAAGATGTAAACACAGGAGCCATACAGAATAACAGAAGCAACCCCAGCCTTGTCAAGGTCCTGGCACCTGGCTGTATTTGCTTTAGGCGTCTTTCAACAGCTACAAGTTGTGTGTAGGGAGGACCCCAGAGCTCCCTTCTTTCCCCAGAGCCGCTATCCTGGGTTTCCAGGCTCACGGTCCCAGGCGAGTTTTGGGCTTTACTATATATGGATGGATCTGTAAACACACACAGACAGATGTCACGTGACCACTGATGTTCTGCTCACATCCTTCTTTCTGATTGTTTTAGAGTCACAGAGAAGTCGCAAAAACAGTAGTTCACCGCCCTCTGCAACCTCTTCTTGTCTGTGTGGTTCTGTATTCCTTGTATATTTTCCTTGCTTTATGTATGTAAATCACATGGATTTCCATCCTTCGGAAGGACTTTCGGGTAGTTCCATTCCGTCCCTGGAGCAAGGTCTGCGTTCCGGTTTCCTTGGGCACGGCTGAGGGCACTCCCCCAGGGGACTGACCTGGGGTGGGGTCAGCAGCCCAGCGGGATGTGGCCCAGTCTCTCCTGTACTCAGTGCTGCCTTCCCTTCCCCCTTGTCCCAGAGGGAATCATCCCTACCGCCCCCCCTTACTCTGCCTCAGCATAGGGCAGCGGGAGGAATCCGGGCCCCCAAGGAACACACCTTACAGAGATGTTTGCCAGGGCCCCCCAGGGGCCTCTCAGTGACCAACACATTTTGTTAATTAAAACCAGAAACACAGGCTTGAGCCTGAGACTAAGGGTCCAGGAAGGGCAGGGTCTGGCTGAGATTCTGCAGGTCTGCTCACAGCCTGTTCCAGCACTGCAACCCCTTGCTGCAACCACACGTGTGTGGCCTTGCCAAAGATGGGGAGACAGGGCTTGGGAATACCGGCCAAGCCCCAGACCCGCAGCACCTCCACAAAGCTGGGTTAAATGGAAGCGAACTGTCGGCATAGTGGCTGCTGCCCTGGCCATCCGGCCACTTGGGACATGAGTGGCAGAGCTGGGGTGAGTGGCAGAGCTGGGATGAGTGAGTGGCAGAGCTGGGATGAGTGAGTGGCAGAGCTGAGGTGAGTGAGTGGCAGAGCTAGGGTACTCATCCCCCACTTGGTGCTTGGGATCACTCCAGGTCTCCAGCTGGGACATGGCTCAGGCAGGATTTGAGCCCAAGTCTACCAGGCTGTGCCAGGCATTATTCCTGGGAGAGGGGCCCTGTGGCACCTCCAGATGTGGCCAGGGAGAAATCCCCTTTTCCCAAGGAAGCTGGTGCTATAGTCCATCTGTCCTAGGAAGGCCCTCCTGGACAGGTGTGTGAGTTTGCAGGGGTTTCCACCGCTAAGCAGCCCAGACGCTGATTCTCTCTCAGTTCTGGAGGCTGGAGTCCAAGATCAAGGCCTTGCAGGGCTGGTTTCTCCTGAGGCCTCGCTCCTGATCGTGCAAGCAACCACCTTCTCCCTGTGTCCTTGCAGAGTCATCCCTCTGTGTGCCTGTGTCCTCATCTCTTTTTATAAGGACACCAGTGAGATTGGACTAGGGCCCACCCTAATGACCTGTTTTAATTTAATGTGCTCCTTAAAGACCCCATCTCCAAGTACAGCCACTTTCTTAGGTCCTAGGGACTAAGATATCAGCACATGAATTGGGGGGACACAATTTAGCCCGTGACCGTGGGTGGTGGAGCGGCCAGACTAACCCCGGGCGTCTCGTCAGTGGGTTCTGTTTTTATTTCCTGTGAGGACCCAGCATTTGCTGGGAGTGAGATTTTGATGTGATCAGAGGCTTTCCACACCCTTGAGTGTGTGCAATGTTCTCAGATTTCACCTGCTTGAATCTTGACTGTTTTATGCCCTCCCAAGAGCCCCAGCTTAGCTGGAACCTGGGGGAGCTGTAGAGACCCCTGCTTGGTGAACGAAGCGTCAGCAGGAACACGCTCACCCTTCCAGGCTCACCCCTCCTGGGCCACATGCTGTCAGCCACTCTGTCCCACCGGCAGAGTGGGCAGGGAGGCCGGCATGCGGGTCACTCGGCGTGTGTGGGGTCAGCAAGCCCTCTACGACACATCCTGCCACCCGCTGGCAGGTGCTGCACGCAGGGCTGTGCTTTCCAGGTCCCAGCATCCTGGGCCAGCATCTGCGGGCTGGAATGTGTCAGCCACCCCTTCGCCTTTGCCCTCCAGTTCAGCAAACACCTCCTACAGCAGTCCTCTGGGCACCACACAGGGCCTTTCCTCCCAGGAAGGGCGGATAAGGGGCCACACACCAGCGGCGGTTTGAATGCCGTGTATTTCCCGGGCACAGACCTTCCTCAGGGGCTGCAGGCCTGCCCTGAGGCTCCCTGCTGTGTGTGCAGTGTCCACAGCACTGTTGGGGAGCCGCTAACCCTGGGGCTCACAGCTGCAGCCACGTTATCTGGGCTTCACCTTTGTGGAGCCTCTGCTGTCCAGAGCTCCGACGAGAACTCCAAATGCAGCAAAAAAGAAAACGAAAACGAAAGACTTCTCCCGAGCAGCCGCTGTGGACACCCACCCGTACTCACAGCCGGGCCTGGTGGGCCGCTCGGGAGTCGTGCCAACGTGGGCCGCTGCTTCCCGGCAGCTTGAGCCTGTGGTCAGTTTTTAAACTGAGGTTTAACGAATGACCGCAGGCAAATAACTGTCCTCCCGCCCTGTTCATTATTTTTAAACTGTGTCTGCTTTGAATGTGCAAGGACCATGCTGTTTGTGTCTGGTGGGCGCCTGTTCTCCTGGCTGTGGCCATTCATTATTCCTGGGCCTCAGCCCTAGCGACGGTGCTGGCGTCATCAGCCCCCCGCAGCTTGCTGGAGCAGGAATAGCCCCGGGAATTTGTGACCTCAGTGAGCCACATCTTCAGGCTAGAGGGAGCTTTCCCGCGTAACAGCAGCTTATCCCACGGAGGCTCAGATCTTTACACACATTTGCGCTGTTCCGTGCATATCCCAAAATGCATTACGTGCAACCTTGAGGTCTACATGAGAGACACTGGAACCCTCTTCCTGCTGACTTGTGTCATTATGACAGTTAATTTTGATAATGATTAACATGTATTTTATTGAGGCTTTTGGAATGACTTATCTCCTTTAACCCTTGAAACAACCCTATGCCATAAGTTCTATTATTGTCCCCATGTTGCAGATGGGAACACGGGGGCTCAGAGAGGTGAAGGAACCTGTCCGGAGTCACCCACCCCTAATGACAGGACTGGGATTGGAAGCAGCTCACCTCGTAGCCGGGACTCCCTGGCGCCTGGGGGATGTTGCACTCTGTGGGCTGTTTCTCCCTGTACTCAATGGCCCCAGACTCCTCCTCTTCTCCTTGTCAGAGGAGCTGTCAATGATCATTCCCGCCCACTGCTGTCTAGGAAACCAGATGAGTAAGATAGTTAGAAAAGTGAGCCAATCAGGAGCGGACAGACGTGGCAGGAGGACCCAGGAAGTGCCAGCGAGGCGTGAATGAGGCCTGGCACGCGGTATTTCATGGTGCTTGATTGGGCTGTTTAGGGGGGATCTTTTCTGTGTTCCTCATTCTGATTCTCGCTCAGCATCCAGTGCGGATCACACGGTATTGACAGCCAGCAACGTGTGTCAAACGCCTACTTGCGCCCAGCTCTTCCTGGAGGTTTTGCAGGCACTGGTTCTGTTCACACTTAAGTGCCCTTTCAGGATAGAACCAGGCTTAGGGACGCTGCGTGCCTCGCCCGAGCCCGAGCCCATTGCACCCTGCAGGCTACTCCGATAATCCTGCAGGCCCCCACTGCTGTTCCGGGTGGGAACCCTGGAAGGGGACCTGGTAAAAACCAAGGTCTGGTCCCTGCCCACAGGAGAAGAGAACATAGGGGTCTCTTGGTCAGAAAGGAGCCCCACACTTTGAGCAGCTTCTGGCATTTTTAGAACAGCTTTCAGTGTGCGCAGACCACCTTGGCAGTCCAATGTCACCTATACTGTTATTTAAGACCTAGCTCTTTAATAAATCAACTCACTTCTTTTTGAAGTATATTTATAACCTAGAAGACGTGTTAATCGTTGCTGCAGTTAAAAAATCAACATCACCTGTGATAAATTGCAGGTAACTATGAAAACATGCACAATGCACACGAACCGCTGACTGCATGTTAGCTTTTGGGTGCTCTGGCCACAGGGACTCACATTGTTTGCTGTGAGCTTTGCGCCCAGGGCCACCCTGCCTTCCTTAAATAGAGAGATGAGCAGGGGCAGAGCCACCATAAAGACCCATACTCTTGTCCCTTGATGTAATCAGGAGGCTAGGAAGAGAATGGAGAAGGCCTTGCTTTCTCACTGTGACCTAATGGTGAAGGCCGCCTGTACTGCTGGTGTCACTGGGGGCATCGGTGACGTGCACACTTCCAAGCTGGCTCGAGAGGCAGAGGGGGCGTCTCAGTGGCCAATTCCAGGGGATTTGAGAACGGGCCCCTCTCCAGGAGCAGCTGTCGGGGCTGCGAAGCCCGCCCCGGGGAGGCAGGAGAAGGTGACCCCAGTGACGGGGCCCATCCAGGTTCCCAGCACAGTGTGGCTGTGTTGCCTGGAGACCCCTTCCCACGGGGCAGACTGGCATCTGCCGAGTCACAGACCATTCTCCAAGGAGTCACCGGTTTTCTTTTTGGATTAATGCCAGGACCGTGTGTTCAGCAGGGATTCCAGAGGGGTGTAAGAACCGTTTTTTGTGCCGTGGGGGAAATAAAAGTACATGAGGCTTCCTCTTCAACCCCTTGGCTTTTCTTTTTTCTTTTTTTTTTTTGAGACGGAGTCTTGCTCTGTTGCCCAGGCTGGAGTACAGTGGCCAGATCAGATCTCAGCTCACTGCAAGCTCTGCCTCCCGGGTTCACGCCATTCTCCTGCCTCAGCCTCCCGAGTAGCTGGGACTACAGGTGCCCACCACTGTGCCTGACCAATTTTTTGTATTTTTAGTAGAGACCAGGTTTCATCGTGTTAGCCAGGATGGTCTCGATCTCCTGACCTCGTGATTCGCCCGCCTCGGCCTCCCAAAGTGCTGGGATTACAGGCGTGAGCCACCGCGCCTGGCCCCCCTTGACTTTTCATGGCGGAAAGGGCAGGAGGACGGTTTGGTCGCACCCCCAGCACAGGGGGAGTGGGGAAGGCAGCTATGCTGACAGGAAGCGGCGGGTCAGGCTGATGCGGGGTGTCTGGTCGCCTGCTGTGTGGAGCGGGAGCTTTTCTGCAGTTTCTTCCACGCCGGTGGCAGAGGGACTGAGGAAGAGGCGTTTGCACCTTTGGCCAGGCTCTTCCCTGTTCCCAGCTCTGTACCCAGGGCATGGGTGCTCTGGAGCTGCCATAACAAATGATCACAAACTGGGTGGCTTAGAACAAGATTCTAAGATTCATTCATTCACAGTGGTGGGGCCCAGAAGTCTGAAATCCCAGTGCTGGCCGGCCTGCACTCCTTCTGAAGGCGCTGGGGGAGGATTCTTCCTGCCTCTTCCAGCTCCCGGGGACTCCACGTGTTCCTTGGCTTGTGGCTGCATCGCTCCGATCTCCGCCTCTGTCTTCACAGCACATTCTCCTCTGTCTGCGTCTCCTCCCCTGTCTTGTCATACGTGGACCCCAGTCATTGGACGAGGACCCCTGGCAGTGACCCTCTTTCCAAGGTCAGGGTCACAGGTACTGAGGTTAGGACTTGGACACATCTTTCATGAAGACACAATGCAACCCCCCACCGCCGGGAGAGGGTGGCCACAGTGGGCAGCCTGCCGTGACTCCCGGGAAGATGGACTAGGATCGGACCCTGTAGAAAGACCAGGGGTGGCATTCTGGGGCATGGGGATGACATCACAGAGGCAGGCGTGCGTGATCACAGTCGTGTGTAGTTCTAGGGAGCAGGGGGTTGCCGTATATCACAGATGAGAATAATGAGGCCTTTCAAGAAACCAGGAGCTGCCTGGGGCACCCAGGCTGTCAGCAGTGAGCTGGAAATGAAAGTTGGGTATGGCCACCAGGGAGACCCCACCCCAGGGAAGGGAAGAGTTCTGCTCCCGCTGGAGACATGTTTGTCCAGCTCTCACGACACCACAGGCTGCCGGCCTCTGTGTCTGTGAGGTGGGACACCTTGATCCCCTGGCCTCCTGACCCCTGGCTTACCCCTGAGATGGTTCCTACACGCTACGGACACGGTGGCCCAGCTTGGACAGGAGGGGCGTGCCCACCTGGGGGCTGCTGGGCTCCTCCCTAAGGAGGAGGAGGAGCTGCTGGGTTCCTCCCCAAGGCTGCAGCCTGGTCCCAGGACCCCGGAAGACAACCTGGGACAGGACAGTGGTTACATCAGCCATGTTTACCTGGGAACCAAAAAACGTTTTTTAAACAAAGCCGTCTTTAAAAAGTGAGGGGGAGAAAAGTACTGTCTGCTTCCCCTGGAGACTTGGGATCCTGGCTCCCAAGGGCGACTTGCCTTTTTGTACTGGCTCAGCCTGGAGCCTCCTGCCTGGGCCTCTGGGCAACAGTGCCCTCTTGGGAGGCAGCAGCCGTGCCAACAGGAGAAACAGCCACTGGTTGGCTTCTGCATCCTGATTTGTTATGTGTGTGTGCACGTGTGTGTCTGTGTGTGTGCATGCATATCTGTGTGCTTACGCATGTGTGTGCATCTGTGCACATGTGTATGTGTGTGTGCCGTGCCTGTGGTTGTGTGTGTCCATGCATCTGTGTGTGTGCCTGGGATGGGGCGGTGAGCAGTCAGGATGAAAGAGGAATGCGAGGCCACCATCGCACTCCTGCGTGTCAGCACCTGGCACACAGGGGACACTCACCAGCAGCCACAGCTGGCCCTTGTGCCCTGGCTATGTGGTGCCTGCCAGGGCAGTGACCACCCGTTGACTGGTCAGTGAGGGTGGGGTCATTTGATGATCAAAGAGGAAGAAGGGACAGGGAATAGGGGCCTCGGGGAGCACCACTGTGTGCTGGAAACCACACGTCCTGATAGGACCTGCCTCCCAGGACGACTGTGAGGACCAAATCAGATCAACGGAGCCCGGACAAGGCTGCAGCAGGCACCTGCTGCTTGCCTGACGCACCAACTGTCCCCACGGCCTGCGTAGGCGGCACCCCTGCCACAGGCACACGTCGGGAGGGGAAGCTCATGGAGCGGCAAGCACTAGGTGATGTTGATGGGGACAGGGAGGATGCTGGCAAGAGGGTCAGCCACGGTCACAGCGCCCACTGCCTCCCTCACCAGAGCCCAACACACTGCAAGATCCTTTCCCGGCCATCAGATAGGGTAGGGGGGCTGGGAGGTCTCCCAAAGGGCGACTGCCCCCCCACCAGCCCACGCCTGTGGGAACAGAAGACTGCTCTGGGGGACCTGACTTGGGGCCTCTGCTGCATTCTGGCCTTGGGGGCTTCCAGCATGGTGGTGTGGACGCTCAGGGGGCCCGTTTCAAGTCTGATACTCCCTGGACAGTGAGAGAGCCATTCTGATAAGGCTGGAAGCCTCTGGAAAGGGGCTGTTGCTAGGACGCAGGGCTGGAGGGGCCAAGAGGTGGCCTGCAGTGGGCCCAGTGGGGAGGTCAGGGCTGGGGCAGGTTCTGAGCTTCTCGGGGTCCATGCTCTCTGGAGGCTGCAGCCCACGGAGGAGACCTGGCCGGCCCCTGCCAACCCACAGCAGAGGCTATTCAGCTCCTTCTCTGCTAATTCTCCAGCTCATCCTGAGTCTTAATCCCTTTATCTTAATAACCTCTTTTATCTTGTGCCGGTTGCTTGATTTTTCACCTGTTTGAAGCCTCTTATCTAGCTGGCTGTCACCTTTGCCTTCTTAAAAACCCTTAGCCTCCCTCGGGGGATGGGATTCTGCTGTCACGCCCAATTTCCTCTCCTGCTTTGAGGCTCTTCCAAAATTCTCCTCTTAAAACCCCAGCTGGGTAGTGGATTTCCCTTCACGTTGTGCCTTCAAGAGAAATCTATGGCCTCTCCTATTGGGCTTCCTATGATAGAAAATGTCAAAGATGTACAGAAGTGCAGAGGACAGTGCCCCCGCCCCGCCGTCATGGAAGTCGGTCCCAGACAGCGCCCCGTCTCCTCCACCTGGACAGCCACTGGAAAGAGACTCCGCGCTCACCTCCGGTCCTCTCTCTTCTGTGACCTCTGTTCTTCCATCTTGTTACCCACCTTCAGGGCTGCCAGCAGGAAGGTGTAGGGGGCAAAGCACATGTCATGGGAGGGGCACTTCCTCTCCACCCTGCCTGGCCCCTCAGCCCTTGCCTCCCCAGGTCAGGGGTGGGGGCCCACATATCAGCATCGGATAGCAGAAGGAATGGGGAAGGTTCTGGAAGGTCCCACCCCGATGTCCCTCATGACTTTGGGGAGTAGGTGGTGGGGTCCAGCCCACCCTCCCAAAAGACACCTAAGAAAGTCAGCAGGTGCGGTTTCCGACCTGCTCCTCAGGGAGTCCCCGCTGTACTGTATACACATCATGGTCAGACTCACCCAGAAGGCATTTATTGGCACCTACTCCATGCTCAGGCACTGGGGTTGCAGGGAGAGCTGTCTGCTCCATGGAATGGGAGCCTCTGCAGTGAGTGTGCCAAGTGCTGGGTGCCGGGGGAGTGAGGAGGATGAAGAACAGGAGAGTGACCAGGCAGGAGCCCAGGTAGTGGCCCCAGAGGTCCTGGGAAGCAAGGGCAGCTTGGTGAGGCCGGGGCCATCGTAGGCGTTGAGTCGCAAGAACAGGCTCCTGGTGGTGGAGACCCAGACAAGACGGAAGGGCCTGGGTCGTGCGCATCAACTCCCACTCTCTGAGGCTGGTCCGGTTCCTCCCCAGCACCTTGCATGCCCCTGTGCCCCGTCTAGGGCTGCACCCAGCCTTCCCTGCCCCAACGCACCCACGCATCCCTGGACACGCTCCCATAAAAGCCACTGCCAGCCATCCGCCTCTCTTCCGGCAGATATTGATTACAGAGCGTTTTAGTCCCAAGGGTAAATTTCTGGAAGTCCATCCCCGGCTTAAAGGACACATGAGCACTTGGCGCCTTGATTCGAGTTCACAAACGGCCCTCTGGAGAGGTCCGTGCAGCTCTGCCTGCGTCACTGCCGTCCCAGCTGGGCCTGCACGGGGCTGTATGCCCATAGCAGGGCTGACTGGGCTGACCTACAGCCTGGGGCACGAGGGAGAGGCTGGAAGCAGGCCTTGTCACCGTGGGCTGGCCTCGGCTGTGGCTGTCCCAGCCCAGGCAGCTTGAGGTCACGCCAGGTTGGCCCGCAGAGGCAGGAGCCATGCCCAGGCCCGTGGCCAGCCCTGTGGGACACAGAGTGTCAGACACATCCAGTACTCGAGCTGGTCCCTGCTCCCCCTCCTCCCAGGGCCTCTGCCAGCATCCTCCTGGGTGGGCCCAGCCGAGCAGCCGAGCCCTAGCCCCTGACTCTGGAGCAGGAGTCCCAAGTCCAGCGCTCAGGCCTCACAGAGGCCTTGCAGCCTCCCACCCACGCGGCCCGCTTGAGACAGGGTGAGTCACACGGCTGTGGTTCTGCCTTGGGGAAAAGTGAAGCCCAGGACAGAACTGGGGCCTCAGCCCGCCCAGAGCTAACAAGGTACAGGCTGTGCATTTAGCCCAGGAGCGTTATGACAGCTGCCAAGACCCCCCGTGCCCTCAGCTGAGCCACCTCGAAAATCCCAGCCCCTTGTCAAGACCAGAGCTGGGTGTGCTGGGAAGGGGCATGAGAGGCGAATCATAAATAGAAACGCCAGCTCCAGCCACAGCGAAGGGGCTCCTGGCTGCCAGGGACCCCACAGTCTTTGCTGCCCTGTGCTGCCCTATGCCAGACCATTTCAGAACAGGCTGTACGAAGGCCAACTCCATCATCTCCCAAACCCCAGAGGGGCCCCAGGATTGTCCCCCTCCCCAGAGAGAAGCCTGCAGCCTGGAGCTGGCCTCTCCCCAGGCACTCAGGCGCAGCTGTGTGCCCAGTGGCTTAGCAGCTCTGCAGAAGGCAAGCGATGGAGTGCCTGAAACCGGGTGCGATGGAAACCGGGTGCCAGAAATGCACCAGGTCCCTTGTCCCAGCCATGCTGTGACAGGGTCCAACAACCGTGCCCACGGGCAGGGGGCTTCTGACCACCGTGTCCCACCCAGCCTCTCCTCAGGCCAGAATCTCCACCTGCATCCTCTCTGTCCCCGACTCTCAGAGGTCCCACCAAATCCTATAGAGGAATCCACAAACGAGACCCCTTTCCTACCTTCCTGTGGGTTCCCCTCCTCGTCTGCCCTTATCTCCCCCCACACTCCGCCAGAGTGAGCTCTGGCTCCTTGGAGTCCCACATGTCCTGGGAGTTTCCTGCAGGAAAGAACAGTCTTCCCCAGAGGTGGCTGTGCGGGGGGCACGGCTCCTAAGGGCAGTGTGTCAGTCTCGCTGGTCTGCCCACCCTGGTCTGAGAGCTCCGGCGGAGCCGCTGGACCCTGGCTTATTTTTCTGTGTACCCCTAGCATCTGGTGAGATGGAAGGGCCTGGATTAGAAGTGACGCGCGGCCTCCATGGGCTCCTGGGGCCAAGGCCACTGGGTCTGGCTTGGTCCCGGCAGGGCGGAGGGGCTCCAGGTGAATCCTCCCTTCCGCAGGCGGAACAGCAGCTGAGGGTGGTGTTCAGAGCACGTTTGCCGACTGTGACCCCGGGAGCATTTACCAGCGTCCCTGTAACTCTCAGCCCACCCAGAGTCATCTGGGAGTGTCGTGGAGTTGTGACAAGTTGTGACAGGTAACCAAGTTAAGTGAATGCAGAATGGGCTACCAGGTGCCCGTTGCCAACCACTGAGGTTGACAGGCTGGGCTTCTGGTCCGGTCTTGGTCAGCCAGGCCCCGCTTCCCACCAGGGCCTCCCTTCTCATCTGTAAACTGCACAGGGGCTCTAAATGCCACATTGGCCCTGCTGGTCTGGGGTCTGAGGGTGCGAGTCTGTGAGTGTCCTCCAGGAAGCAGCCCCCAGTGCAGACCCCCACTCCTGTGGTGTATGGGTCTCGGCCGGCGCGGGACTGCAGCCGGTTCTGATGTTCCTAGCCCTCAAGAGGCCAAACTCCCACCCCAAGAACATCATGGCCAGGACAGCAGGCAAGAGAGTGCCAACTTGCTGGGCAGGGGTGGCTTCCAGAAGGTTCAGTGGAGGCTGTGGGGCGGTGGGAGACACTGCTGGCCCGGGAGGAGGGGATGTGACCAAGGGAATGGGGCTGGTGAAGCGGCCTGGCCTGTGGGACTGGTTGCAGGGGCTGCCAGTGTGACAGAATTGTGGGCCCTGCTGCGGTGGGCACTGAGCTGGCACAGCCGGTGGTGGAGGGAGGAGCAGGGCCTGAGGCTTCATCTGGAGGCTGGAGCCCTGGGGGAGGTTCATCAAGGGGTTGAAAAGGTGGCTCTGCCACAGGCGATGGGAGGCAGTGGGGCAAGTTGATTAGGCTTTGCCTAATCCAGGGGGGCACGGGGCCAGCACAGCTGCACGCAGAGAATGTGAGGGCCAGGCAGAGCAGGGAGGGATGGGCTTCTGTGTCTGAGGGGACCACAGTGCCCCTTCCGTGGGGAGTTGCAAAGAGCCAGGCTGCCCCCCAGAGGCCTCCACTGGGCTAGATGTTACTGAAGCTGCCTGTAATGGGGTGAACCGTGTCCCCCAAAAATGTGTCCAGGTCCTAACCCCAGGTACTTGTGGACGTGGCCTTGCTTGGAAGCCGGGTCTCTGCAGATGTAACTGATGATCTTGGTATGAGACCCTCCTGGAGGATCCGGGTGCCAGGGGGTGATTCTCATAGGGCCTGGGGAATGGGCTGCAGCCTGGCCCCAGGCCTGACCTCCCGCCAGGGTGGCTGCCGGAGCTTGGGGATGCCCTTGGGGCACTGGGGGTTGGCACTAGCAGACTCCGGACTTGCAGAATTTATAAGGGGGGCATGTTTTTCCCATTATAAAATGATCCCCACGAGGCAACATAACATGGGGTGTCCCCAAAGTCAGAGGACCCGCGTGTGTGGCTGCTTGGCCAGATGCAGGTGGTTAAATTTGGGGCCCGCGTCTGCTGTCTCAGTGTCGGCGGAACGGTGTCAGGCTGGGCCCAGCCCGCCCTCCCCTGCAGAGGTCAGCTGGTCCCGGCCACGCCTGCAGAGGTCGGCTGGTCCCGGCCACGGAGCCTGGCGGGTTCACTGCTGGCTGTGATCACGATCAATGCATTGACGGGAATGTGAAGAGTTGTGGAAATTCCACTTTGTTTTTTAAAGAAACAGCATCGGTCACCCAAAGTCCGCTGCCGCCAGCGTTTCTGCACACTCCAGCTCCCCATCACGGGGGCTTTACCATGTCGAGGGCACCTCACCCTGTTCCTCGGCACCGTGGCACCCGACCTCCCTGGGGCTGTCATTGTCAGCGGTTTCATTGTATCCCCCACGGTGTGAGCTGCAGAGGAGGGGGCACTTTCTGTCCCCACCTGCCTGTCACTTCTACCCGCTATGGGTTTTTTGTGTATTTCTGTCCTGATGCAGCCTGCTTGAACCACCTCCCAAACAATAAACCCGTGTTTGGTCTCAGGGCTGTGGGACGCCCTGAGGATGGGGGAGCCATCGAGGCTTGCCGGGCTCGGTGGGTGTTGGAGCAGCTGCCCCCCGCCAGGCCTGACTCGGTGTCACTTGAGGCCATCGACCCTCGGTCCTGCTGCCCAAACCCAGTGCCCACCCCAGAGCTCCCATGGTACAGGATGATCCCAAGAGCTGCTGATTCCAGCCAGACACGGTGGCTCATGCCTGTAATCCCAGCACTTTGGAAGGCTGAGGTGGGCAGATCACGAGGTCAGGAGATTGAGACCATCCTGGCTAACACAGTGAAACCCCATCTCTACTAAAAGTACAAAAACAAAAAAAATTAGCCGGGCGTGGTGGCGGGCACCTATAGTCCCAGCTACTCGGGAGGCTGAGGCAGGAGAATGGCATAAACCCAGGAGGCAGAGCTTGCAATGAGCCGAGATCGCGCCACTGCACTCCAGGCACCTGGGCAACAGTGCATGACTCCGTCTTAAAAAACAAAACAAAAAAAGAGCTGCCAATTTCACAGCATCTGCTGTGCACTGCAGCCCGGGTGCCTTCCTTGGGCCCTGCCCAGCTCTGACCACAGCCAGGAGCTAGGAGGACCCCCCCGGGCTGCAGTAAAGCAAACCAAGAGCCCAGGGCTCCAGAATCATCTGGTCACCCTCCGGTCTTAGTGAACTCCAAAGCCCATGTTTTTTTCCCAAAGAGCCTTAGGAAACCGGCAAAGAACCGGGCCGGGCCCTGGCAAGCACCAGCTTGCATTCCGTGTCTGGACCTGCCTGTCTTGGATACTGCATGGGCGTGGAAGCGGACAAGATGTGGCCTTTGGTATCTGGCTTCTTTTACTTGGCTCATCTCTGTGGCTCGTCTGTGTCGTCGCATGTTGTCGCATGTGTGAGTGCTGTGCTTCCTTCCTCTTGAAGGCCGAATGTTCTTCCATCCGTCATGCAGATATGACCCATGTTTATCCGTTCACTCGTGTGGCCGTCTGGCCATGTCCACTTTCTGATGGCCCTGAGCCATGCTGCTGGGAGCGTGCGTGCGCGTACCACCTGGGGGCATGCGCTCCTTTCTCTTGGGTGCGTGTGCTTGTTTCTCTTGGGTGTGTTGCGTCGGTGCGTTTTTACCCACAGTGCAGCCCCCTGTGGGCCCCTGGAGTCAGTCACTGGTCCACGCACTGGGCTGTACCTGCCTCCTCTGCCCTGCTCTGCAGGCACCAGGAGCGTCTAGACCTAGATGCGGGATCCCTAGGGTCTCTGCTCACACACCCCCACCCTGCGTGCTGTCTGCTGTCCTGGGTGACCAGTTTTGTCCTTTTCCTCCGGCCTCACTGTTTCTGTGTGTGCAGGGGATGGGCAGTCACTGCCCTTCCACCCGCAAGGCTGCATGGGGATCGGGGATCCCCAGGTGAAGGGAGACCTGCTGGTCTTCCAGCCTCCACCCCTGCACACGACTTCCTGCTGCCAGGCCCCGTGGACACGGAGACAGAGGGACAGGTCTCCACCTGAGTGGGTCTATGTGGAGAGGCAGAGACATGAAACCAGCAGTCCTGTTGATAAATGCACCACCCAGGCTCTCCGCCCGTGAGACAGTAAGTCAGGCCTGTAGGATGGAGTCATTCATTTCATTTCCCTGGGTCTGTTTCCTCATCTGTAAAATTGGAGGGGAGCTAAACATCCGGGTGAAATCTGACCTCCTGGGACATGGAGCGGTGAGTGGGGAGGAATCCTGGGCCCTGTGGCAGCAGGGCGTGGAGGGGTCATGGTGGAGAGGCAGGGGCTTCCCAGTTGTACAGACCAGCAGCCCAGAAAGTATTCTCTTGGATCATGCGAGCATTGCACTCCCCCAGCTGTGGGCAGCCCTGTGGACTTTGGGGTCGTGCCAGGGCCCAGCACCTCCAGCACCAACCTGCTGTGTGGCCCTGGGCGAGTCAGCTTCTTCTCTTGGCCTCAGAAACTGCAGCTGTCGGCAGGGCGCGGTGACTCACGCCTGTAATCCCAGCACTTTGGGAGGCCGAGGTGGGTGGATCACTTGAGTTCGAGACCAGCCTGGCCAACATGGTGAAACCCCATCTCTACTGAAAAAAATACAAAAAAATTTAGCCGGTCATGGTGGCAGGTGCCTGTAGTCCCAGCGACATGGGAGGCCGAGACAGGATAATCGCTTGAACCCAGGAGGCAGAGGTTGCAGTGAGCCAAGATCGTGCCATTGCACTCCAGTCTGGGCAACAGAGTGAGACTCTGTCTCAAAAAAAAAGAAAGAAAGAAAGAAAGAAAAGAAACTGCAGCTGTAACACGGAGAGAAAGTGGGGAAATGGCGCCTTTGCTCTCTTGGGATTTTTCTCCTTCCGGGGCGTAGAAACCTCCCAGTCCCTGCACTGGGTGGGAGGTGGGTTGGGGGGTGGGTGTTCCTACCGCCACCCCATTTAGCATCCTGTGCCCAGGGGAGGATGCACATGCAGAGGTTGCGTGGACACCTTGGCAAAGCACCGGGACGCATGGGAATCGCAACTTGGGAACGCATTGAGCAAGGCGCGAGCTTTCCGTTCATAGAAGGGTTCCCCTTGGGGGTCAGCGAAATCCAGCCCCTCCGTGTCCTCTCTGCGCAACTCGGGCCGTAATGGACCCCGTTAATCCCTTTTCCTGAACACCTTGGCAAGCCCTCCACCACAGCGCCAGACAGATTGGGGATCCTTCTGTTGGAGCCCCCCTGTTTCCTGTGTGAGACAGATTGGGGGGTCCTTCTGGAAGCTCTGTTCTGAGGGGAACCAAGGAGGCCTCGGGGCTGGACCTGCCTGCTGGGGCGGGAGGGGTTTCTAGAGTCTGTCCTCCCCACTGCGCAGTCACAGGGAGGACGCTGGACCCGAGGGTCCGTTCCCGGGTGAGCAGGAGGCGCTTCGTCACGGGACATTGTGCATTGTCCAGGAGCAGTCACGACCTGCTGGCTTCCCCTGTGCCCTCCTTGCGTCACGCATGATGACAATACTGTCTGCTGGGCAGGGGGAAGATTGGGTGGCTAACAGAATCGAAGCGCTCGAAACAGCCTGGAATGAGACTTTATGGGTTGACGTTGTTGTTTCTGTTGTTAGGTGATTTTTATTCCTGTTTTGGGGGTCTCTCCGTACAGGACGTTGGGCTGACCTCCCCCACCCAAGTTGGTGCCCCCAGGGTCCTACCTGCCAGGCTTTATGTTTTATCTGCAGTGTGTGACCCCTGACCCTTGACAGATGGTATCGGGGAAGGAGTGGCTCTGAGGTGGCCACCTGGCCCTGGGGCTCCCTGGGCTGTCACACCCATGGGCTGACCAGAGCACCAACTGCAGCCCTGCATTGGCGGGTGGGAGTGGGGTAGCCACCTCACCTTGCTACACCCAGGGGCAGCCTCAGCTCCTGGACATGAGGGGCCGCCCCAGGTACCTGCATACCCCAAGGAGAGCTAGGGTGGGACGTGTGGGCGGCAGGTGACCTTGTGACCTCTCTGGTCTTGGAAAGAAGGCTCCTACAGCCAGTCCTGGGTAATGTGAGCCGGGGGACAGAGGGGAGCCGGGATGACGATGCCTGTCCGGGATGACGATGGTACTGGCGGGGTACCATGTACCTGGTGGGCAGAGGGCACTGCCCGGGGTCCTGCCTTCCCTCAGTGCTCCTCTCTGCTGGGGGAGGCCCTGCGTGCTCACGGAGTGTTGAAAGTGGGCTACCAGGTCAGGGCCTTGTGTTCCCCCTCAGACTGGGACCCCTGAGTGTCCTCATAGGCCTCTCAGGAGGACATGCTGTGCTGGCTTCTCCTGGGCTGCCTTGGCCCTGGGAAGGGTGTCCTGGCTCGGCTGTGAGCCCCACCCTGCCTGTCCAGCACCTGAGGGATACAGGGGAGAGCTTGGCTGTGTGTGTCACACCTGGGTGGCACCACGCTGGCCCTTCACAGAGAGCACTGCTGTGGGCTGCCCCTTTCTGAGGCACCCAGAGCTGAACCCAGCAGCCTGGCCAGGGAGACTCCACTGCAATTATCCCCTCCCTCCTTCTGAGGACTCAATCTCTGTTAATACAGCCCGAGATGGTGGCTGCAATTTGGGAGACCTTGGCCAGGTTCTCCTCTGCAGAGGGAGCTCCTTGGCAGACCGCCGCAGACCCCACTCTCACACTGCACTGACAAGTGGTGGGCTCGGAGCTTGCGATGAAGGTTCGTGTGAGTCTGGCTCCTCAGAGCATGGGGGCCGCCTCTGCAGTCCTGCCAGGAGCTGCAGGGAAGAGCTCCTGTTAGTGTCCTTGGCCACAGGCCAGAAGGACCAACCACAGGCCAGGCCGTGAGTGCCCCACCCCCATCACCACCTTCCGCCTCTGCAGGTGAACGCACCCTAGGAGCTTGTGTTCCTTCAGGGCGCGTGGCTGGGCCGCGGGGACTCCCGCAGGGAAGGCTGTGGCTGCCTGAAGGAAGAGAGGCCGGGGGGAAGCAGTGCTTGGACCCAGGGTCCAGGAGCCCAGAGAGGGGAGCCTAGGGACAGAGAGGGAGGCGGGGAGGCCGGATATGCCCTCAGGAGGCCTCGGGAAGTGGCTCCTCACCGTAGAGCAAGGCCTCCCTGGGGCGGGGGCTTGTCCAGAGGCCAGGGGAAGGGCTGCCACCTCCATCCTGCCGCCAAACACCTGCGGGCAGGGCTGGGTGCCTGGGCTGGTGATTAAAGCCCCCTGCTCACTGGCTTTCCCCAGCTCACCAGAGGCTGCTCCTCCCTGCCTGTCCCAGAACGGGCTCAACTCCATCACCGGAGTCTGTCTCCACCTCTGCCCCAGCCCGGTGGCTCCTCTTTCCCCCATCACCCCGGCAGGTTGCACGTGGCCCCACAGAACACTGGCAATAGCACAGCTGGCACCTTCGGAGCTGATTCCCCTGGCGGACCCCAGCAGGCTTGGCCATGGCCCCGGACCCTGGGGCCGCCCCTCCTGCAAGGCCTTCTGCTCTCTGCTCACTCAGCTGGCCGGTGGCCACGTGCTCCTCCAGGGCTGGAGGCTTCCACTTGTCTGGCTCTCAGGCCCGCTGCCTCATGGTCACCCCAGGGTCCCCTGAAAAGGAACAGCTGTGGAAGGTCCTCATGGAGGTGGTGTGTGGGTGGACAGTCGGGGAGACTGAGGCTGGAGGGTTTTGGGGGAGAGTGTGGGCCTGCTTGCACCCCAGGCTCCCCACTCAGTGTCAGCGATGACCCGTCACCCAGTCCCTGCCCTGGGAGCTCAGGTGCCCCTGGAGCTCGGAGAGAGACCTCAGTCTCAGCCCACAGCAGCCGCATCCTCTTTGTTTCACTCTGGTCTTCTGGTTGGAGTTTTTGCCCACACGCCTGGCTCCAGGCTGCGCTGGAATTAGGAGGATGAGCAGGCTGGGGCCAGATGAGGAGACACAGCCATATGCTCAGCTTCTCAGCTGCATGTCCCTAGGTGGCCACAGCCCAGCCGCTTCTCCCTCTGTCCCCCTACCTGGGTAGTCAGTGGCCGGCAGGGCAGTCCACTGGGGTGGCACACTGAGCCCAGGAGCCTCACCAGGAGGGCCAGGCGAGGGGGCACTGGCACCACCCAGAAGAGGCCCCAGGTGTGCCTGAGGGCATTCAGGACAGAGGCCAGCCCCACAGCACAGCAGGCAGGCGTCTCTTCTGGAAGTGGGTGTCCAGGCTCCCCTGGGGGCCCGGGTTCATGTCCTATTTCCAGTGTAAATGCTGAGGCTCAGCATGGCGGGTTTGAGATTGTGTCCACAACCCCAGCGGGCCCCTGCCTCCAGCTGCACTGCCTCCAAGTGACGGCCACCACCCTCTTACCCCCTCCCCGGCTGACCCCTGCTGCCACCTGGCTGCAGCTTGCAACTGAAAATCAGAGTCTTCTTTCAGTTGGGACAGGGGGCTGGGTCTGGCTGGGACCTGGTGGGGCCAGGTCTGCCTCAGGGACCACGCCCAGCCCGGCCCCCATGGCCAGGGCTTCCTAGGGCTGGTGAAGTGACCGGCTTCGGGGGTGTGGGGTCGGGGTACTAACGCCAGGTGACCCGGTAGCTGCTCTGAGCCTTCAGTGGCCTGGTGTCGATCAAGAGGACAGGTGGACAGGGCCGGGGACGGGTTGGCCTGGCCGGGCCCACAGGCGTAGGACTTGGCTGAGGCAGCCCGGAGAACACCCAGGCATGGCTCGAAGCGGCATCCTCAGCGGGGCAGGCCACTTCATGCGCCCCTCTTGAGGTCCAACCACTCCATGGCTGCCTCTGAGAAATGTCTTCCCAGAAGGAGGCCTGCCCTCCCCTGTCACCTCCTCTGCTATCTCCAAAGTGCATTTGGGGCTTGAGCTGTGCTCCTTTGAGGGGATCCCAGGCACGGTGTGGCCCACGAGACCTTGGATGGGCCGTTTCTCCTCTTGCGGCCCCAGTTTCTTCTTCGTGTGTGTGTGTGTGTGTGTGATGGGGGTCTCACTTTGTAACCCAGGCTGAGTGCAGTGACTTGACCACAGCTCACAGCAGCCTCGACCTCCCAGGCTCCAGCCATCCTCCCACCTCGGCCTCTCTAGTAGCTGGAACCACAGGCATGTGCCACCACAACCAGCTAATTTTTTTATTTTTGTAGAGACAGGGTCTCGCTATGTTGCCCAGGCTGATCTCGATCTTCTGGGCTCAAGCGATCTGCCCGCCTCAGCCTCCCAAAGTGTTGGAATTACAGGTGTGAGCCACCACACCCAGCCCACTGCATCTTTAAAATGTGATGATGACCCCTGCTCCCCGCACCTTGCGAACGTTCTGAGAATCATATCAGATGGGATAGAACATCCAGGAGGGCCTGGGGGCTTTAAGGTCCATCAGTGCAGCAGATGTCCTGGGAAAGCCCCCATCCCAAGCCCCCCAGGGCCCAGCTGCCACAGCTGAAGTGCATGCCACGGCTCTCTGAAGAGGCTGCTGCTCCTGCAGGGGTGGTCAGGCTGCCCACATTAGCACTAGGCATTCGGTCCACCCAGACACAGCAGCCTGGTCCCTTGTGCTACTGTCTGCTCTCAGGGAGGGCGTCTGCTGCTGTGGTGGTCTCCATGGGGTGACTCAGGAGGCCTGGGTGGTTTGCTCACAGCAGGATCTTCATGGTCACTTGCACTGGGACCTTAGCAAGTTTCTGGAATGCAACTGTATGGTGTTGACCTGATGGCTGCTGTCCTTTAACTGATGGCTGCTGTCCTTCCTTGGGACCCACTGACCTCTCCATCCCATGTGTGAAGAGCCAAGCACGTGGGCTTACATCCCTTTATCCTTGTGATTTCAGAGCATTTCCACCCCCTGCAGTCTTGAATGAGAATCTGTCTGGTTTAGGCAGAAGTATCTGTGCCAGATGTTGCTGCTGAAGGCTGACTGCGAGCTCCTGCTTTTCTGGCCCCTGCCAATTGATGGAGCACCCCAGTGGCCAGAGCCTCCTCTCTGCCCTCATGCAGCTCAGCCCAGCCCTGTCACTCTGGGATGTGGGTGAGGAGGCCACACAGGTGTGGAGGGGGCTGGGTCTGGGCTCACATTCACCTCTGCAGGCGCCTTCCCCAGGGCCTCCTGTGGGCCTGGGACATCATCTCCCTGACTCAGAGCAAGCCCTGATTTACAAACAGGGCCCGAGAGATGAATGTGGCCAGCTGAGGCCACACAGCCATTGGAGGCAGGGCTGAGCCCTTTTCCCCAGCTCTGTGGTCCCTGGGCCTCTGCAGGAGGACAGGGGAGCAGTTGGGCACAGGGAGGATGCAGAGTGAGTCCAGGACTCCGTTGGATTCCTTCTCAGAGCTTCAGCCTTTCCCAGAGCGGAGGCAGTGTCTGCCCCGGCCGAGGTTCAGCTGAGTGTGGTCCCAGCTGACGGCTCTATGTGGCCCGACGAGGCGCCAGTGACCTTTCTTTACAAAAATCCCTTTATCCCATCCTGAAGGCGAGTGTCTGGGAGGCAGGGGGTGGGGAGCACTTTGGAGGCCGGATAACTGCTGGGAAGGCAGCTGGGGGAGGCAGGGGGGCCATGTGCGCTGGCTCTGGGTGGGGACCCCGAGGGGCCTGGGCCCCCTGCTGCCAAACAGCTGGCCTTGGCATGGGGTCAGAGAGCATGGCCCCTCCCCGGGTCTCCAGAGGCGAGCATCCTCTGGGACACAGGGCTGGCCAGGTGGAGGCAACCTGACCTGTCCCTCCGCATCTGCTCTGGGTTGGCACCACATGGGACCTCTTGTCCCCCAGTGGTGGGAGGGGTCTTTCGTGCCCCCCATGAGAAACGGAAGGAAGAGCATGCTGCAGCCTACGCAGTGGGGTTGTGGAGGGGTGGTCAGCCCAGTGTCAGAGCTCACTTCCTTCCTGTGCCCTCGCCTCTGTCCCCTCCGCAACTCCTAGGTGGCCTGGGAAACTCAGCAGGGCAGGAGGAAGTGGGAGCCATGAGGAGGGGACCAGGAGGTGCCTGTGGTTAACAGGAAGGGCGATCAACCAGTGGCTCTGGGCGTGGGTGGGACCCTGCCGCGGGCAGGGCGGCCCTCAGGCGCTGCCACCACGGGACGGGTGTCTTCGCTGTGGTCTCAGGAGTGCAGCAGCTACACAACACCATCACGGCCACCTGCAGTCCCCAAGAGCCCCACATGTCCGCCTGGCCTGGGCATTGTGCAGCCTTGGGCACAGGCAGAGGTGGGAGTCTGGGGCCGGCCTGGAGGCGGATGCTGGGGTCTCAGGAGAGGACCTGGAAGGGGCACCCATTCCTGCCTGCCCTGAGGAGGCCCTGAGGAGGGCCTCAGGAGTGGCCTCTGCCTGGCTGCCACGGTTCTGGCTGTCTGTCCCACTTACTCCCTGGCCCTCCAGAACGTTCCCCGGCCCTTAGCAGCTCCAACGTCTCTCAAGCCGCCTTCCAGCCATGAGCGAATTCATTCCAGAGATGCAGCATTGGCCTCTGTGTGTGCCCCACCCGACTGAGTCCAGAGGTGCTTGAGTAGTCAAGGAAATCAGCTGGGCCTGTGTCCCCTCAGCGGAAGCACAGCCCTGCCCAGCCCAGCCAGGCTCAGCTAAGGGGAACCCACCTGGGCCAAAGCGAAGCACTGCCACGGTGCACTTCAGGTCCAGAGAGACGGGTGGGGGCAGTCAGCTGCTCCTGAGGACCGACAGCAGGGGAAGGCTCCTGGACAAAGGGGCTGGGTCTCCAAGGAAGAAGGAGGAGCCCCCTGCAGAGGGCCAGGCAGAAGCAGAAGCCCAGCTCGGGGGCTGGGGTGCAGAGAAAGGGGGGCCTTCTGGCCTTCTGTGGGCCAGCCTTCTCCCGCGTTCCCTCTCCAGCCTAGTGGGACCATGAGCGGGAGGCTGGTGGTTGGCTCTGCCCACTGACCTGCACCTGGCACCCACACTCGCCCCTCCCCGACCCTCAGCCTCAGCCACTCTCTGGGTCACAGGATCACCCTTACCCCACCCCCAAGTCCCAGCAGACCTCTGAGGAGACCCACTCACACAGCCCCTGTGGGCTCCCCAGCCCATCCCGCTATATGGCAGAGGAGGCTCTGCTCAGAGCCCGTTCTTTCAGCGGACAGCGGGTCTCCACCGCAACCCAAATCCAAAGTGTTCCCTTCTGGTGCCCCCCTCCCTCCTTTCCAAAAGGCCCAAAGTGGCACAAAGTGGCACAAAGGCATGATTGAGAAGAGCGGCTGGGCAGGGCAGCCACCTGGGATGGGCCAGGGGCCAGCAGGAGGAGGGGCTGGGGAGCCAGCCCTGCCTCACCTTGAGACTTCACAGGCTGGGGAGTGGGCCTGGCTCACTCTGGACTAGGAAGAGTGGCCCCCACCCTGGTCACTAGGTCTGCCCAACAGCTGAACAAAACCTGGCACTGCCCCAGGCAAGGGGCACTTGGAGAATTGGTTCCTGGGGACACACGCGACCCCCCACGCTGGGAGTCGTGCCTGCTGGGTGGCCAGCGGATGGCTACAGTGGCAAACACAGGGCCCGTGGAGGGAAGCAGGAGGCCCTTCCTGTCCTGTCTGGTGACCAGCAGGAGGCCCACGAGGCGACTCAGCACCTGACACGACGTTGGAAGAGGAAATGTCCTTAGGCCCCCCAGGAATGGAAGCTGCAGAGGAGGGTCGTGGCTGATTTGGACTTGGGGTCAGGGGGTGGCTTCCAGGCCCACCTGTCACCTGCTGTTTCCTGTTGAGCTCCAGGCCTGCACCCTTCCATCCTCCCAGGCTTGGCCAGAGCTGGGCACTGGGGACCACACACGTTTAGTGACCCCCCCCCCCCGCCAAGCCCTGCCTTCTTCCCCAGCCACTCCCTGTTCCCTGGCCTCCTGGCCTGGCCTCCAGAGTGAGCCTCCATAGGGGACCTTGGGGGTCTTGGGGCTGGGACCCCACCAGGCAGAAACGTGACCTTTCAGACTAGAACTGCCCACTTCCTCTCTGGCCCCAGGGACAGTCTCGCCTGGGGCCCTCTTGGGCTCCTTCCTCCCAGGCCTCACAGCGTCCCTCCTGCACTTGGACTTCAGGACTGTGGGGGCAGGGTGAGACCACAGCTGGAGGTGGACACGGCACCGTGCACAGTGGTGGAAAAGGGTTTGGCAACTGCAGGCTGAGGCCCAGCTGTGTATAGATGAGCAGATCGTCACTGGGGGCTCTGGGGATGAAGGTGCTGCTGGCATCATGGACGGGCCAGCCCCCCAGGGAATGGAGGCCGCTGAGACCGACCCCCACATCAACCCTGGGCGGCCTCAGGCAGGCAGAATCCTGAGGGCTGGGCCCAGAGGGTCCACCTGGAGTCCTTGGTCGCTGGAGCCTGGCCCGGGGCTTCCCCGCAGGCAGTGCAGGCCGGTGGCGATTGCAGGCCTTTCGTGTTTCCCAGCTTGAGTGGGATCCCAGGTTGCTGCTGCCTCAGCCAGCGTGTCTGTTTCCTTGTCCACCCATCCTTTCCCTCTCTCCCTCCCCTCACGGGGGGTTCCCATGGGGGGCTGTGCTCCCTGGGGCTCCCGGCCTTCAGCTTTCACTGCCGTGGATGAAAGTCCTGCCAGCGCCGAGAGGGCCTCATTCCTCAACAGCTCACACCCTGCAGATGCCAACTCTCCGTTATTCCTTAGGCAACGCCTGGTGTGGCAGATGGCCGGGGGATGGGAACCTCACTAGGGTTCCAGTGGAAATCAGCCCTGAAACTAACCCTGCTCACCTCTCTGAGGACTCTGCCCTGATCTGGAGACGTCAGGAACAGTGGGGAGGCAGACGGGCGCCCCAGGCACCTCCACTGGGGAGTGCCTGCCACACAACCACTCAGGGTCTCCACCCCGGAGCCGTGTGACACATGACAGGCAGCCTGTGTGAATCCAAACACGGGAAGCACCTGCCGCATATCTCTGCCCTGGCTGCTGGGACAGAGCCATGATCAGACCCTGCCACCCCTCACCTGCACCGCATCTGTTGAGAGAAGAGAGTGTGCGAAGAACAAAGAAGTGCAATGTGGAGCCCTCCAAGGACTCCCAGTGTTACGTGGAGAATCCGAATTGACTCCCAGAGTGGCCAAGCCTCTGGGAAGTGACATGGAAGCTGAGAGTGGAATCTGAGGAGGACCCGGCCATGTGGAGATGGTGGGCGGGCACATTCAGCAGGAATGGGAGCATAAAGGGGCCAGTGTGGCTGGAGCAGAGTGGGCAACAGAGTGGGCTGGGGAATGGGGTGGCAGGGAGGGCTTGGGGAACAGGGACGAGATGAGACTGGATTTGTTCTAAATGCCATGTGGAGCCGCTGGGGAGATGTGGCCTTTAAAATGGACAAAACACCTCCCCATCGGGTGACCATATGGGGGCCCTCAGCCGGCACCTCTCAGCTGTAGGGCATCAGGAGGTCCAGCGGATGGGGGACCCCAGAAGTGCTCCACAGACCAGGATGCCTTGTGATGCGAGCTGCTGCCCACCCTGTCTGAGTGGGTCAGAGGTGGTCTGCAGAGCGCAGGGCACTGGACACTGGTCTGGGGTTGTTGGCACACAGTGTGATAGTCCCTGGTACGCCTGGATTGGTGAGTGCTCCGTATCAGTGTTTCAGTCATTATTTGAATACCACCTCAGATGTGTCTGAGTGTGAGGTAAATGGGAAGGAAGGCGGAATCAGGCTGGTCACCTGACTGGTTGGAAAGCTTCATGGAGGGAGAAAGGGGTGTCAGGTGGGTGGGTGGATGGATGGATGGACAGACAGACGGACAGGAGGATGGATGGCTGCCTGAAAGGGAGGGAGGGAGGGTGGGTGGGTGGATGGAAGGATGGATGCCTGGGAGGATGGATGGATGAATGGGTGGGTGGGTGGATGGATAGATGGATGGTTTGGTGGGTGGATGGATGGGAGGATGGATGGACGAGTGGGTGAGTGGATGGACGGATGGATGGATGAATGGGTGGATGGATGGGAAGATGGTGGATGGATGGATGGATGGATGAGTGGGTGGATAGATGAGTGGGTGGGTGGGTGGGTGGATGGATGGATGGATGCCTGGGAGGATGGATGGATGGATGGATGGATGCCTGGGAGGATGGATGGATGGATGGATGGATGGATGGATGGATGGATGGATGAGTGGGTGGATGGATGGATGTATGAATGGGTGAATGGGTGGCTGGATGGATGGGAGGATGGCAGATGGATGGATGGATGAATAGGTGGATGGATGGATAGATGGGAAGACGGTGGATGGATGGATGGATGGGTGGATGGATGAATGGCTGGGTGGATGGGTGGATGGATGGATGGATGGATGGATGGATGGATGGATGCCTGGAAGGGAAGACATATGTGTGTATAGATGGAGGGATACCAGGGAGTGGGAGAATATGGTGTATAGATGAGTGGATGATGGTGCTCACAGACTAAGAAGTCCCACTGGCTGTCATTGGTGCTGGGAGAAGGCATGTGGGGTGTCTGAGCAGAAAGGCACCAAGATCCCTACGCCCTCTGCACCTTGGCCCAGGTGGAGCTGGAGCAGACAGCCAGACAGGGCAGCTGAGGCTAGGTTGTGAGCCCCTCTCCCTGCCTCAGGAGGTTCCAAGTGAGGGAGAGCTACCTGGGCGTCACTGTCACCACACTGCCTGGGACATCCCGGGGCTCTCTGTGGGTCCTGAGAGCAGCATCGCTGCTGACACATTGGCTGCCCAGTGCCCAGCCCAGCCTCGGTGCTTGGAAAATCTTAGCTGGCTGAGTGAGTAAGCCCGGCCTCCGCTCAGCTGCTGGTTCCCAGCCTGAGCCGCACCTGGGCAGGTAGGACATGTTTGTTGTGATTGACAAGTAGGGGCAGGACTTCTCACCCGCCCACTTCCCTGCGGCAGGTTTGCAGGTTCGCCGAGCCGAGCTGAAACACTGAGTGGGCAGACGCTCAGCAGCCGGGTTTTAGGATTGGTTCCACTGGCTCAAGGACGGGCATTGCTGATTGTTAGCTCTGTGACCTGGGCCAAAACCCCAGCCTCTCTGAAACCAGCTTCCTTGTGTGCCAAGGTCACGAGCTGAGCCAGGTGTTGGGTGAGGGAGGGGCTGGCCCAGCCTGGCTGCAGCCTTGAAGCCCCTCCCAACTCTGACTTCGGGACTGGGGGCACAGAGGGGGCTCTGGGGTGGTGGACAGAAGCCCCCAGGACTACAGACACCCTGAACCACCTAGCCCACTCCTGAAGGTACAGCAGGAAAGGCTGTGTGTGTCTGAAGCCCCGCCCAGCAAAGCCCAGGGCCGTGAGAGAAATCGAGGCCTTTGTCCCGGGCTTGGCAGGATGCTACTGGCCTGCCCAGAGGCGGCAGGAAGCAGCCCCAGAAAATTGGGAAAGGAGGAAAATTGACCAGTAGTTTTTAAGGAGCTCGTCCTTAGGAAGTGGACACAAGATTAGGAGCTGGAGAGGATGCTCTGCTAACCCCTATCAGGTCATGATTACAGGGCGGGGTCTTCCATTCCCTGAGCCACGATTTTCTCATCTGTAAAATGGGCTGAGACCTAGGTGGATTTGGCACCGTCAACTTCAAGTGCCTGCAAAGGCATGACTGCAATCAGTTATCCTCTGCTTGGCCCAGCACTACTAGGGGTAGGGGTGTGGGGGAGCAGGACAGAGGGGACTGCCTGTCGTCCACAACCAACCTCCTTCCAGGGGAGGAGACGAGAAACCTGCTTCTGAACCCACAGGGGAAAAGCAGGTCTGCCAGTGAACGGGGCTGGGAGAGTGATACAGGTGGGTGTCAGGGCCCGGCTGTGGGGCCTCCCTCTTTTGTGAAGGAGGGAGGAAGCTCCCACTACGAATGCAACGTCTTGGGCTGGGCGTGGACGCCGATGTGCCTGGCTGTGAGCGCCCAGAGCTCCCTCTCTTGCTGGGGTGCCTGTGGGTGCAACTGAAACCATTGGGGCACCCAAGCATCAGGCGGGCTTGACCAGAGGCACTCCTGGGACCCTTAGGTGGACGGCAGGCCAGGCTCCCGGACTGCCCAGCGCCATGCCAGCCACTCCCTGGTGCTCAGGGGCCACCTGGTCTCACCCCACTGCGTCTTCTCCATGGGCAGACGAGCTCTAGACCCCTCCCCACCATAGAGCGCTGTCACGTGGGAGGGAAATGCAGGAGGGAAAACCTGTGTCCCCAGGTGGGTCTGCTTGGCTGCGGCCAGGGTCTCGCAGAACCTGGGTGGGGATTCTGAGAAGGACGTCTTCTGAGGGTGCTGATGAGCCTCTCTGACCAGGGCTCTGTCCAGCCCTCCTGCCAGGCCTGGAAAGGGCTGGCACTAGCCAAAGCCATTCTCCTGAGCTGGGCTGCCCTGGCCGACCACCCACGACCAGGCTCCCAGGGCCCAGGCCGTCCTCACCCTGCCTCGGAAGTCCCCTGACACCGGGACTTCTCAGCCAGGGGCACCCCCACCACGTGGCTCTGAAGCCCCTTCCTGGGCGGTGACCTCCTGCTGCCCCTCCTTCCTTCCTTCCAGAAGCCCCTGAGTGCCCACAGCATGAAGGAGGAGGCCTTCCTCCGGCGCCGCTTCTCCCTGTGTCCGCCTTCCTCCACCCCTCAGAAAGTCGACCCCCGGAAGCTCACCCGGAACCTGCTCCTCGGCGGAGACAATGAGCTCTACCCACTCAGCCCAGGTCAGTGCCGGCCGCGAACAGGGCATCCTGGCCCCCACCTTGGGCCCGGTCGGGTGACCCCAGGCAGCCCAACCCCTCCGTGCCCCTCGAGGTCCACAGCCTCCGTGCTGGGGACTGTGCGGGTTTCATGATCAAAGGGTTTGTAGCTTGGTAGAGCGCCAGGTAATACGGCTTCTTGGCTTGACCTGTGGGGCCAGGTGAAGCCCATCTGGTTGAGGAGCGGGCTCCCACAGCCCAGGCTTTGGGAGTTATGTAGTGCAGTCATCCCAAAACAGGCTCCAGGGACAGGTGACCTGAGCCCCACTCCTGGCAGGGTAACCCCAGGCCAGCAACTTGACCTCTCTCGGCCTCAGTTGACTGATCTGTAAAATGGGACAATATTAGTACCTACTCCCAGCTACACACGGGTCCTGGGCTCTGGGAGGGAACAGTTGGAACCAGGTCTGCCTTCATGCAGTTGTGGATAAAGCACCTAGGACACAGACTCAGAACCTCTGCCCGCCAATGCTGCCACTCTCCAGGCCCCTCCCTGGCACCTAACTATTCACAACCCTTGCCCCTTGGGCTGTGACTGCTGTCCCCCAGAAAACCCAGCCTTTCCTCCCCTGTTCCCCTGAGAGTAGGCGGTAGGGGCTGGCACCTGCCTGGAGGGCCTCGCCCCAGCCCTGCCCGGCCATGGTCATCTGTTCTGCCCTGGGGGGAGTGGGAGCGCTTTGGGCAGACCCACCACCCAGGCTCGAGGGGCATGTGGATGGTCGCAGCCAAAGTCCCACCCAATAGATGGAAAAAATGAGTCCCAGCATAGAGGTGGCCTTGCTGAAGGTCCTATGGCAGGCAGGGGCACTCGACACCCGACGAGGTAAATCCCACACCTTGTATTCTCTGCTGTCACTTTCACCCTGGCCGGAGCCTTAGAAGCACTTGCAGAGTCAGGGGTGGGGAGGAAGGGCCCGGTCCCAGCTGCTGGTCAGTTTCCGAGGGACTCGGACTGCAGAGCAACTGGCCCAGGTGGTGCAGAACGCGGGCTGGGAAGGGCCTTCTCTGAGGAATGGAGGCAGCAGGTCCCGGGCCAGGGGAGTGGGGTGGATGTGGACAGGCTGAGAGGAGAAGGACCAGCGCTGGCCTCCCCCTGCCCAGGGCACCTGCACCCTATCCCTTTGAATGCTTCTAGTGCCCCCGCCTTTGAGTCCTCCCGGCCAGGAGGCAGCATCCACATGGAAAGTAGTTTGCTAGCGGCCACAGGCCCAGGCCCCAGCACCATATGAGAAAGCACCAGAGGAAAGAGCGCCCCTGCTGGCCTCCCTCCAGCACTCCGGGTCAGGCGCGTAGCACTCTGCGGATGGGGAAGCAGAGGCTCTCCCGGGTGGGGGAGCAGCCACTGCCGGCCAGGGGCAGCGATGTCCTGTGACTGTGAGTGGCCACAGTCCAGGACCTTTGGACAGAACCCCTTCCTCAGGTCACTGTTCTGGCTTTTCCGTTCTTCGTCCCCACCCAGTCCCTGCCCAGGGCTGTCAGGGAAGGACGACTGTAGACCCCAGGCCTTCCAGCTGGTCTGTGGCGTCTGTCCGTACGCCCAGCCTATTGCTGGCCTGTCGCCTGTGGCGTTGGCAGGATGGAGCTCACTGCAGACCTCAGCCCCTTTGAGTCTCACTGCCAGGGACCGGGGCAGTCAACCCTCACCCACCAGCCACAGAAAGCAGCGGAAGTGGCCCTACTGGGCAGGCCTCAGGCCTCCGGCCTCCCCTGCAGCCATGCCCTCCTTCCTCCTGTCCATAAATCGTACCTTGGGAAACTGGCACCAAAGGAAACAGAGCCAGGGAAGGGGAGGCCATTTTCCCCAGGAGCAAACGCAGACACCTCAGGTCTCCCTCCCTCGCCTCTTCCTCCTTACCCAGCCTGCCACGGTGGGATAACAGACAGGACTGACCACCTCCCGGCAAGAGCCCCAGCACGTAGGGACCGGCAACATCCGGCCAGAGGGATGCACAGTCCAGGGGCCCCAAACCTGCCGTGTGCCTTTGAGACTGGATGTCACATTCTTTGTCTGAAAACTGGGGACTCTGGCCTTAACAGACCTCAAATTGCACACCAGAGCAGGCCCAGGGCACCGGTTCCTACCAGCTCCTGTCCCAGCTTCCTCCCTGCAGGTCCTGGAGGCCCTGCCAGATCTCCTGGGTCCCTCCCACAGTGACGCTCGCTGGCGTTTATTACACCTCTCAGGCGGTGTCCTGTTTCTGCTACCACCTCCGGCTGGCTTCCTGCCCCTCCCAGGCCGTCCACACCCACCCCTCGCCTGCAGCACACCAGGCAGCCAGCCTGAGAGGCCTGGCCCGCCCACCATGCCTGGGTCCTCACTCCCAGTGCCCTCTTGCAGGGAAGGACATGGAGCCCAACGGCCCGCCGCTGCCCAGGGATGAAGGGCCACCGACCCCAAGCTCTGCCACGAAGGTGCCACCGGTAAGAGCCTGGGTATGGGGGGATCCATGAGCCAGAGCCTGGCCCTGAGGACAGCAAGAAACGGCTGGGGAAAAGGACAGCAGGGCGTCCAGCTGAGCCTGCCGTTCCAGCCTGTTTCGGGGAAACAGCTCGCAATCCCAGACTGTGCTGCCCCGGGAGGGCTGCTGATGGATGTTTGGGCTGTTTTCACTGTATAGCTGTCATGAAAAATGCTTCTGTGAACATGTGTGCACGTGTATTTGAGTATCAGTTTTCAGTTTTCTAGGGTATAAACCTAGAGTGGAATTGCTAGGTCACATGGTAATTCTGTGATAATACAGAATTCTCAAAATTCTCTGGTTTAACTTTGGGAGGAACTGCCAAACTCCTTTCACAGCGGCGGCACCATCTTACACGGCCACCCACACAGTGCACAAGGGCTCCAGTTCCTCACATCCTCACCAACGCTTGCTATTTTCTGATTTAGTCTTTTCTTTTTTTCTTTTTTTTTTTT
>NC_045446.1:2868457-2884795 GCF_002776525.5 Piliocolobus tephrosceles | reverse complement strand
TTTTTTTTTTTTGAGGCGGAGTCTCTCTCTGTCACCCAGGCTGGAGTGCAGTGGCGCGATCTCGGCTCGCTGCAAGCTCCACCTCCCGGGTTCACGCCATTCTCCTGCCTCAGCCTCCTGAGTAGCTGGGACTACAGGTGCCCGCCACCATGCCAGGCTAATTTTTTGTATTTTTAGTAGAGACGAGGTTTCACCATGTTAGCCAGGATGGTCTCGATCTCCTGACTTTGTGATCTGCCCGCCTCGGCCTCCCAAAGTGCTGGGATTACAGGCGTGAGCCACCACGCCCGGCCTCTAAATTATATTTTTAAGGAATTTTCATACGTTGCAAAGTTCTGGTCAGCCTGAAGTTCACGGTTCTGAGCAGCACTTCTCGTCTCTCAGGTGCCGCCTTGTGGCACTGTGCGCTGATGCACAGTAGCACTGAGGAGTGAGCAGAGGGCCTGGCGTGCCTGGACGGGGTACCCACCTGGCCTGCAGGAGGGAAGAGTGGGCAGGCACTCTCTGAAGTGCTGGGGCTGCAGGGGCTGCAGTGACCAGACCCCAAGGGTCCTGCCCATTTGGGGAGCAGGGGTTGCAAGTGCTCTGTCCCATGCCCCATAGTCTTGCCTTTATTTTCCCCTTTAACCTCAAACAAGCACAGCTCCATTCAGCTGCATCTAGTGGGAAACTGGGCAGAGGGGAATTGGCAGCAGGTTCATCCATCCATCCATCCATCCATCCAAGATGCTTGCTAAGCCCCCAGCTGCCAGTGTGAATGGGCAGTAGGGTAGAACCCTCCCCTAGCAGGAGCCATACCCAATCATCAGTTCACCACAGAAACGACTGTGTGACTGTATTGCAAAAGTCCTGGGCGGGCCCAGGGTGGTATGTGTCACCAGGACCTGTGCCAGCAGGGACATGAGCTGTCCTACTTCTGGGGAAGCAGCTCAGGGAGCAAGAAAGGAGCAGGGGCTACCCAGCCACAGGGAAAAGCATTCCAGGCTGGGAACAGCATGTGCCAAGGTAACCAAGGGCACCGTGAACAAGACTGTAGCTCAGGGGACCCCCAGGAGGGCAACTTAGGACACCTTCTCTGCCAGCCTGGGTCCCTGGAGACCTGTCACCTGGCCAGGGTCTGGCACATGCCTTGTCACTCAGATCTGCCTCCTCCTTATCACTCACCATCAGCCCAAAGATTGCTTCCAAGTCAGAGCCCTCCAGGCGCCCCGTCTTGTGCCCTTTTCTTCTTGTGATCCTGAATGCTCTGACTTGGTTAAGAAAGTGCCACACTGGAGCGACACTGCCTGGGTTCAGTCCCAGCTCAGCTCCTTACTAGCTGTGTGACGTTGGGCAGGTTTCTGAACCTCTCTGTGTAGACTCTTCCTCTGCACATTGCTGGTAATAACAATGATGATCTGAGCTGTGGGATCTAATGGGCTTACACCCACGCACAGGACTGCAGAACCGCAGCGCTCACCTGACTCCTCCCTGGCTCCTCCCACCTCTGCGTGCTGGTGGCTGGTCTGTCTCTCCCTGAAAGAGCAGGACACTGGCATCTTTACTTTCTAACCTCAATGCCTAAGGCCAAGCCTGGCTCCCAGTGCTGCCAGGACTGCCAGTCCTTGGAATGGTTCCATGCCCTGCCCCTTGCTAGCTCTTCACTTCTCTGTGCCTTGATTTCCCAGGCACAGAAATAAAATAGGGACCATAACCGGCCCCACCTCATGCTTGGCTGCAGAATGAAGGCGATGAATACAGGCAGCACCCGAACAGGACCTGGTGCCCCAGCAGACAAGGCTTTAGCTCTGTACTTAGCACCATCATGATTGGGGTGGTGGGCAGTCCCCAGCGTCCTGGGCTTCCGGCCAGGAGGAGCCCTGAGGGAGGCTTTCCTCGCACTGGAGGCTCCCCTGGAAAGTGCTGGGCACCCGCAGATGCCCAGCCAGAGCAGGGCAGGGCGGGCACGCTTTCTCTGGAAAAGGCCAGACGGCATTTAGGCCCCGCCGCGGCGCAGGCTCCGTTCCAGGTTCTCGGTGCAGCCATCCAAGCGCGAGAACAGCCACAGACAATGTGTGCCAGATCGCCTGGCTGTGTGCCAAGAAAACCTTATTTATGGACTCCTCATTTGAATTTCATATAATTTTCACATCTCGCAAGATATTCTTGTGATTTTTTTTTCAACTGATTAAAACTGTGGAAGCTGTTCTTAGCTTGCAGACCACATGGAAGGAAGCAGCAGGCAGGATTCAGGTCGTAGCTTGTTGTCCCCGGCCTGCAGCCTTTAGACCTGGTTCTGTGTCCCAACTCCCCTCCTACCTGGCCTCAGGTTCCCCATTTGTAGAAGAACCATGGTCCCTTCTGCCTCCAAGATCTTGGGACTGCTGCCCTGGGCCGGTGCAGTCAGCCACGTGTTGGACTCGGGTTCGGGCCTGGACAGTGACGCCTGCCCTTGGCCCCCAAGGGATGGGGTGGGTACCTCCACTACACACCCCCCACCAGCACATTGGCCCTGCCCAGAGCTGGGCACTTGCAGTGGCCAAGGAGCAGCCATGCTGGGTACCGTGCAGGGAAGACAAGGCAGGGAAGCTGTTCTTTTCGGTGGACGCAGGGCTGGTCCCCAGAGACCCAGCCTGAGTGCTTGTTGCCACCATCTCGTGGCCACCGCCGAGCTCCCCTTCTGCGAACTCCACCCTCTGGCACCCTCACTGCCTTCCTCAGAGGCCTCCCAGGTGTCCCCTCAAAGAGGACCGTCCCTCAGAGCTCAGTCAGACCCATGGAAAGTCTGCCCTGAACCCTGATGTCCCCACATGTCCCTCCTTCCTGACCGTCCTGCCGCACCCCAGCATGTGCCCCGAGGAGGATGGGTCTCCCCCGGTCACTGGCACGCGCCCATGGAGGGGCTCTCGTCAGCCACCGTTGTTCTTCCCTCCCCACATGGCAGCCCTGGAAGTTCTGGTCAAGGGGACAGAGGGTGCCAGGTGGGAGGAAAGCAGAGCACCCTTCTCTGACCTCTGCCCCTCATATCCTTGGCATCAGGCCAACCTGGGCTCCTAGCCCTGGGCCGGCCCCTGTGCCCGGTCTGCCATACCCACCTCTCTCTCGTAGGCCGAGTACAGGCTGTGCAACGGGTCAGACAAGGAGTGTGTGTCTCCTACCGCCAGGGTCACCAAGAAGGAGACTCTCAAGGTGAGTCCAGGCCCGGGGAGGGTGCAGCCGTGTCATTGTCAGACCGATGGCCACCTGAGCCAGGGAGGTCACCGTCCCCACCTGTCAAAAGGAGGGGGACAAACCGCACCTGGTCGCCTCCACGCCCCCGCTTCCTCTCCTGCCCCTGCCCCTGGACCCCACCCCGGGCTGGACGGTAGGAGGAGCTGGGGCAGCTCGGTGTCTTCTCCCATGACCCACCGCGGGTGCCCTGGGCCCAGGCGCAGAAGGAGAACTACCGGCAGGAGAAGAAGCGTGCCACGCGGCAGCTGCTCAGCGCTCTGACAGACCCCAGCGTGGTCATCATGGCCGACAGCCTGAAGGTAGGTGACACCTGGCCTCTGGCCACCCAGGACACGGGTCAGCATGCTGCTGCCATAGCAAAGGACCATAAGTGGGGTGGCCTGAAACGATGGAAATTCACTTCCCTGCATCCAGCCGCATCACTGCAGCCTCTGCTCCATCCTCATGCGGCCTTTCCTTATCCACCTGTCTCCCCCTTTCTGTAAGGGCACCCGTGGTAGGAATTAGGGCCACCTTACTCCAGTGTAGCCCCATCTTCACCTGATTATGTCTGCAAAGACCCCATTTCTGAATAAGGTGGGGCCTGGCCAGTGGGTGGAGGGCACTGGGGAGGGAGGCATTGCTGTGGCTTCCGGGAGAGGACCCCACATCAAGGCGGGGTGTCCTGTGCTCAGACCTCACGGAGACCATGGCCGTTCACTCAGTCTTTGAGCCTCCATTTCCCCTTGCGCACAGTGGAGGTAAAACTACCCAACTCGAAGGCTGCTGGGCAGCGCATACCAGATAAGTGTGCCCGGCCCTGGTATCTGCAGAGCCCTGGCCTATGTGGGCTCCTTCTACCCACATACCAAAATTATGAATCAAAAGTTAGGTGCAAAAGTGAGTATTCAGAATGAGAAAAGAAGTGACAACTACTTTCAGAATTTACAGAGCTGCCAGGCCAGGCGCGGTGGGTCCCGCCTGTAATCCCAACACTTTGGGAGGCCAAGGCGGGTGGATCACCTGAGGTCAGGAGTTTGAGACCAGCCTGTCCAAAATGGTGAAACCCCATCTCTACTAAAAATACAAAAATTAGCCCGGCATGGTGGTGGGTGCCTGTAATCCCAGCTACTCAGGTGACTGAGGCAGGAGAATCACTTGAACCTGGGAAGTGGAGGTTGCAGTGAGCCGAGAGTGTGCCACTGCACTCTGGCCGGGGCAACAGAGACAATGTCAAAAAAAAAAAAAAAAAGAGTTTACAAAGCTGCCAGTTAAAATAGTCACGCCACTCATTGCTGGTTCCTCACTAAGGGCCTTGACCTTGAACATGACACTCACAAGTAAATTTGTCCTTGCTGCCACATGTTTCTTTGCATTCACCATAACACATGGGCTCCTTTTAAAAACTAAATGAGGACCCTGCCCCAAGTTCCACTCTGAGTCCTGGGGTCCTGCTCGCCGTGGCCTGGCCCCTGCTCGGGCATGCGACAGACACAGGACACCACCCCAGGGAGTGGGGGCGAGGAAAGGGTGAGTTCTGAGCTGGTGTGGGGGACTGAGGGAAGAGAAGCGCCCCTCGGCGGCCCACCCTGGTCTGTGCCCGGCTCCCCGCCAAGCCATCAAGATGCCCCGGGGCTGGTGGCCCCGGAGGGTGGGCATTGACGCCAGCACCCTCCCTGCAGATCCGTGGCACCCTGAAGAGCTGGACCAAGCTGTGGTGCGTGCTGAAGCCGGGGGTCCTGCTCATCTACAAGACGCCCAAGGTGGGCCAGTGGGTGGGCACGGTGCTGCTGCACTGCTGCGAGCTCATCGAGCGGCCCTCCAAGAAGGACGGCTTCTGCTTCAAGCTCTTCCACCCGCTGGATCAGTCCGTCTGGGCCGTGAAGGTGCTGCAGAGGGATGGGGTTGGAGATAGAGGCCCCGTAGGGCCAAGGGGCTCATTCCTGGGGCCTTGGTGGAGGGTGGAGCCAGCCAGCTAAATGGCCCCCTGGGGGCGTTGGGCAGGTCTCTCACCTTCTCTGAGCCCCACATGCAGTGGGGGGCGGGTGGGGGTGGGGGGGATGATGCTCAGATGTGGTCACTGGTCCTCCAAGTGAAGCAAACAGTAGGCTGCAAGGAGGTGGCCGGCTGGCACCAAGGTCACCCCAGCCCCTCGCCCAGCTGCTGTCCAGGAGGGACAATAGTAGCCACTCCCCAGGGGTGGCTGAGGAACAGCTCCCGGCCCTCACCCCTCCTAACCTGGGGCTGCCCTGCCAGGTCTAATGGGTAGGAAACCAGAGAAACCCAGAACGCCTGGTTACATTTGGATTTCAGCGAAACATCAGGGTTCTTTCATACGAGTCTGACCCCAGTCGTGCATGGGAAATACTTAGACCAAAAAGCTACTCATGGTTTTTCTGGGATTCAGACATCACTGGGCATCCTGGATGTGCATTTGCCAATTCTGGCCACCCCGAGTCGGGAGGCTCAGAGCTGGCAAGCTGAGGGCAGAGCTGCCGGCTAAGAAAAGGGACAGAGCTCCCTCACCTACCCGCCTCTCTGCAGCCAAGTGTCTACCTGGCCAGGTGCCCGGCCCCACCTGGTGGCCCTGTGGCCCTGGGGGTATCCAGGTGGTCCCGGGCGTGGGTCCACATGGTTCTGCCTGACCTGTCTGTGTAGCTGGTCCTGGGTGTTGCCTTGGGTGACACCCAGATCCTCTCTCTCCAGGGCCCCAAAGGCGAGAGCGTGGGCTCCATCACACAGCCCCTGCCCAGCAGCTACCTGATCTTCAGGGCCGCCTCCGAGTCAGATGGTAAGTGCCTGACAGCTTGCGCCTCTCTCCAGTGCCCCCACCTGAAGTGGGCCCCCTTTTGGGGTTGTAGCCCAGGTACAGGTGGCCCCAGTTCAGTCCCTTCCACTGCCTGGGGGCAGCCTGAAGTCTGGCCAGGATGAGGCTGGCTCAGAGCCAGGCCTGCACTCACAGAGCCCCCATTCCTAGCCTCAGTTCCCCATGGCTAAAACGTGACATTAAAATACCACCTGTCAAAGGCCAGGCGTGGTGGCTCACACCTGTAATCCCAGCACTTTGGGAGGCCGAGGCGGGTGGATCACTTGAGGTCAGGAGTTCAGGACCAGCCTGGCCAACATGGTGAAACCCCAACTCTACTGAAAAATACAAAACTTAGCCAGGCATGGCGGCAGGCGACTGTAATCCCAGCTACTCAAGAGGCTGAGACAGGAGAATTGCTTGAACCCGGGAGGTGGAAGTTGCAGTGATCCAAGATCGTGCCATTGCACTCCAGCCTGGGCAACAAGAATGCAAGTCCATCTTAAAAAAAAATAAATAAATAAAAACACCTGTCACCTCAATGGTATGAGAACCCAGTGACATTATAAAAGCACTCATATAACAATTACTGAGCTCCAACCACATGCCAGTGTGAACCCCAAACATCTGAGACAGGTCTCAGATAATTTAGAAAGTTTATTTTGCCAGGCTGGGCACAGTGGCTCACACCTGTAATCCCAGCGCTTTGGGAGGCGGAGGCAGGTGGATCACCTGAGGTCAGGAGTTTGATCAGCCTGATCAACATGGTGAAACCCTGTCTCTATTAAAAATACAAAATTAGCTGGGCATGGTGGTGAGTGCCTGTGATCCCAACTACTCGGGAGGCTGAGGCAGGAGAATCGCTTGAACCCGGAAGGCAGAGGTTGCAGTGAGCCAAGATCAGGCCACTGCACTCCAGCCTGGGCAACAGAGGGAGATTCCATCTCAAAAAAAAAAAAAAAAAAAAGTTTATTTTGCCAAGGTTGAGGCCCCACCTGTGACACAGCCTCAGGAAGTCCTGACGACGTGCCCAAGGTGGTCAGAGCACAGTTTGGTTTTATACATGTTTGGGAGACAAGAGACATCAATCGGCACATGCAAGATGAACATTGGTTCGGTCTGGAAAGGCAGGACTATCAAAGCAGGGAGGGGGCTTCCAGGTCATAGGTAGATTAGAGACAAATGGTTGCATTCCTTTGAGTTTCCGATGAGCTTCTCCAAAGGAGGCCATCAGATACGCATTTTTCTCAGTGAGCAGAGGGGTGGCTGAGTAGAATGGGAGGCAGGTTGGCCCCAAGCAGTGCCCAGTTTGACTTTTCCCTTTAGCTTCATGATTTTGGGAGCCCAAGATCTTTTCATTGCACATTTCCCCCCTTTTTCTTTTTAAAAATCTTTTGGAGAAAGCATTTTAGAAGAAAACGAGTCTCTGGTCTCAGTTTCTACCTGATCTCTCACGGCTAGGATGGTTTATTCCTACACAGGTAGGTCCCAAGTTATTAGGAAAGCTCATTTTTAGAAGGTTATGAAGTCTTGTGTCCTATGAAGAGAAAATAGGGGGAGGAAGGGAGAAAAACAACAACAAACAAAAGAACAATCCTGGGAAATTGGTATAGGCCACATTACTCTGAAGTCCATACATCAGTAGGCAGGTATGAAAGTGGCTTATGTATGTAAGTAGGTTGCTGTTATTTTCTTCTGAAGTTTAAGTTGCCTAGCTTCAGTTTGCAGGGCTTTAAGAAAGCACAGCTTAGTCTTCAGTGACTCCAAATTAGGAAAAACGGGGAAAAAAAAGAAGGAAAAAATTTGAAAACATTATTTTGAAGACTTGTAGCCAAGAAAAGTTAGAATTTCGTCCAAACTGTAGAAAATAACAAAAATTGAAAAACATTAGGGAAGACTAGAATCTAACAACAACTGTACTATAGGTTTTGAAACACATTTTTTTCTCTCCAGTTTCCCATTTTAACTAAGGAGGAATCATGGTAGGACTGGTTTGCTTTATTATACTTGGACTAATTATTTCTATACACTGCAGCAAGAGTAATTATTTTTTCCATAGGCTTTTAAATTGTCTTTGATGGAACTTTGTTCCATAGAAGGAATCTCAGATAAGACTTTTTTAGAACTGAGCCCAGTCATGGATTTGTGCCATGAAATGCCTATAAATCGGGTGAATTATCATCTTCTTGAAGTTCCAAGATAAATTTGGAGCTCCTGGGCCTGTCAGAAAGTGACATTCTTTACTTACCACAGGTCAGGGACTGCGTAGACAAGGTATGAGGCCAGTTTTTCCAAGGGGCTTTCATGGGCTCCATAAGTCAAGTTTGAGTCCTTAAAGGAAAGCACATCATTCCAGGCAAAGCCTTGGTAAAATAACCCATTTCTCCAATTGTGTCTTGTTACAAATGAAAACAGATTCTTATTGCACTTATGCAAATAATTACATTGTCATAAGTTACGAATACTCACAGATAGTTTCCAAATTCTGTAAAAATCAGGTAGAGAGAAACAAATATGCTCCAAATTTTGTTCATAGGAGTATACTTTACTCAATTGTTAAAAGCCATAAATAGCTTAAAGTTTTCTTGACTCTGAAAAACAAAACAAAGGATCAGCAATGTTTTAAGCAAAAAGTCAAAAAGATTACTTCACACTTCTTTGTTGTTGTTGTTGTTGTTGTCGTCGTGATGAAGTCTCGCTCTGTTCCCCAGGCTGGAGTACAGTGGCGCCATCTTGGCTCACTGCAACCTCCTCCTCCCGGGTTCAAGCGATTTTCCTGCCTCAGCCTCCCGAGTAGCTGGGGTTACAGGCATCCGCCACAATGCCCATTTAATTTTTGTATTTTTAGTAGAGATGGGCTTTCACCATGTTGGCTGAAGTTTTATAGCTGATTATAAAACCATTATAAAACCACCTTCTAAAGAGGACCAAAACAAGATGATTGTCTGTGGATGACAAAAAGTTTTAGGGCAGCCATAGTCAAAGACACAATTGACAAGGAAATTTGTTACCTCTGTGGCACAAAGTAATTTAACATAACAATTATAATTATTACTGATAATGTACATTAGGTCATATCAGAATTATAGGAGTTTCCCATAAGTTTGGAACACATACCAATAACATATTTATACAAATACAGCCCAAAGAAAACCAAACACCATTTTATATTTGACAATGCTTCGTGTATAATTTTTATACCAAATAAAAGTCAAACATGTCGTTTTTGGACTTTAGGGAACCTATTAATAATATCTTAAAGGATTAGGTTAGAAAAAGATATAATTTATAATTTGATTTTGGAAAGTTTGTCAAGTATTAAAGGTTTAAAACACTTGATATTACAAAATAGGATTATAAGTCATTGGAAAATCATTCATTTGAACAAAGTGATAACTCAAGGATTTTTTTAGTAAGGCAAAAACCTTCATTCTTTGAGACAGGAGACTTCGTTTTCCAAACAATAAGCCCTAATAACATCATGAAGCCAATTAAATTGTTTTCCAAAATTAGTCTATAAAATTTTCATCTTGATGATAAGATATAACTTCCATAAGCCTTTATAACCTTTATTAAGGAGTCACTTATTGTTTTATGAAAACCTTGTTTATCTGACACAGGGGCCCATATGCCAGTCTTGCATTAGTGTATCTTTGACATTAATGAGAAACTGAACTTTATAGAGAGAAACTGAACTTTTTTTTTTTTTTTTTTTTTTGAGATAGAGTCTCACTCTGTCGCCCAGGCTGGAGTGCAGTGGCACGATCTCGGCTTACTGCAAGCTCCACCTCTTGGGTTCATGCCATTCTCCTGCCTCAGCCTCCCGAGTAGCTGGGACTACAGGTGCCCACCACCACGCCTGGCGGATTTTTTGTATTTTTAGTAGAGATGGGGTTTCACCATGTTAGCCAGGATGGTCTCAATCTCCTGACCTCGTGATCTGCCCGCCTAGGCCTCCCAAAGTGCTGGGATTACAGGCATGAGCCACCGCACCCGGCCGAGAAACTGAACTTATTTTATCTCTCAAAGTCAGCCCTTATAATCTCACATGCCTACCTCTTCTAGGATAGTCTCTGGGCCTTGAGGAGTTGAACAGCTTTAATTTCCATGTCTCAGGAATGTGGTTTATTTTGATTGGCATCTTCTACCAGGCCTGAAGATGAAGCTTTAATTGCTGTCAGTGTTTAAAATTTAGGAGGACTTGGTGTTCTTTTTAGACCCATGAGTCGAATCCCTATAACCTGATGTCACAAGGATTTTAAAAGCACATACAAAAAGATACAAGGATGTAGTAACCTTGATTAAAAAAAAATTTTAATCTCAGTTTTTCCTAAGCAAACCAAACTTAATAATAATGGCATAGGAATTATTTTGATAAAACATAAAATCTGTTAGGCCATTTACCAAAAGGCAGAAGAAAATACCTTCTGCAGTGTATAGAATATTATGTTAGAAGAAAACATTTTCTTTAAGAAAACATTGTTAGCATCAGGCCACATCAAAAAAAACAGAAGCTGAGGAGGAAAACAAAACTTATATGAGCTGAAAATGAGTTGAAGGGAAGAGGGAAGTGTTACTGTTTTGTGCCTTTTAAAAGGGAAGAGAAAACTGAAACTGGCAAGATGCAATAAAAGTTAAACTTTGGGTTAAAATTTAAAAATTAAAATACCTTATAATTGATTAAGAGTAAATCAACCCCTTAAGAAAATGTCACTGTTCTAACCAATTATTTAGTCTATAACTGTTTTTTTACATCAAACCCAACATCTGGAAAGACCATTATAATTTCCCTTTAGTCATAGACAACTTGATCATATAAAAGGTTTTTTTTTTAATAGATCCTCTTGTTGTGACTTACATAGATCATTCATGACATACTTGGACTTTCTGGTTTGTCCTGAACATCCCTCTTTCTTAAACAACCAGTCATTTTACTCTAGGACTAAATTTACCATATAAGATTCTTTCTCATATGAAATTATTTCTCTTTAAGCTTTCTTACCCCCCACCAAAAGAACTTCTTTGTAACTTTCTTTACATCTCTTTTAGTCTTTTATTTCCTGGTTCCTTTCACCTTGTTTTATACATGACCTTTAAATAAGCTTTGAATTAGGCAAAAATTGTTCACCTTTTTAAAAAGGACATGCTTTTTCTTAGAAAGTATATTTTCCTACAAATATATTTTTATTGAAAAATACCCAAATAGTGAATTATCTATTATTTAATCTAACTTTAAATTCTAAATTATGATGAGTTTGTCTACAAGTATTTGTCCTATTACATTCACCTAATTATTTTAATCATTTACCTAGATTATTTATAAAAACTGCAGGCCGGGCGCGGTGGCTCAAGCCTGTAATCCCAGCACTTTGGGAGGCCGAGACGGGCGGATCACGAGGTCAGGAGATCGAGGCCATCCTGGCTAACACGGTGAAACCCCGTCTCTACTAAAAACTACAAAAAACTAGCCGGGCGAGGTGGCGACGCCTGTAGTCCCAGCCACCCGGGAGGCTGAGGCAGGAGAATGGCGTGAACCCGGGAGGTGGATCTTGCAGTGAGCTGAGATCCGGCCACTGCACTCCAGCCTGGGTGACAGAGCGAGACTCCGTCTCCAAAATAAAAATAAAAATAAATAAAAATAAAAACTGCAATTGTCATTATTTAAATTATGGAACCACCATTGCAAAATTATAACTGAGAGAGTGAAAGAGATTTGACCTAACTGACTCCATCTCGCTTCTAACCTCCAAGCTGTCCTTGTTCATTCCTGGGCATAGGTCGAACTAACTTTGGGAGGAACTTAGTTTATAGTTTAGCTGAAACAAAGACTATAACAGTCTTTCTCAAAATAAACCTTAATGCTTGTGGACTAGACTACCTAAAGCCACCAGATTAGAAGTTATGGTAATCTTACTAAATTTAAGATGTAGCTATTTTTATTAAACCAATATCAAGGTTTTTTGTTTTGTTTTGTTTTCTGTTTTTGAGACAGAATCTTGCTCTGTCTCCCAGGCTGGAGTGCGGTGGCGCAATCTCGGCTCACTGTTAACCTCTGCCTCCCAGGTCAAGCGATTCTCCTGCCTCAGCCTCACGAGTAGCTGGGATTACAGGTGCCTGCCACCACGCCTGGCTAATTTTAGTATTTTTAGTAGAGACGGGGTTTCACTATATTGGCCAGGCTGGTCTTGAACTCGTGACTTCGTGATCCACCCACCTCAGCCTCCCATAGTGCTGAGGTTACAGGCATGAGCCACCATGCCCAGCCATCAATGTCTTCTTTATTAAAGGTTACACAAGCAAAGATCATTCTGTCTTGGGCTAGGTTTATAGTTTCATAACTCTTATGCCAAATTTTGACACCTTATGGTATTTGGCAGGGATAAGTATGAAATTGCTTGATTAATAAATGCAAACAAAAGTGTATGCTGGCAATTCTTAAGACATTTCTAATATTACTTTACCAATAATTTTAAAGCTAGCTTATTCATTAAAGATTTTACTTAAGTTACATAAACTTGAAAAAGCATTGGACTCATCTTTTCTTTTTTCCTGATCAAGTATTTGATTCAAGTGCATTTATTTTCTTAAGCCAATCAATTAGAGCCCTTTTATATATTTTCAGTAGTGAAACATTGTGTACAAAACACAGAAATACATAGACATATTAGGCATGCCAATAGAAGTACATCTTATAGGTTTATAAAAACTTTTTTTTCCTATCTTAGACTTTCAGATTCTTGAGAACCTGTTTCACAACCCTAGGCAATTGTCAGCTAAATAGCCTTAAATTTGCATATTAAAGGAAACAACTCAGGTGAAAATCAAATAGCAAAATTTGCATCATAAGGTACAGAGAGAAAAAGTCTGGTGGTGCTAGAGGGAGACTAAAGATGGATGCCAAATGAAACAAAATTATAGAAATCTATCATAGTATTGCATAAGGAGACCAATTCTATTTAGTAGGGACTACCTATCATTTAACTGGATCTCTGAGCTCTGGGAAGAGCCCACACTGAATCCTGGGTCTCCAAAAAGGGAGAATTATTATGAAGTTAGACCACGTAATGCTTTTATAGTGCACTTAAAAAAAAAATGTTTTTAAACAAAGACATTTCTAAGTGTCTAAACCACACTCTTCCTTAAAAACCCAAGAGTAACCTCTGTTGCAATAACTATTTTAGTCAAAAAGAAAACACAAAACAGCCTACACAATACAAAAGTAAGCAGTTTAAGAGCTGAGACAAACTTGTCTGTTTACATTCTTGGGGTTTCATAAGAAAAAGCAAGTTTCTCCCCTAGAGGGAGTCTGGCACCTTCTCCGTTTTCTTTAAGGAACCCCAGGCTACTATAAGCTATTTTAGGTCCCCCATGCAGCAGAGGGTGCAAGAGAAAGGAGAGACAGCAGAAGTAAATCAAGAAAACAGAATTCAGTCAACTGAGAAGAAAAAAACCTTTTGCCCAAAAAAAGACAAGGTCCTAGGAGAAAAACAAAAACAAAAACATGAACGTCTCTTAAATACAGACACACACAAATGCACACACACACCTGCACACAAACACACACATATGCGCACACACATATGCACACACATCTTGGATGTTAGCTTTTCGTTAAACTGACTTTTAACCATTGAGCTTCTTTAAAAAAATATTTTTAAATCTCATTCCATATTTCAACTGACCAATTTCAACGAGGACACAGAAGTACAGTCATTACTCTTTCAGTTTGGCCTGGCTAGTGAAAATGTGGCATTGTTATATCAATAAAGCCCCTTAGTAGTCAAAAATCAAAATCTTTCGTCTTTTTTTTTCCTTTTGCTGGCCATTTTTCTCCCCCCATCACACCACCATTGTGTGTGTGGTGGGGAGGGGAATTTAGCCACTTCAGAGGCCTTGTTCCCCATAATTTGGAACTTCCTTGGGATTTGATCAAGCCAGATAGAGTTCAATGGGAAAAAGACCAAAACAACAAAAACAGAAACAATCAACAACAAAAAAACAGTTAAGCAAAACAAACCATCGCACAACTTCTGTGATTACTGAGCGCTCTAATAGTAAGGAGAAATTAAGACCAGCTGGTTATTAATCTTAACTTTAGCCAAGACAAACCACAATTCAGTTACTTACTTAGGGATGGGTCTCAGGCTGAAAACTGCTCTCCACTGTCCTAGAAGCAGGAAAACAAACAAACAAATAAACAAATCTCATCTTCCCTATTGGAAGGGAGCTCAAACTCCATAAAGGAGTTACCTGCCTTCTATCGTCATGGAAGCAGGAAAAACTTGCCTTCCTTGTGTTGGAAGCAAGTAAAACTCCAAAAAGAGAAATTGTTCAGCAAAGTAAACTTTAGATCTCGGCCACATTTTGAGAGATCAGGGATTCTCTGGGGTGGATGCTTCCAGGACTCATAAAATTGTCTTACTGGTTTGAGCCATAAAGTTAGCTCAAGCTGGTACCAAGCACCAGTAGGAGACTTGTGAAAAGTCAGGGGCATCTCTACTCAGAATCCCTCAGTGGATACCAAAACGTGAACCCCGAAAATCTGAGACGGGTCTCGGTTCATTTAGAAAGATTATTTTTCCAAGGTTGAGGACGCCCACCCATGACACAGCCTCAGGAGGTCCTGACGATGTGCCACAGTGGTCAGAGCACAGTTTGGTTTTAGGGAGACATGAGACATTAACCAACATATGTAAGACGAACATTGGTTCGGTCTGGAAAGGCAGGACAACTTCAAGCAGGGGCAGGGAGGGGGCTCCCAGGTAGATAAGAGACAGATGGTTGCATTTCTTTGAGTTTGTGATGAGCTTCTCCAAAGGAGACAATCGGGTATGCATTTATCTCAGTGAGCAGAGGGGTGACTTCGAATAGAATGGGAGGCAAGTTGGCCCTAAGCAGTTCCCAGCTTGAGTTTTTCCCTTTAGCTTAGGGATTTGAGGGGCCCAAGATTTTTCTTTCACACCAGGCACCATTGAACCAACAGGTTCTACGTTATCATCCACATTAGACAGATCAGGAAACTGAGGCACAGGCAAACTGCCAGCAGGAAAGTGCTAGAGCCTGGACATGAATGTGAATTTCCCTGACTGCCAAGTGCATTGCACGCTGTTGGTGTGCCCTGAGTGGCCGCTCAGGCAGCTGTGACTGCGGTGATCCTGCACCTGGAGGGATTTCCTCTTGGCAGTGCCTCCCTCTAACCTGAGGTTGGGGCCTTGCCCCACCACACCCTCCTGTGGCTGCTCTGGGTAAATGTGGTTGCTCCACCTCCTCTAACCCCAGCTGGTGCCTCCCAGAGCAGCAGGGTGAGGGGCTCCCATCCCACCAGTGGTGCAGACCTAAAGCAGCCTGGCCTTGCCACGGGGCTCTGGTGCCTGTCAGGTTGGAGTCTTGGTGCCACATCACCCCTGGTGGTCAGATGCCAGATCCATGCTTCCTCCTGGGCCATCCTGAGTCCCCGACTCTGTGCCAGGTCCCATGCAGGCCCTGAGATGGACAGGTTAGCCCACAGCCTCTGTGCTCTTGAGTGAGTTGGATAACCAACCATCTGATAAGGCAGGTTGAGCTGAGGCATGAGCTGAGCCCCTCATAGGGTGGGGGCCACCATCCGGGAGGAGGGATGCCCCCAGCCCCTGTGGGTATCAGGGTGGGCTTCTGGAAGAGGAGGAAGAGGTCTCAGAATGAGCTTCAAAGGATGCATAATATTCAGGATGTCTAGTCCTTTGTGGCAGCTACAAAGCACACGTGTTCAGGCCCTGGGGCCAACTCGTCAGTTGTGACCCCTCCAGCTCCCCACCGCCAGCCACTGCCATCCCTCCCCCAACCCTGGTGTTCAGCCCAGGCTTGGCCGCTCTGGCACCAACCAAGCCTGCAATGGAACCAGCAGGATCCCAGATATCCCTCCAACCCAATGAGAAGGGCAGCTCTGTCTAGGCAGGCCCCTCCCTACCCTGGACCCTGGGATGCTCCACGAAGAGCAGATTTCACGGATCTGAAAGTTGAGGAAGAGAAACTCTGTCTCCAGGATCTCCAAAAGGTAGAGGCTCAGGGAGGCACAGAACCGCCTTCAATGCTCTTCAGCTCCATCCTCCCGCCTGGTGTGACCCCAGAAGGCTTCTTTGAATACCAGTAATGAACAGCCCGGGCGCCTGCAATCTCAGCACTTTGGGAGGCCGAGGCGGGCGGATCACCTGAGGCCCAGAGGTTGAGACCAGCCTGGCCAACGTGGTGAAACCCCATCTCTACTAAAAACACAAAAAAATTACAGGCAGGCACCTGTAATCCCAGATACCTGGGAGACTGAGGCAGGAGAATCACTTGAACCCTGGAGCCGGAGGTTGCAGTGA
>NC_045446.1:2858287-2863457 GCF_002776525.5 Piliocolobus tephrosceles | reverse complement strand
TCTCTACTAAAAATACAAAATTAGCTGGGTGTGGTGGTGCACCCCTGTAATCCCAGCTACTCAGGAGGCTGAGTCAGGAGAATTGCTTGAACCCAGGAGGCAGAGGTTGCAGTGAGCTGACATCGTGCCATTGCACTCCAACCTGGACAACAAGAGTGAAACCCCATCTCAGAAAAACAAACCAAAAAAAAACACTTATTAATAATGTGACCTGTCATAGGTCACCACAAGATGCTCTTCTGAGTGCAGGGGCTGCTGTTAGTGATCACACCAGGACACCAGTGTCACCCAGATGGACACATGCCCCACAGGAGGACCCTCGGGTGGTGCTGTCACCCTGCTTAGGAAGGCAGCAGGGCACAGGGCCCAGAGCAGGGCTTGGAGGTGCCCAGCTGTCGACCGGCCTCTGCTCCACCACTACCCACAGAGCCTCTGGGTGGCCTCCAGCAGGGCTCCTCCCTGGTGTGCAAACCCCTCCTCAGCCTTCCCTACCCTCCTCCCTGGACTCGAGGCCGGCAGGAGCCCGCGGGACCCCCACCAGTGCTTCCCGGTGAGGGAGGACCCTCCTCCCTGACTCTACCTGCAGAAACCTGTGGGTGGCTGTCAGGGTAGGAGGCTGGCTCCTACCCTGGGTTTGTGACCTGGAGGGGTCACTTACGCCGGCCTCTTGTCAGCAATGTGGGTGGTGGAGGTGGGTGGGGACGTGCTGTGAGCATCCCCAGGCACCTCTGTAGGGCTGCCTCCCCTGGCACACCTGTCCCCAGGCCGGGCTTGCCTGCTCGGGAAGTCCTCAGTCCCCAGGGGTTCCGGATGTCTGTCCCCACACAATCTGCAGCTGGATGTCGGGGCGGGAAGAGAGGGCGTGTCCCTGCTGGGGCAGGGCCAGGGGTGGGTCTGGGATGGAGGGGGTGGGTCCCGGAAGAGTCAGAGCGAGGGGAGCCTCCTGGTGGCTCCTTGGGGCATGGGGGATATAGAGAGGTGGGGGGGGGGCCTGCTCACCCCATGTCCCCCACAGGTCGCTGCTGGCTGGACGCCCTGGAGCTGGCCCTGCGCTGCTCTAGCCTGCTGAGACTGGGCACCTGCAAGCCGGGCCGAGACGGGGAGCCAGGGACCTCGCCAGATGCGTCACCCTCATCGCTCTGCGGGCTGCCAACCTCAGCCACCGTCCACCCAGACCAAGACCTGTTCCCGTGAGCGGGGCGAGGGCACGAGGTGGTGCTGATTCATGGGGTCTCCTTGTAGGCAAGGAAGAGGGGGAGAGGACGGCCCCAGCCTCTGCTGTGGCGGGCTGCAGGGCTGCAGGCAGGGACGTGTTCACTGCCGTGTGCCCTGGGAGCCTCGGTTTCTTCCTGTATAAAATGGGGCTAATCGTGTCAAACGTGGGTTGTGGAGGTGATGACAGGCAGGAATGTATGTGAAGCGCCGAGCAGCGAGGGGTGGGCGGCCCGGAGGGGTGTGCTGGGGTCCCACCTGTGACAGACCCACTGGCACCATCCACCTTCCAGGCTGAACGGGTCTTCCCTGGAGAACGACGCATTCTCAGACAAGTCGGAGAGAGAGAACCCCGAGGAGTCAGATACCGAGACCCAGGACCATAGCCGGAAGACGGAGAGTGGCAGCGACCAGTCAGAGACCCCTGGGGTCCCGGCGCGGAGAGGGACCACGTATGTGGAGCAGGTCCAGGAGGAGCTGGGGGAGGTGAGAGACCCCCCCAGCCAGGAGCCCCACGCGTCTCCCCGGCCTCGGCCCCTCATTCTGGAGGCAGAGGTAGCCGTGCCTCATCCTCAGGGAAGCACGCAGAGCCCAGGGGGCGGCTTTTGTCCGCGTCACTTGGCAGTGAGCTCAGGAGCTGTCTTTTAGGTGAATAGGCTCCTCCCCTCTTCCAAAGAGGCTGCCCCGCTGGCTGCTGGGGTGCAGATGCGGGGATGGGGCAGGGGTTCACTGCAAACAGGCAACTCCCTCCTCGGGCTGGAATGCGCTGATGGGAGAACAGGAGGCTCAGGAGGGGCCTTGACCCCATCTGGTGGGCGGCCCCACTTCCTGGAGGAGCACAGAGGAGGGCATGCAAGACCTGAGTCCCATGCTCACAGGCCCCTGCACACCTGGTGCTCCCCTGAGGCCCTGGGAGAGCCATGAACAAGACAGACCTGGGGCCCGGGCCCTGGGCCTCCAGCGTACGGGCAGCAGGAAACACAGACGATAAACCCACAAACACAAGACGAGGCTGGGGAGTGGGTGAGGGACGCCAGCCGGGCCATGGGCTCTTTCTGAAGATGTGAGTGACAAGAGGGAGGATGGCGTTCCAAAAAGAGGGACCGCCGGTGCACGAGCCCAAGGCAGGGGGCAGGCGGCAGGCGGCAGTGTCCACAGAGCATGCCTGCAGCTGAACAGCCAGGGCGGCTGACTCCCCGCAGCTGGAGAGAACTCGTGTGGCCCTGGGCACCGTGGGGCGCCTCAGGAAGAGGAGTCCAGAAGGAATCGCAGGATCTAAGCTTCCACTGGGCAACTTGGGTGCAGGCTGAGGAAGCCGGGCTCTGGAGTGGGCGCTGTCAGGAAAGGGGGGCTCTGTGGTCTGGGATCTTGTCATTCTCATCCGGGAGGCGAGACAAGAGCAAGACCGTGGCTGTCACTGAGGGCAAGGAGCAGTCCTGGTTTCCGCAGGAAAGGGGAATTAGGTCCTTGCTGTTGTTTGGACAGCGTCGTGTTCACGTCTTGCCCTGCACAGGCCCAGAGCGGGCTCCTCCGTGGTCTGTGAAATCCTTGTTCAGTGGAACACCATGGCCTCCCTGTGGCTGCCATTCCCACAGAGCTCAGGCTTCCGTGCAGGGATGGGAAGGTTAGGATGGGCCGGTGGGGAGTGGACTGAGGACCCCGGGGGCCTCGGGCTGAGAGTATTGGGGAAGCCACCAGCGGGTTAGGCAAGGGCCTCGGGACAGCCGAGGGGCAGGGATGGACACTGGGCCACTCGTAGGGAACAGCCATTGTTAGGAGAAAGCTGAGGGTGCCCTGGACCCAGCTGTGATGGAGAAGGGAGAAGTGGGCAGACTCAGGGTATTTCGGAAGGTAGATTGGGCAGATCTCAGCCAGATGGTGATGAGCAACGCTGCTGTGAGCCAGGCAGGGCAGGCTGCTGCAGGTGCGAGCCTGGGGCTCCGGGCAGAGGGCATGGAGCGGGCAGCCAAGGGGCCTGGGCATCCAACCTTCAGAGGCTGAGCATAGATAAGGCTTCACAGAGGTAGGGCAGGGAGGTGGGAGGAGCCAGGAGCCCAGGTGTCTCAGAGCCAGCTGGGCCGAGAGGTGGGGCAGGATGAGAAGCAGGGATGGCTGCTGGACCAGCGAGAGGCGATGGCAACCTACAGCGAGACAGTCTCAGTAGAGAAGAGGGCAGAAGCCTGGTGGAGAGGGTTAAGGAGGACGGGAGCACGTGGACGGAGCAGGAAGATTCCTGATAGCTGAAGCTACCCATGATGTCCAAGTCCCAAAGCTGGCTCGGAAATCAAAGCTATAGCACTGGGCTCCCCGTGACCCCTCATGGGGTCAGACATGGCTCCTGGGTGTCCACGCACACTATCCACTAGGCCAGTGCCATGAGGATCTGTCCGTGGCCCTGCATGCACAGAGAGGCGAAGCCGTTTGCCTGAGTCCCAGCAGCGGGGATGAGATCCTGACGCAGGACTCAACAGGCCACGCTCCATCTTGCCCCCTCCCTGGGGCAGCTGCTGTCGGACTAAAAATGCAGAGAGCCCTGAGTTCAGATCTCACCTCTGCCACATAGCAGCTGTGTGACCTTGGGCACGTCACTTGTCTGCTCTGTGGAGGGGGAGGACCAGTGTCCCGGTACCCTGGGGCTGCGGTGAGGTGCAAATCTGGAGTGAAGTCACTTATTCGGGAGCTGTGGTGAGGGTTAGGTGTCTCAGAAAAGGAGGAGATGAGGGGCCTTCGTGAGTGGCACACAGGCTTCGGAAGTGAGGTGTGAGTTCACGGTGCCTGTGTCGGTTTCGCGGTGCAGGCTCACCTCCAAACTCACCCAGTTGTCCACATTCAATATCTGAAGGCTTCTGTATACCAGTCATACCTCACAAAAGTGGTTCAAAAACAGAAAAAGAAATGATACAAGAATCTTTTTTAAAAAATGGAAGAGCAGGCCAAATCCCTGCCTCCGCAGGCGGCTGTGAAGACAGGGTGGGCTGCAGCCTCTCTGTTCCCTGAGCCCAGGGTCCCACGATGCACAGACGGGTTTCAACAGCAGGTGTTGGGAGGCTGCAGCCTGGACTTTGAAGGGGCAGGGCATGGGGTCCCTGCGCCAGGTGCAGAAACAGGAGCGGGCCTGGACCCGGGCTGCAGGTGCCCCAGGGGCGGGGTGGAGACGCATTGGGAAGGGTTCACATCTGATGGGGCTGAGTCAGCCTCATGAGGCTGTGGGAGCCGAGCCAGGGGTTTACACCCAAAGGGGTGGCAGGTACAGCCTCCTCCGGCCAGAGCTGCCACTGTCCCGCCAGCCCTTCCTCCCGGCTCTCCTGGGCAGGGCCTGACTGCAGCCTGTCTGCCGCAGCTGGGCGAGGCGTCCCAGGTGGAGACGGTGTCAGAGGAGAACAAGAGTCTGATGTGGGCCCTGCTGAAGCAGTTGCGGCTGGGCATGAGCACAGACCTGTCCCGCGTGGTGCTGCCCACGTTCGTACTGGAGCCGCGCTCCTTCCTGAACAAGCTCTCCGACTACTACTACCATGCAGACCTGCTCTCCAGGTGGGCGCCACGCCGGGAGGGGCACCCCACACCTTGTCCTGCATCTGCATGAGACCCCGCAGCCCCCTCAGCACCTGCCTGCCCTGTTGGGGCTTCCAGAGAATCCCCTGGCTGATCCCAGCCCACTGTTCCTGCAGCTCTAGCCTCCTGGGGGCCCTGTCTCCAAGATGGGCCTGGGAGGGGGTCAGTCCCCAGCACTTGCCGTGCACCCTGAGCCCTGCACCCTCGAGCTGGATGGGATGGGCTGCAGAGGCTGGAAAGGGGCTGCAGAGGCAGGACGGGGGCTGCAGAGGCTGGAAAGGGGCTGCAGAGGCAGGAAGGGGACTGCAGAGGCAGGACGGGGGCTGCAGAGGCTGGAAAGGGGCTGCAGAGGCTGGAAAGGGGCTGCAGAGACTGGAAGGGAATACACAGGCTGGAAGGGGGCTGC
>NC_045446.1:2832273-2858277 GCF_002776525.5 Piliocolobus tephrosceles | reverse complement strand
GGGGCTGCAGAGACTGGAAGGGAATACACAGGCTGGAAGGGGGCTGCAGAGACTGGAAGGGAATACACAGGCTGGAAGGGGGCTGCAGAGACTGGAAGGGGGCAACAGAGGCAGGAAGGGGGCTGCAGGCTTGGGAGCCAGGCAGAGGGAGCAGGCTGGAAACAAGAGCATGGGCAGGGAGGCTTCCTGGAGACAGGGGCACCCTGGCAGCCCAGGTCAGCAGTGTCCTCTCTGCCCCAGTGTGGGAGCAGCCCTGGCACTTTCTGATTAGAAGAACCCACTTCCCCGGAGAAAATTCTCCTGCTTGGAGGTGACCAGAGCGCCTGGGCCAAGCGGCCTGTTTCCAGCTGAGCAGATGGAGGTTGGGATGGTAGGAGGGAGGGTCAAGGAAGGGAGGTGGCCACGGCCCCGGAGCTGGGGTCAGCGTTCTCCCGCCCATGGCAGGGCTGCGGTGGAGGAGGATGCCTACAGCCGCATGAAGCTGGTGCTGCAGTGGTACCTGTCTGGCTTCTACAAGAAGCCCAAGGTGAGCCCCTGCCAGCCGGGGAGGGCGGGGCTGCGGCCCAGGGGTCTGTCTGCTCAGCCCTCGTCCCTTGGCACTTTCCCGAGTCCCCAGGCCATCCCCTACCCCACATGGCCTTGAAGGATCCTGGTCACCCCCACAGAGGGCCCTGGTCCTTGATGATGGGGGACAGGGTGGGGGCCCTGGATGGCTCAGGCCAGGCCCCCAAGGGTAGTCTCATCCCTCAAGGCCCCAAGCTGGACCCCTTCCCCACCCCGCAAGAAAACAGCCTCAGGCCTCAGGCCATGCTAGAGATGGTGCCAAAAGAAAGGGGCTTTCAACCCTAAACCTCAAGGTACTTTTGGGATCTGTGGTTTTCACAAGTTTTTAGCCATGGAACCCCCCTGTAGAACCCCAAACCCAGGACTCCAGTGACAGCAGGGCTGCTCTGGTTGTAGTGAGGGAGAAGGCCTGCAGCTCCCCTGACCCACCACGGAGCCTGGGGTTCCATGGGAAGCAGGTTTGAAAACCACGACCCTATTTCCACTTCTTCGTTGTGCAGATGGGGAAACTGAGGCTCAGAGAGGAGAAAGGATGGACCGAGTTGCACAGCAGGTTTGGGGTGGAGGCAGGACTCCTGACTACCTGGTGCCTTCGTGGCTTTCAGCAGGCTGTGTGCAGGTTACACCCAAGGTCCAGGGAGGGTGTGACAAGGTCAGGGTCTTGTGTCCCCTCTCCGAGCTAAGAAGTAGACAGGGTTCCCCTGAGGCTGTCCCCCAAGAATGTAAACCACAGGCAAAGCTTCGTCCCACCAAAGCAGCGGTGAGGTGTTCCCAGATGTTAGCAGCAAACCAGGCCAGCAGGCAGCGGGGAGCCCACCCACGCTCCCCCTCAGTGCACATCCCTCACCTGCTCTGCACAGCGGGCCTCTTACCCACCTGGTTCTCTGTTGTCCGCAGGGAATCAAGAAGCCGTACAACCCCATCCTGGGGGAGACCTTCCGCTGCTGCTGGTTCCACCCCCAGACTGACAGCCGTACGTTCTACATAGCAGAGCAGGTGAGAGCACCTCCGCTGCACCCGGCCTGGGCACGGGGCTCTGGGGGGGGCGGGGCCCTGGCAGCAGGCAAGGGCAAGCGTAACCCCGAGGACCCGCTTCCTGGGGGCCCCACGTCCTACTCAGCGGAAGGGCTGTGGACCCAGCCGCTGCCAATAGGGATTCTTGCGGAAAGTGCAGACCCCACCATGGCTGTGACAGCAGACAGTGTCCCCCTGGAGGGAGGACCGTGTGTCCCATCTCCCAAGGAGGCCTTCTAGGGCAACTCAGGGCTCCCAAGCCCCACAGCTGAGGCCTACCTGCTCTGGGTGTCGTGAGCGAGAGCCAGGAAGGCCCCTACCCGAATCCCGGGACCAGGGGAGGGGATGTGACGTCAGCGACAGGGAGGGGTTTTTGGGGGGAAGCTGGGATTACCTGTTTCCGAGGCCGTTTACGGAGAGCCCTCCCTGCCTACAGGTGTCCCACCACCCTCCCGTGTCTGCCTTCCACGTCAGCAACCGGAAGGATGGCTTCTGCATCAGTGGCAGCATCACAGCCAAGTCCAGGTTCTACGGTGAGGGGGTCACCCAGGGCGCCCCCTGGGGCCTCAGGGAAATGCGATGGTCGGGGGGACTCCAGGAGCCAGTGGACCAAGATCTCAGGTGGGGGCCATGTGCCTGACCCTCCCAACCCCTCGTAGTCAGAGACCATGTGGTGGTCAAGTGCTCAGACCCAGGCATCAGGCAGAGCTGGCCCGTAGCTCCCCTGAGCTGAGAGTGGGCACCTTTTGCAGGGACGTTGTGAGGACTGAGAGAGGGCACCTACATGGAAAGGTGTGGACTGGGGCTGAGCAGCCCCACAGCACTGCATGACTATTTGAATTGGCTAAAATGAAATGAAACTTACGGTCGGGCACGGTGGCTCACGCCTGTAATCCCAGCACTTTGGGAGGCCGAGGTGGGTGGATCACCAGAGGTCAGGAGTTTGAGAACAGCCTGGCCAACATGGTGAAATCCCGTCTCTACTAAATATACGAAAATTAGCCGAGCATGGTGGCACGCGCCTATAATCCCAGCTACTTGGGAGGCTGAGGCAGGGGAATCGCTTGAACCCGGGAGGTGAGGGTTGCAGTGAGCCAAGATGATGCTACTGCACTCTAGCCTGGGTGACAGGGTGGGACCCTTTCTCCAAAAAAAAAAAAAAAAAAAAAGAAATGAAACTGAAACCACAGTCCCTCTGTTGCCACATCACACAGGCTCAGCGTTGGCCCTGGAGTGGGACAGGCAGGAGGGAAGCTCTGGTCTTCACAGACAAACCCATTGGACTGCGCTGCTCTGAGGCCTGGCAGCCTCGGGTGCTCAGAAAGTGTCCATTTGCATTTCATCCCATCCGTTGTACCTTTTTCATCAGTTTCATCCATGGGCAGGTGTGCGCCTGTTGCCTCTGCGTGCCCGGCTCTCTGCTGGGTGTGTGGAAGTCTGGGACAGGGTCCCCGGTGCGACCCTCAGGTTCAGCCCCCCTTTTCCACCTCTGTCCTCTCCTCACCAGCAGTGCCTGTGACTCTTGGCCCCGAGCGGGGCGTGCTCCCTCCACATGGACGTTTAAAATCTGAGCAGGGCTCAGGCGGGTTTGAAAAAGTTTGCAGACTCCACCCTGCGAATCTTCAGTTTTGTGACTGCAATAAACCACTAACGCGTCCAAGGTGAAATAACTTCTCAGCACAGATGTCCTGTGCACACTGGACAGGGATTTTACAGAATCTGAGGCCCAGAGAGGTTAAGTGACTCACGCACAGTCACACCACTGGAGGTGCCAGGAGCGTGTTCACCTGTTGGAAGGGGCTCAGACCCTGTGATTAACGGGTGGCCTCGGGTGTGAAGGGGCTGTCCCCACTCACTGGTCCTGCTGCCTCTTGTCTCTGCAGGGAACTCGCTGTCGGCACTGCTGGACGGCAAAGCCACGCTCACCTTCCTGAACCGAGCCGAGGATTACACCCTCACCATGCCCTACGCCCACTGCAAAGGTGAGAGGCTCAGCCACCCACCCCGAGGGCAGAGCGAGGCTCCTCCCTCAATGAAAGCGGCTAGGTGCCAAAATCCTTTGGTTGTTGCTTGAAGAAATCTTTACTTCACCTTCACTCACCCGTGACTTTTTTTTTCTTGTTTTTTGAGAAGGAGTTTCACTCTTGTTGCCCAGGCTGGAGCGCAATGGCGCAATCTCGGCTCCAAGTAGCTGGGATGACAGGCATGCGCCACTACGCCCAGCTAATTTTGTATTTTAGTAGGGTTTCACCATGTTGGTCGGGCTGGTCTCGAACTCCCGACCTCAGGTGATCCGCCTGCCTCGGCCTCCCAAAGTGCTGGGATTACAGGCATGAGCCACTGTGCCCAGCCTTGCCTATGACTTTTGAAGGTGGGTAATTCCAGGTGGAGGCTGTTTCACTACCCTTTGAATACGTGCGTTGTGCTTTTTTGCCTTGTGGCTTCCACTGCTGTGGGGGATGATTGGCTATCAGCTTATTTGTTACATAATCTGCTTTTCCCTGTAGCTGCTTTGAAGATACTCTCCTTGCCTTGGTGCCCTGTAGTCTTGCTATAGTGTTTCAAAGTTCGGATTTCTTTTTTGTTTTTTCATTAATAGACTTTCCTTTTTACAGTAGAGTTGTGTTTATAGAAAAATTGAGCAGGAAGTACAGAGAGTTCCTGTGTATCCCCTACACACAGTTTGCCCTATTATTAACATCTCATACTGAGGTGCTACATTTAGTACCATTGATGAGCCAATACTGATACATTGTTACTGAGTACACAGTTCTCCTTCCCTTTCACTCCTTGTGTTGCTCATTCTGTGGGTTTTGATAAATACAGAAGGACATGTATCTGCCATTACCATATCTCACAGAATAGTTGCACCACCCTAAAAATCTCTTATGATTAGGCATGAATAGATGGATCCACATATTCCTCAGTCCCCCCAGGCCCTGGCAAAATAATAGTTTTGTCTTTTCCAGAATGTCGTGTAGTTGGAATCATATGGTGTGGAGCCTTTTCAGATTGGCTTCTTTCACTCAGCAATATGCACTTAAAGATTTCTCCACTAGGCGTGGTGGCTCATGACTATAAATCCCTGTGCTTTGGGAGGTAGAGGTGGGGGGATCACTTGAGCCCAAGAGTTCAAGACCAGCCTGGGCAACATGGCGAATCCCTATCTCTACAAAAAGTACCAAAAGATTAACCAGGCATGGTGGTGCACCTGTGGTCCCAGCCTTGGGAGGTTGAAGTGGGAGGATAACCTGAGCCCAGGAGGCAGAGGCTTTGAGGAGCCATCATGGTACCACTGCACTCCAGCCTGGGCAGCAGAGTAAGACCCCATCTCAAAAAAAAAAAAAAAAAATCCTTGCCTGGCGCAGTGGCTCACACCTGTAATCCCAGCACTTTGGGAGGTCAAGGCGGGTGGATCACCTAAGGTCGGGAGTTTAAGACCAGCCTGACCAACATGGAGAAACCCCATCTCTACTAAATATACAAAACTAGCCAGGCGTGGTGGCGCACGCCTGTAATCCCAGCTACTCGGGAGGCTGAGGCAGGAGAATCGCTGGAACCCAGGAGGTGAAGGATGCGGTGAACTGAGATCATGTCATTGCACTCCGGCCTGGGCAACAAGAGAGAAACTCCATTTCAAAAAAACAAAAAAAATCCTTCATGTCTTTTTATGGCTTGATAGCTCTGGATTTCTTTTTAATTTTTGCTGATTGAGGGTTTTTGTTTGTTTGAACTCTTTGAAACTGAGGTTTCGTGGCTTTGATGAAGTCCGGAAATTTTTAGCTATTTTTTTTAAGTGCCTCACTCCTGATTTCCCCATTTTTCCTAGAACTCCAATGAGACAGAATTTAAACCATCTCCTCCTTTGCTTAGTCTCTCTTAATGTTTCCATCGTATCTCTTACCTCTTTGCATTCTAGATTATTTATTTAGATGTATCTTTAACTCTCATTAACCTGTGTATCACTCATCCACTGAGTTGTCCATTTTGATATATTGTTTCCCAAGAAGTTCTACTTAGTTTCATATCAAACCTGCCGGGTTTTTTTGTTTGTTTGTTTGTTTTGGGGGTTTTGTTTTGTTTTGTTTTGTTTTGAGACGAAGTTGGAGTTTCACTCTTGTTGCCCAAGCTGGAGTGCAATGGTGCCATCTGAGCTCACTGCCACCTCCGCCTCCTGAGTTCAAGCAATTCTCCTGCCTCAGCCTCCTGAGTAGCTGGGACTACAGGCATGCACCACCACACCTGGCTAATTTTTTGTATTTTTAGTAGAGACGGGGTTTCTCCATGTTGGCCAGGTTGGTCTCAAACTCCTGACCTCAGGTGATCCGCCCGCCTCGACCTCCCAAAGTGCTGGAATTACAGGTGTGAGCCACCGCGCCCGGCCTTGCCTGTTCTTTTATACTCGTACGTTGTTCCTCGGTCATGTTTGCAATCCTTTCTGATAAATCTTTGAGCACTGTAATAAACACAGTGTTTTGTCATCTCTAGCTGGTCATTCTGATATTCTAATTTGTTTGCTGCTGGGTCCTCACTGTCCATAGTGATACCCTCGAAGGTGCTCAATAATTATTCGAAGAATGGCTGTATTTAGTAAAACCTCGGATTCTAATTTGCTCGTTTTTTCTTTGTTTGTTTTCGTTTTGTTGGCTGAACTTGTTTTGTTGGCTCTCACATTTTCTTTTTTGAGGCAGTCTCACTGTGTGGAGTGCGGTGGTCGGATCTCGGCTCACTGCAAGCTCCGCCTCCCGGAGTTCACGCCATTCTCCTGCCTCAGCCTCCCGAGTAGCTGGGACTACAGGCGCCCACCACCTCGCCCGGCTAGTTTTTTGTATTTTTTAGTAGAGACGGGGTTTCACCACGTTAGTCAGGATGGTCTCGATCTCCTGACCTCGTGATCCGCCCGTCTCGGCCTCCCAAAGTGCTGGGATTACAGGCGTGAGCCACCGCGCCCAGCCGGCTCTCATGTTTTCTTAGTAGGTTGTTTATGGGGCACGGAGGAAGTAGAGATTGGAATCCCAAACTCACCCTACACATTCATGGAGAGTTCTGGGGTTTCTTTCTAACCCCTAGAGTACAGGCCCAAAACGAATGTTTCCTTGACTCCCTCTGTGATGAACGGGCTTTCTGCGGCTGTTGCTTTTGCTGAGTGTGTAGCCATGTGAGAGTCTCAGGCTGCTTTGTGGAAATGTCTCGGAAAAAATCTCTCCTGGTTACTCTGACCCAAGGACCTGTCTACCGCTTCCCACGGGAACCTCAGAAACCAAGATCTCAGATCAACAAATGTCCCTCCTTCTCTTCCCCGTCTTTCCTCTTCTCCTCCTCTCCCCCTCCCGTCTTCTCCCTCTTTATTTTCTCTTGTACGGGAGTTCCCATATTTTCTTGCTTGCTCATTGACTCCTCCATGCTTCATAGATTTTTTTTCAACTTTTTATTATGGCAAAGTTCAAACATATATAGAAGCACAGTACACCCCACCTACCCTCAGCACAGTAAGCCACCCACCTTCATGCTCTCCCCCGAATTAATTGGAAGTAAATCCCAGATGTCCTATCATGTCATTTGTGTATTTTATTTTATATCACTAAAGATAAGGATTTCCTTTTTTTTTTTTTTTTTTTTTTTTGACAGAGTCTTGCTATGTCACCCAGGATGGAGTGCAGTGGTGTGATCTCAGCTCACTGCAACCTCCACCTCCCAGGTTCAAGCGATTCTCCTACTGCAGCCTCTCGTGTAGCTGGGATTACAGGCATGTGCCACCACACCCAGCTAATTTTTGTATTTTAGTAGAGATAGGGTTTCACTATGTTGGCCAGGCTTGTCACAAACTCCTGACCTCAAGTGATCAGCCTGCCTTAGCCTCCCAAAGTGCTGGGAGTATGGGCTTGAGCCCCCATGCCAGGCCAGGATTCAGGATTTCCCTTCTTTTTTTTTTTTTTTTTCAGACGGAGTCTCGCTCTGTCGCCCGGGCTGGAGTGCAGTGGCCGGATCTCAGCTCACTGCAAGCTCTGCCTCCCGGGTTCACGCCATTCTCCTGCCTCAGCCTCCGGAGTAGCTGGGACTACAGGCGTCCGCCACCTCGCCCGGCTAGTTTTTTGTATTTTTTTAGCAGAGACGGGGTTTCACCGTGTTAGTCAGGATGGTCTCGATCTCCTGACCTCGTGATCCGCCCGTCTCGGCCTCCCAAAGTGCTGGGATTACAGGCGTGAGCCACTGCGCCCGGCCGATTTCCCTTCTTAACCATAGCCACAGTACTATCATCCGACCAAAAACAAACAAACAAACAAACTCTTTGTTACCATCAAGTCTGCAGTCTAGGTTCAGATCCCCAGCTGCCATGTGCCTGTGGCTTGATCCCCCACACACACGACAGCTGGCCGTTGGGCTACGTCTCTGCGTCAGGCCATGCTCTGTGCATGACTGCCCTGTGTTTACATCTCCTTGATGTCCCTCCCTCCTGTTTTTCCCTTGCAGTATATGAGTCATTTCCTCCTAGTCCCTCCACATGGATTTTCCTGGCTGCGTTCCTCTGCTCTGGGGATTTCCTATAAACCACCAATTGATTTGATCTCTAGTCGCCTGATCACGTTCAGCACAATTTTTTCAACACGACGCTTAATCGGGGGTTTCGTGTCTTTCCACAGCAGGGTGCACAGGGCCTGTTGTTCTTTGTGACATTAGCGAACATTGATTCTCAACGTCTGGATCCGTTTGTGTATCAGGCATTGCCAGATGGTGACGTTCCATCCTCTTTCACTAAATCACCGGAAGGCTTCTTGAAAGAGAAACTTCCCTTGTCTACTACGCTGTTACCCAACAGGATTGGTTTGTTTTAGGATAAATCCCAGGATTTTTTTTTTTTTTTTTTTGAGACGGAGTCTCGCTCTGTCGCCCCGGCTGGAGTGCAGTGGCCAGATCTCGACTCACTGCAAGCTCCGCCTCCCGGGTTCCCGCCATTCTCCTGCCTCAGCCTCCCAAGTAGCTGGGACTACAGGCACCCACCACCTCACCCGGCTAGTTTTTTGTATTTTTTAGTAGAGACGGGGTTTCACCGTGTTAGCCAGGATGGTCTCGATCTCCTGACCTCGTGATCTGCCCGTCTCGGCCTCCCAAAGTGCTGGGATTACAGGCTTGAGCCACCGCGCCCAGCAAATCCCAGGTTTTTTATCTTTTCAAAATAATGAGTTTTTTCCCCTGCTGTCTTCCAAAGGTGATTGGCGAAGGTCATTATTGCCATGTATTATTTGATAGGAACGTATTTGGTGATTTCAGAACCTTTCAGTTGTTAACTTTATAGATACTGAAATTGCTCCATCTTTGGCCAGTGGGGGCCATAGTTGGCTCTGGGGCCCCCTGCACACCCCAGTAGCTCGGCTGGCGTCCTTCCTTCTGCCCTGACCACGTGTGCACCTAGGACATTTCCTACACTAGACCTCAAATCGACCATTTCTCCAGGAAGCTCCAGTTTCCTTTCACTAGGAAATAATATTTAGTGGTCACAATCTGGAGGTCAGATCTGTTTTGTTTTTCTTTTTTTTTCCTTTTTTTTTTTTGAGACAGTCTCACTCTGTTGCCCAGGCTGGAATGCAGTGGTGTGATCTCAGCTCACGGCAGCCTCTGCCTCCTGGGCCTTCTTCCTCTCCTTGGAGCCTGGAGACCCCCCAGAGCTGGCACAGAGACACCCCTTTGTCTTTCTAGGCCGCATAGCTTCCCGTCATGCGCACGGACCAGGGTGCACGCACACAGCCCCCTCTGGAGGGATTTGGGGGTATTTCAAGCCTTTGTTGCAACAAGTAGCTTGTTGTTTCTTTTCTTCATTTTTAAGAGACATATTTTGCCACACATTTCTAAGTGGTTTTTAGAGTGCAAATGTTTGGGTTTTGATGGCGGTGGTGGTGGTGCTTCTTTAATTAGATGAACTCCTCCATATGCCAGAAATGGAAGAGTTGTTCTTTCCTTCATTAATTAAAAAAAAAAAAAAAAGTATTAATTTTTTTAAACATACGGGTTGCCATCGTGGGTGCTGGTGCCCACTGTGTTCCGGGTGCCATTCTGGGACGCAGCAGTCAGTGAGAAGATGCCTGCCCTCAGGAGCCTGACGTCGGAGTGGGAACTGTGGAGGGAAGTGAAGCACGATGCCTGCCTCATGGTGCTGGTGGCCTCCCGGAAGCCTGGAACAGGAGGCGACACATGGCATGAGCAAAGGCCCTGGCGAGGACAGAGCCCCCTTAGTCGGGGAGACGGCCCCTGAGGGACCAGGCGTGCCTCCCAGGCTCCACATCCTCACCAGCCTCTCCCTGTGGGCTCTGCTCCCGGCGCCTCCTGTCCTGCTCACCCTCCCAGGGACTGACACAGGCCTCCCAGGGGTTGGTGCTGCGGGGTTGGGACTCAGCAGGGCCTGGGGCTCAGCAGGGCTGGGGCTGCCTGGCCCCTGACACTGGCTGCATTTCAGGAATCCTGTATGGCACGATGACCATGGAGCTGGGTGGGAAGGTCACCATCGAGTGTGCGAAGAACAACCTCCAGGCCGAGCTGGAATTCAAACTGAAGGTAGCGCTGGCTGCAGCCTGGGGGAGACGAGGCCAGGGAAAGAATGAGGCCTTGGAGATCCCCCTCACACCCTCTCCAGGCCCCAAGGAAGGTTCCCCAAGGCAGTGCACTTGAGGGGAGCAGCTCTTGACATCCCAGAACACAGACAGGGCCCGGAGAGGGGAGGCTGCTGCCTGCAGCCACACAGCGGAGCCAGCCCAGGCCCTGTCTCTGTGGCAGGGACCGTGCATCCTTGAGCAGAGGCGTGAGGGTCCCCAAGGCCTTGTTGGCTAGTGTTGGGTCCGTCCTCCTGGGCTCCCAGGTACCCCAAGAGAATAACTGTTCCGTGCCCCCATGAGGATGTGACTCTGGAGGCCCCAGCCCCCGCTCACTGGGCTCTGTTCTGGGTGTGGCCCTGCAGCCCTTCTTCGGGGGTGGCACCAGCATCAACCAGATCTCGGGAAAGATCACGTCGGGAGAGGAAGTCCTGGCGAGCCTCAGTGGCCACTGGGTAAGGGGCCGTCCCTCAGGGCAGGCACGGCCGGGCGGTCATTGCCAGGCCAGCCTCTGACCCCGCTGGCCATCTGGGGCAGGACAGGGACGTGTTTATCAAGGAGGAAGGGAGTGGAGGCACTGCGCTTTTCTGGAGCCCGAGCGAGGAGGTCCGCAGACAGAGGCTGAGGCAGCACACGGTGCCGCTGGAGGAGCAGACGGAGCTGGAGTCTGAGAGGTGAGTCCCTTCGGTGCCCAGGGACCCTGCTGACCACAGCCTGGATGGCCGGGCAGGCAGGTCAGCAGGGCTACAGTGCTGTGAGCATGGCCCCAGGATGTCCCTGTCAGGGAGGGCAGGCCTGGTGCATCCCTGGTGGCAGATGACGTGTCCTGGAAAGGACAGATGGAGGGAGGGCGTGTGGCCTGGAGTGGAGCTGGCTCCCCCTGACCTCTCACTGCCTCACTGCCGGTGGGTGACCAACAGCTGCACAGGGAGGTCCCTGCAGGGCAGGAGGTGGGAGCTTAGTTTTAGAAAAGCCCATCACACGGACAAAAGAAAAGCTCCCTTCAAAGTAGTGAGCTCCCTGTCACTGGAGGCAATCAGGCAGAGGTTGCTCTGTGCCTGCCTTCTGGTGCCAAGGGGCCCTGATTTCCAGCTGCCTAGGAGTCAGGCTGCCCAGGCCACTGACTCAGGGCGGGTCCCTGGCCCGCAGGCTCTGGCAGCACGTCACCAGGGCCATCGGCAAGGGCGACCAGCACAGGGCCACACAGGAGAAGTTTGCACTGGAGGAGGCACAGCGGCGGCAGGCCCGAGAGCGGCAGGAGAGCCTCACGCCCTGGAAGCCGCAGCTGTTCCACCTGGACCCCATCACCCAGGAGTGGCACTACCGATATGAGGAGTGAGTGCTGGCAAAGCCCTGGGGGCCACAGGGTGGGGCTGGGCCTAGCAGATGGGCTGAGAAGGGCCCAGGGGCTCCCAGCTTCCCTCTCACCTTCAGCCTGTCCCCTGGAGGAGCCAGTGGAGGAGAGTCAGATAGTGACACCCCCCACCGCCAGTCCTTACTGCAGGCCCTGCCCGGGGGTATGGGCAGTGGTCATTCTCCTGGGGGTCTCTGGCCGCTGTTGGGGGGCTGAAGGCTGGGCCAGGACAGCCCCTTCACCTGAGGGCCACTGCCTGTGCTGACGGACACCCTCTGGACGCTCCAGCCACAGCCCCTGGGACCCCTTGAAGGACATCGCCCAGTTTGAGCAAGACGGGATCCTGCAGACGCTGCAGCAGGAGGCCGTGGCCCGCCAGACCACCTTCCTGGGCAGCCCAGGGCCCAGGCATGAGGTCAGCACCCCAGAGGCCCCACCCAGGGCTGCTCTTAACTGCACGTGTGGCCACCGCCGCCCTTCACTACTCACCTCACTCCTCCCTTCCCCTCGCTCCATTAAGTCTTAGCCCTTGTCTCCCAGTGGACCTGGGACACAAGCTTAGGCCCGCACACCTTTATCGCCTTTCCTTCTCTGCCCAGCATGGGACTCAGGAAACCAGAATTTGCAGGATGCTTAGTTCTAGGGGCAACTTGGCATGTGGGACCCTGTGTCTACTGTCTCTCAGTCCACTGCCCCCAAAGTCTCCCTCTGCCAAGTTAGCAGCCACATTAGCCCATTCCACTGATGAGGAAACAGAAGGTCAGGGCAGCCCAGGGCCCTGCCCAGGTAAGAGGAGGAGGAGGAGCCAGCACTTGCACAGATCTTGGGTCTGGAAAGGGGAAGCAGGACAGCAGGGAGCTCTCTGGGGAGGAACCCGAGGAAGCTGCCTTGGGTGTGTATTGGTGCCATGCCTTGGGTGGCCACCAGGTGGCGCCAAACCCCCACGCCCTCCGTTCCAGGTGTGCTGAGCCACACCAGCCGTGCACCTACTGCGTGCAGAGCATGCAGAGTATGGCCGGTGCTCACCCGCAGCAGGCAGGATGGGGCATGTTCCCCAGCTGATGCCGTCTGGGCCAGACTCAGATGAGAGGCCATGCTTGCCTGATGGCCCTAACTTCCCCAGAAAGCTGGGGACCACGGTATCTCCTCGGCCTCATTTCCCATGCTCTGCCTGCCAAGGGACCAGGGAAGAAGCCTCAGGAAGGCAGACAGATGCACCCTGCACCCCCTTTGTCTGCAGCAGTTTCCATCCCCCCGAGCTCAGGCCAGACAGCTAGCTCCCGCCTTCCCTTGGCCCCAGCCCCTCCCCACCGATCTCCAGCAGATGTCCACCCCCAATGCCCTCTGCAGCCTCCCACCCCTCAGCCTCTGCAGTCAGCCTGGGCTCCGCCTTGCCTCAAAAACCATCCCGTGGAGTACCTTGTGGCCAAACCCACCTGCCCCACCTCTGACCCCACCTGTCCTGGCTCTGACCCAACTGCACCATCGCTGACCACACCCAATGCAGAGCGTCCCTGGCACCTCTCTGGCCCCAAAGGCCTGTTGTTCCATGGTGGTTCCACAGCCAGGTTCTGCTCTTTCCTCACCCTGAGCATCGGTTCCTGTCCTGGGTTCCTTGTAAGCTCAAGTAAGGGCTGAATGGATGAGCCCTGCCTGCACTCCTGGGGTTGTGAGCAGCCAGCTGAGTCTGGGGGTTCCCCCCTGGAGATGCCCCTTGACATGGGGAACCCTAGCCATCCGGGGTGCCTATGGACCCACCAGCTCCCACAGTGGCCTCGGCTTTCATCTGTCCTCGTGGTTCAGGGGTCGGAACCACCCTCGGCCCCCCATGCCTTCATCTCTGCATTTATCGGATGCCACCCCATGGTGGGCCCAGGGCAGGTGCATCTGCACCACCTTGCAGGCCCTTGCTCACTGTGAGGGGTCAGCAGCTCTGTCTCACCCATGAGGAAACAGGCCCAAAGGGGCCATGGCTACTCCAGGCCATGCCGGGGCTGAGACAGACCCCTCCAGCCAGCTCCACAGTCCAGCAGCTGCCCTCCCTGCCGGCTGCCACCTCTAATACTGTCCTGGCATGAGCATGTCACCGTGTCCCTGGGGCCTGGGCACGGGGCATGGGTGGCTCTCAGCTGCAGCAGCTCTGTTTCTCCGCAGAGGTCTGGCCCAGAGCAGCGGCTTCGGAAGGCCAGCGACCAGCCCTCTGGCCACAGCCAGGCCACGGAGAGCAGCGGATCCACACCTGAGTCCTGCCCGGAGCTCTCGGACGAGGAGCAGGATGGTGACTTTATCCCTGGTGAGCCCCCTTGGGCCCAGCCCCAAGGCCTCTGTCTGGTTCGTGCCTCAGATGCTGACCTGGTCAGTGGGGAAGCCAGAGAAGCACCTGCCCAGATGCAGGGCAGCCTCCCAGCAAAAGCTCCTCTGCTGCCCTGAGGGGCCCCCCAGCAGGCTCTGCCCTCTCAGAGTCTGGGAGGCAGCCCAAGGGCTGAAGTGGGGCATGGTGGGGGCGGGGAAGAAAGGGAGCAGGCCCAGGCCAGGGGCTCCCCAGCGGCGGGGGCGGCATAAGAGGCAGGTCTAGTGGCATCCTGCCCCTACCCTCTGCTCCTTTCCTGTCACCAGGAGCTGTGTCTCCCCTACTTGGCCCCTGCCTCTGTAATGGATGGGCCTTGCCTTGGCCACTTCTGCCTCCCAGGCCTGTTAGAGGCTGGTCCAGCCAGGGGGTTCCCTCCAGAAACATCCTTAGTACCCCTCCCTCATCTCCGTGTCTGCAGCTTGGCCCTGCAGATTTCCCATGAGGTAGGGCGGAGGCCCGAGCTGGATGTGACCCCAGGACCCACATGCCAGCGCCCCCGGACCTCCAGCTCATCCTCGCTTCTCCCTTCCCCTCCTGTGTCTCCCTCGGGGCCATCCCAGGCGGTGAGAGCCCATGCCCTCGGTGCAGGAAGGAGGCGCGGCGGCTGCAGGCCCTGCACGAGGCCATCCTCTCCATCCGAGAGGCCCAGCAGGAGCTGCACAGGTGGGCCACACTCATTGTGTCCATCCAGGCTCTGGGTCAGAGAGTGTGGGAGACCTGGTAGAGCTAGGGCAGGAGGCAGGGAGGCCAGGAGGCCGGGGCCGGGCTTGTCACTGGAGCTGGAAAGCAGAAGACCTGCAGGGTGACGAAAGGAGGAAAACCGCCGGGGGCAGGAGAGGGTGTGGGAGTGGCAGGCGGTGCGGTGTGACCAACCAGCCAAGTTGGCCATGCCTGGCAGACACTGAGCCGGAGATGTCCTGGAGCCCAGAGGAAGGTGCCAGTCTAGCATGGCCTGGGGTAGCCCCAGGAGAGACCCTGAGGTGTGCGGAGTGAGGTGGCAGCCTGGGCTCACTGCGGTGGCCCCGCACCTGCACACCGTGGCTTCTCAGGAATGGCTGGGGAAGGAGCAAATGGGAGTGGCCGAGAGCCGGCGGTTGCAGGCCTCCAGGGCCACATGGCCCCTTCCTGTCAGCAGATGCCATCGATGGGGAGCAGAGCACAGGGTCCATCTCGGGTCCAAAGCTCCTGGCTCTGAGCCAGGCCGAGGGTCTCACTGGCTGTGGGACCTTGGCTGTCATACCTCAGCCTCCCCTCTGTAAAGTGGGCTGGATGTCCCAGGGTGAAATGCAGCCAGGGCACAGGCCTGGGCTCTGTGAGGCTCAAGAGCCTTCGAGAGCTGCCATTGTCCCTGTGTGAGCATTTCCAGAAGGTGCTCCCTGGTGAGGCTGTGTGGGCAAAGAAACAGGGAGGCCTGGCTCCCCAGAAGCAGGTCAGCTCTCAAGCAGGTGGCCAGGGCTCAGCCAGAAGCTTCTGCAGCAAACCAGATACCACGTCAGAGGCCAGGTCCTCCACGGCAAAGTATTCCAGCTCGGGGGTCAAGATCTCCATGGGAAAGTACTCCAGCTCAGGGGCCAGGACCTCCACGGCAGATACTGCCGGCAAGAGGCTCGGACAGCAGCATCTGCTCCCTCACGGTCCTGGAGGCTGGAGTCCGAGATCTCGGTGCCACAGGGCTGGTTTATCCCGAGACCTCTCTCCGGCCTGGCAGACGCCACCTCACTGTGTCTGTATCTTCATCTCGTCGTATAAGGATGCTGATCCTATGGGACCAGGGCCCACCCTAATGGTCTCAATTTAAATAAATACCTCTTTAAGGACCCCATCTCCAAATACAGTCTCATCTGAGGCGGAAGGGGTTAGGACTCCAACATATGAAGGTGGCAGAGGCATGACTCAGCCGTAACCACAGAGGTGGGAGGGAGGATGTAAAAGGCTGGCTCCCCGATCCCTGACCCTCCTCTACCCTGGATGTGCCCACAGAATCCTAGTGTAGCCATGGTGCCCTGGGGCCCTCCCACTAACACGCTTTCCACCCCCACCTGCTCCGATGCCCCTGGAGGGCCATCCCGTCTCCACCTCGGCCCTGGGTCCAGCACCTGGTCAAGCACCCAGGGCACCATCCTGGCCTGTGGGAGGGGGACTTGCTGGCTTTGTCACAGTCCCCATGACCTGTCCCCTGTCCTTGCAGGCACCTTTCCGCCATGCTGAGCTCCACGGCACGGGCGGCACAGGCACCGACCCCAGGCCTCCTGCAGAGCCCCCGATCCTGGTTCCTGCTCTGCGTGTTCCTGGCGTGTCAGCTGTTCATTAACCACATCCTCAAATAGGAGCCCTGGGGGCAGAGCTCCTGGCCAGCCCCAAGCCCTCCCTCCCAGGCACCCAGCACTTTAAGCCTGCTCCGTGGAGGCAGAGAGGCCTGGCAAGGACAGCCGCTGTGACGGGGAGTCCAGGCGCAGGAGGGACCCGGGGCCACAAGGGCGCTGCGGGCCCAGGTGTGCTAGGCCCCTCTCGGGGGGCACCGGCCTCTCTGCAGGGCCTTCTGCCCAGCGCCGGCCTTAATGCTAAAGCCAAATGCAGCTTCTGCTGTGCAACACACTCCTGGCCATCTTGCTGTGTCACTCCCCGTCCAGCCTCCGCTTGCCACGGGGGATGGATGGATTTAGGGTGGGAGGGTCTGCCGGGGCCCTGGACAGTCACACCCTAGCAGCAGTGAGTGGGCAGGTTTGGAGGAGCAGCCAGGGAGCCCCGAGTGGCCCAGGAGTCCCCCCACACACGTGGACGCATAGGCCTGCCTTCCTGAGACCCTGTCCACGTTGCCGGGGACACCCTGGTGGGGCTACTGGTGGATGCCAGGGACAGGTTAGGGCCACTCTGGGGAGGGCATTTTGGTGTTTTATTCCACCATGTGCAGTTTGGATGAGAGCCCCACAGAGGCAGGTCCTGGAACCACCCACCCCTCCCCTACACCTGGACACTCCCTCTGGTGGGGGCACGCACAGGCGGAGGTGATTGTGGGTGCAGGTGTGTGCAGGGGTGTGGGGGGCACAGGGCTGTGGCCTAGCCTGGCCCCGCACCTGGGCCGGGGAGGCTCAAGTTCGCCACTTTACTCAGACCGATGCACAGTCTTCCCATTTTACACTTTTTTAATAAACATAATTGCAATATTTTAGGCAGGCTGCAAGCCGCAGTCAGCCTTCGCGTCTGGCCTCAGTCCCCGTGTCAGTGCCGCTCTGCGTGTGTGTGTGCGTGTGTGTGAGCCTCTACACATATATATATACACATACAGAGCCTTTACGTCGTGGCGGTGCCGTCTGAGCTGTAGCGGATGGTTTGTTTCCAGTTTTTGTACCCATGTCCTTGTCTCTCTTCCTCCCCCATCTGGGGATGTGTCTGTGCCCCACACCTTGAAATAAACAGACACATGTGTGTTCTCTTCTTGTGGGACTTCTGGAAACGTGATGGGGGCTTCTCAGGAAGACTCAAGGCCAGCGTGGAGCTGTGTGGGGCTGGGTGGAGGGGCCCGGGAGGGAGGAGGCTGCAGAGTTCGCAGGGAGCCATGGGCAGCCGGCCCGCCCTGTGGAGCAAATGCTGGGAGGTCGGGGTCCCATCACCGCCCAATGAGCCAGCGGGGGACACGGAGTGACGCTTCTCACAGGCGCTCCAGGCACCTCAGAGGCTGCCGGGGGCATTGGCACAGCCCCTGAGGCCAATGCTGCCAGTCACTGAAGGGGACCCCCAGGCTGGACCACCTTACCTGCTGCCCCTTGTTTCGGTTCCACTGTGGCCAGCACCCCTGGTACTCAGACACCAAGGCCGGTGAGTGGGCCTGCCCAGGGTGCCCCTGAAGGAGGGGTGGGGGCACCTGACCACAGGCCCCATGTGACAGCCCACCCCTCACAGCAACCAGAAGACGAGGGCAGCCAGGCAGTGCCCAGGAGAGGAGGACGCAGAGGGCCTCGGGTCACCACCTCCCTCTGCACCTCCCCGCCTCGACCCCCAAGGCTCCAGGAGAGTAGGGGCTGTGGCTGGGGTGGAGGTAGAGGCAGGGGGTCCTGCCCCCAGCTCCTCTCGGGAGCCTCATGTTCACCTCAGACAGCCAGGACTCCCAAGACCCCCCAAACCACCAGGAGGACGGGGCGGGGGCCCCTGCCTGGCTCCAGCACCCCTGTGTGGAGGCCACACGCCATGAGGCAAACATGAGCTCAGAGTGTGAACCCTGGGGGTGACGGCCTTCTGCATCTTGATGCTGGGGCAGGCTGTTCCAGACACCCCACCTGGGACCCCTATCTTGCCTCCTGCACCCCGGGCCCATGCAGAGCAAACATGCTCAGCCAGATGGCCCTGCCCAGAGGCAGCCTACCCAGGGGTCCTCCTCCCACCAGCTCCAGCTCACCACAGGGCAGGCCCTCCCCCCACACCTCAGCAGCTCCACACACCCAGGGGCAAGACGGGAATCCCCTCCAGAACTCTCCCTCTATCTTACTAAGAGCTGTTTATTTTTAAATTTGTTTTTGAGACAAGGTCTCACTCTGCCACCCAGGCTGGAGTGCAGTAGTCTGATCGAAGCTCACGGCAGCCTCGACCTCCCAGGCTCAAGTGATCCTCCTGCCTCAGCCTCCAGAATAGCTGGGACTACGGACACACACTACCATGTCGAGCTCATTTGTTTTTTAGAGACGGGTCTCACTGTGTTTCCCAGGCTCATCTGAAACTCCTGGCCTCAAGCAGTCCTCCTGCCTTGGCCTCTCAAAGTGCTGGGATTACAGGTGTGAGCCATGGCTCCCAGCCTCTTGCTAAGAACTATTTTAAATCAACAAGGAAGAGAAAGCAACTATCCCAGGAGGAAAAAAACAGAGTCCAGACCCCAAAGTGTCCAGGGTGAGCACAGTCCTAAGGGAATAATTGCCCCAAATCCTAAGGGAATAGATGCCCAAAGAGGTGCCTACACAGGTGTTCAGGGAGCACTTGACAACAGTCATCACCTGGCGTTGGTTTGAAACTTCGCAGGAGGTGGAAGGGAGGGCACCTGACCAGCATTTCAAATGTTCAGCAAGGTTCTCTGTAGCCAGTGTCACTATTTGGAGTGCTCCAGTTGTCACTCTTTGCAACTCTTGGGGCAGGATTCATCAAATGAATATGCCATAGAGGCTGTCAAGGTTCAGGGGATATCAACTGGTCTGAAACTGAAAGCCCAGGCTGCACTGATTGTATGGAAGAGGGCGCAGTGAGAGCTTCCAGCTCATCAGAAGAAAATCCTCCGTGCCTCCAGCCGTGCTGGTGTCTCAGTTGCAGGGCTCACTGCGGATGCCAGACTGTGACAGATTTCATGCGCCAGGAGCGTTTGATTCCAGATGCGTGTTTGACACTCTTCCTGTGTGTCCCGTTGTATCTCTAATTGGAAGCAAGACAGAAACCAGCACAACAGGCTGGCCAGACACCTTATGGTGCTTATTGCTGGTTGTGATGACCGGTGCCTCCATATTTTCTTTTCTTTTCTTTTCTTTTTCTTTTTCTTTCTTTTTTTTTTTTTTTTTGAGACAGAGTCTTGGCTGTCACCCAGGCTAGAGTGCAGTGGCACAATCTCAGCTCCCCGCAACTTCCACCTCCCAGATTCAAACAGTTCTCACGCCTCAGCCTCCCCAGTAGCCAGGATTACTGGCACACGCCACCACGCCCAGCTAATTTGTGTATTTTTGGTAGACATGGGCGTTCACCATGTTGGCCAGGCTGGTCTTGAACTCCTGAATTCAAGTGATTCACCAGCCTCGGCCTTCCAAAGTGCTGGGATTACAGGCATGAGCCACCACCCCCGGCCAAGCCTCCCATATTTTCCAAATCTGTTCATCTGGGATTTTGTCTGCAGAGCTATGTCCACTAAAGCCCATTGTCAGTCCACTCCTATTTACGTGGAGAGACTTGTGTGAGTTTATGGGGTATGATTCGAGTGAGCTGCTTTAAGTGGTCTGCACGCCTTAAGAGAGACATTTATGAAAGGCAGGACTTAACTACACCAAATGTTTCTGCTGCAATTGCTGGCAAAGGATATATGTGCATTACCAAATACACAGAGTGAAGAGCAGGCAGTGGTGACAATAATCTATACTTAGAGCCAAAAGCTACGGCATGGTGGGTCGGTGTGCTTTAGGAATCAGTCCAGACGTGAGTTTTTTCCAAGCAACCTCACCAAAACCATACCATGGAGGCCTCTCTCTCAAGGGGCCTATATACTCATTCTCCAGAAAGTACAGGTCTTGGCACGAAGAAAATAGTGTCATTTTGGTTTAAAGACAACTGTAGAATAAAATGAATCTATGAAAACAAAAAAATAAAATAATAAAACCCTGAACATGGTTCTTGGGTCCATCAGTGAAGGATTTGCCAGGTGAGTTCTGTAGGCGGACGCTGGAGATGAAACGGTGGGTGGTGATATTTGCTGACGATGGGGGTGTCCAGAGCTGTGCCTCCCGCCCCACTGCAGCAGAGCACCTGGTCTCAGTCCCTGGCCCTCCCCTGCCCTGAGCCACACCATTTGAGGGGCTGTGCCTGGCTAGACCACCTGGGCTTCTGTTCCACATCCCAGACTGGACAGGAGAGTGCAGGAGCAACTGCAGCCTTTCCGCAACCTGCCCCTGCCCCCAACTCCACTCAGAAAATATTGTGGGAATGAGGGAAGGAGGAGGGACAGATGCGGGGGGCTGCCGGCTGGGTACCAGAGCTGGAAGGGACCCCCAAGACATCTTGTGGGGAGAACAAGACTAGAGGTGGTGCTTGCCCTGGAGGGGCTGGGGAAGGGCAGGCCAGCGAGGAGCCCCCTTTTCTCTTCTCGCCCGCCACCACGCCCGGCTAATTTTGTCTTTTTAGTGGAGACGGGGTTTCACCATGTTGGCCAGGCTAGTCTTGAACTCCTGACCTCAGGTGATCCACCCGCCTCGGCCTCTCAAAGTGCTGGGATTACAGGCGTGAGCCACCACACCCGGTCAATATATTGTTGTTAAGGGTAGTCACCGTGTTATACATGGCAGTTACTCCTCCTGTCTAATGGACATATACCCAAAAGTAGAATCTCTGAATCATGCAGTAATTCTATTTTTACTTATTTTACTTTATTCTTTAAAAGTGACAGACAGGGCCAGGCACAGTGGCTCAGGAGAATCACTTGAACCCAGGAGGCGGAGGTTGCCGTGAGCCGAGATCGTGCCATTGCATTCCAGCTGGGCAACAAGAGTGAAACTCTGTCTCAAAAAAAAAAAAAAAGGAAAGAAAAAGAAAAAGAGTGACAGATAAAGTTGAATATATTACAATGTACACCATGATCTTCTACAATATGTATAAATTGTGGAATGGCTAAATCAAGCTAAGTGACATAAGCACACCTCACATAGTTCTTGTGATAAGAAGACTTAAAATCTACTCTCTCAGCATTTTTCGAGAATATAATATATTGTTGGTTTTTCATGGGATTTTTTGTTTGTTTAAGAGGGAGTGTCGCCCAGGCTGGAGTGCAGCGGTACAATCTCGGCTCACTGTAGCCTCTGCCTCCTGGGTTCGAGCAATTCTTCTGCCTCAGCCTCCTGAGTAGCTGGGATTACAGGCGCGCGCCACCATGCCCAGCTAATTTTTGTCTCTTTAGTTGAGACAGGGTTTCACCATGTTGGCCAGGCTGGTCTTGAACTCCTGACCTCAGGTGATCCACCCACCTCGGCCTCCCCAAATGCTGGGATTACAGGCATGAGCCACCAGGCCGGTCAATATATTGTTGTTAATGGTAGTCACCATGTTATACATGGCAGTTACTCCTCCTGTCTAACAGAAATTTTGGAACCTTTGACCAACATTTCCCAGCCACCTCCTCACCACCTCTCCAGCTCCTGGTAACCACCATTTTACTCTTCACTTCTGTGGGTTCAACTTTTTTAGACTTTGCACGTGAGTGGGATAATGCAGCATTTGGCTTTTGGGCTAGCTCATTTCACCTAACATAATATCCTCCAGACTTATCCATGTTGTTACAAATGACAGGATTTCCTTCTTTTTTCTTGCTGCATTGTATTTCATTGTGTATACAGCACGTTTTCTTTATCCATTTATCTGTTTATGGACACAGGTTGATTCTCTATCTTGGCTGTTGTGACTAGTGCTTCAATCAACAAGGAAGTGCAGATATTTCTTTGATATACTGACTTCACTTGTTTGGAGCATCTACCTAGCAGTGGGATTGCTGGATTATATAGTAGTACTATTTAAATTTTTTTTTTTAGGAACCTCTGTACTGTTTCCATAATGGTTGCAATAATTTGCACTCCCACCAAGAATGAGCAAGGGTTCCCTTTTATCCACAGCCTCACCAACAGTTGTTATCTTTGGTCTTTTTGATAATACCCATTCTGATAGGTGTGAGGTGGTATCTCATTGTGGTACTAATTTGCATTTCCCTGATGATCAAGATATTGAGCATTTTTTCATATACCTGTTAGCCACTTGCATATCTTCTTTTGAGATATGTTTATTTAGTCCTTTGCCTATTTTTTAATTAGGCTGATTTCTTGCTATTGAGTTGTTATATATTCTGGATATAAACCCCTTATCAGTTGTACGGTTTGCAAATATTTTCTCCCATTGTGCAGGTTGTCTGTTCACTCTGTTGACTGTTGCATTTGCTATGCAGAAGCTTTTTGGTTTGATGTAATCACATTTGTCTATTTCTGCTTTTGCCGACTTATTTTTAATTTTTCAAGGAACTGTTTTCCACAACAGCGACACCACTTTGCATCCCCAGGAGCAGTACACAAGGGTTCTAATTTCTTCATTAACACCCTCTTTTCTGTTGTTTTGCTTTGTTTTGTTTTTTGATAATAGTCCTCCTACTGGATCTGGAATGGTATATCATTGTGGGTTTGATTTGCATTTTCCTAACGATTAGTAATGTTAAGCATGTTTTCTTTTCTTTTCTTTTTTCTCTCTCTTTTTTTAATGGACACGGGGTCTCTCCATGTTGCCCAAGCTGGTCTTGAACTACTGGGCTCAAGTGATCCTCCAGTCTCAGCCTCCCAAAGTGCTGGGATTACATGTATTAGCCACCGTACCTGGCTGGTGTTAGTTCTTCTTTAAATGTTTTGTAGACTTGGCCGGGCACAGTGGCTCACGTCTGTAATCCCAGCACTTTGGGAGGCCGAGGTGGGTGGATCACTTGATGTCAGGAGTTGGAGACCAGCCTGACCAATGTGGAGAAACCCTGTCTCTACTAAAACTACAAAAATTAGCCAGGTTTGTTGGCAAGCACCTATAATCCCAGCTACTCAGGAGGCTGAGGCAGGAGAATCACTTGAACCCGGGAGGCGGAGGTTGCAGTGAGCCTAGATCATACCATTGCACTCCAGCCTGGGCAACAGAGCAAGACTCCATCTCAAAAAAAAAAAAAAAGAAAAAGAAAAAAAAAGAAAAAAGAAAAGAAAGGAATTTCCTAGAGCCAGGTCCACTCTTCTAACATCACAGCAGAAAGCCTTATACCAGGCAGGCTGGTGGAGGGCTGCCGAGGTGAGAACTAGAGAAAACCTTCTAGAATAAAGAACTGGCTTGCCCTTAGGAAATATACCTAAGGGGGCCCGCACTGTCCAAGTGAAATGTTAATGAGATTGCTAAAAGAAAAACCTTAGCCAAATTAAATTTATTTATTTATATTTTATTTTATTTTTCATACAAAGTCTTGCTCTTGTCACCCAGGCTGGAGTGCAGTGGCTCACTGCAACCTCCACCTCCCAGGTTCAAGCGATTCTCCTGCCTCAGCCTCCCGAGTAGCTGGGATTACAGGCACCTGCCACCACGCCTGGCTAATTTTTTGTAATTTGTTAGTCAAGACGGGGTTTCACCACGTTGGCCAGTGCGGTCTCAAACTCCTGACCGCAGGTGACCCGCCTACCTCAGCCTCCCAAAGCGCTGGGATAACAGGCATGAGCCAACTGCGCCTGGCCTAAATTTAAGAGTTTAATTGAACAAAGAATATTTAGGAATGGGGCAGCCTCCCAAGCCAGAGTAAGTTCAGAGATTCTAGCATAGCCACGTGGCGGAAGCAGATTTATGGACGGAAAAAGAAAGGAAAGTGATGTACGGAAACTGGAAGTGAGGTACAGAGACGGCTGGATTGGCTGCAGCTCAGCGTTTGCCTTATTTGAACATGGTTTGAACAGCTGGCCACCACTGATTGGCCAAAACTCAGTGACTGCCACAAGAATCGACTACAGTCTGTTTACAACTCCATTTAGGTTTTAGTTCATGATGTGCAGAGAAACCTTTAGGCTGAACTTAAAACATGGAAGGAGGCAGCTTTAGGCTAAACTTGATTTAACAGGATGTCAAACGGATCATGCCTCCTTCTCTGCCAGGTCTCAGGTCCTTCGGTGGAAACCAGCATAATGATTCACACGGAGGCAGCAGAGCCTCTGACCCCACGGAGCACTCACCTGCTCTCATTTGCAACACGGGCAGTTGGGTGGTGAGCTCTGTCCGGGGAGGCGGAAGAGCTGTCCTCCTGCTGACCACTAGCTCACCCTCAGTAGCCTCAGATTCTGAGGTCGGAGGGAGCCTGGGATTCCGATCATGGCTCACAGCACAGCTGTTGGGAGAAGCAAACCCAACACAGATAACCGGAGCCCTTGGAGGCCACCAAAGCAGTCTGTCAATCATTTATAGGAAATTGTAACAACCCAGAGATGATTTTGATCCTAAACTCCAAGACATAAGTATGTATATTTTCTCATTCCAGGTGTGAGCCTCCTGGGCCTGGATGGGCAGACAGCACAGCCCAGGATGCCAGAGTGCCCTGGTGCAGGATCTGACCTCCGCCCAACCTCTCGCCCAGGTGAGTGTGTTGGTGAACCCTGTGGGAACCCCCACGCCCAAGGAAAGTGTATGAAGTGTGACCAGGTGACACTTACAGCCTTCCCCAATGGCCTGGGACTCCTGCTGCCATGTTCTACCTGCTGTGAGGGTGGGTGCATGGAAGGCATCCCCTGTGACCTCAAAACCTGCAGCCTCTCGGTCCAGCAGTGTCCAGGCTGGGAATGTGCCCTAAAGAAGTCAATAAAACTGAACCTAATAATAAAACTGAACCTAATATTTAGTCATGAGGGTGTTTGCTGTTTACCTATGAAAATTTAGGAGAGGCCAGGCACGGTGGCTCATGCCTGTAATCCCAGCACTTTGGGAGGCTGAGGCGGGTGGATCACCTGAGGTTAGGAGTTCAAGACCAGCCTGAACAATGGAAAGACCCCCATCTCCACTAAAAATACAAAAAAAATTAGCTGGGCGTGGTGGCACATGCCTGTAACCCCAGCTACTTGGGAGGCTGAGGCAGGAGAATCGCTTGAACCCGGGAGGTGGAGGTTGCGGCGAGCTGAGATCATGCCATTGCACTCCAGCCTGGGCAACAAGACTGAAACTCTGTCACAAAAAAAAAAAAATTGTTTCCAATATATTTTCAGAATGGGACAAAGTAACAAGAATTACACTTACATTCTGATCCAAATTTCAAAGCAACGTTTTTTTTCTTTGTTTTGAGGCTGAGTTTGGCCCTTGTTGCCCAGGCTGGAGTGCAGTGGCGTGATCTCAGCTCACCGCAACCTCTACCTCCTGAGTTCAAGCGATTCTCCTGCCTCAGCCTCCCGAGTAGCTGGGGTTACAGGTGTGTGCCACCATGCCCAGCTAATTTTGTATTGTTAGTAGAGACGGGTTTTCGCCATGTTGACCAGGCTGGTCTTGAATTCCTGACCTCAGGTGATGCACCCGCCTCAGCCTCCCAAAGGGCTGGGCTTACAGGCGTGAGCTACCACGCCTAGCCTGATGAGAATTTGTGCTTTGCAGGGCATGACTCCCCAGACTCCTTAGATAAGAATTTGGGCACGGGCCGGGCGCGGTGGCTCAAGCCTGTAATCCCAGCACTTTGGGAGGCCGAGACGGGTGGATCATGAGGTCAGGAGATCGAGACCATCCTGGTCTACACGGTGAAACCCCGTCTCTACTAAAAAATACAAAAAACTAGCCGGGCTAGATGGCGGGCGCCTGTAGTCCCAGCTACTCTGGAGGCTGAGGCAGGAGAATGGCGTGAACCTGGGAGGCGGAGCTTGCAGTGAGCCGAGATCGCACCA
>NC_045446.1:2823910-2832173 GCF_002776525.5 Piliocolobus tephrosceles | reverse complement strand
CTACACGGTGAAACCCCGTCTCTACTAAAAAATACAAAAAAACTAGCCGGGCGAGATGGCGGGCGCCTGTAGTCCCAGCTACTCTGGAGGCTGAGGCAGGAGAATGGCGTGAACCTGGGAGGCGGAGCTTGCAGTGAGCCGAGATCGCACCACTGCACTCCAGCCTGGGTGACAGAGCGAGACTCCGTCTCAAAAAAAAAAAAAAAAGAATTTGGGCACGATTTAAAAAATCAGACTTTAGGCCTCAGTCCTAACAGTTCATGTGCGTAGGCACCTGGTAGACAGTGAGGTGGCCTGTAAAGAGCGAGGTCGCCTCCTCTCTTTGGAAGCTCGGTGTTTTTATTTCTTTTCTGGTTTTGTGCTGCCATGCAACTGATGCCAACAGAATGAGGCCAGTAATAAAATGCTACTGGCCTCATTCTGTTTGCATCAGTTTACAGTCACCCTACAAAAGTAGGTGGATTACTTTCTGTCCTTCTCCTTTCTCTACCAGGAGAGCAGACAAGGAGGATTCAGAAATCTCTAGCTCCTCCTTCTCAGAAATTCTGGATGACCACAGTATCTTCTAGGCTTGAGGAGAGAGCTTTGGTCAAGGAGACCCTGCTTACTCACTCCAGTGCCCCTCCGCCCTGCCCCCGCCAGCTCTCTGCTTTCAGGCGGGATGATCACCTCCAGAGCCCAGTTTCTTCTGTAAAAGTCCCCCCCCCGGCAGGCACAGCTGATGTGAGTTGAGATATACAATGATGGACCTGGCAGTGTTCCCACTGCCCAAGACCCACACCTGGCACCCCGTTGAGGTGTGCCCTGAGGTCATGGTCTCCTGCTGCCTTGGGAGAGGCCTCTGATTCAGTCTGGCTGCTAGAGAAGCAGCTTCCACAAGCAGCTTAGGCAGGAAGGTGCTCACCAGAGAGCCGCTGGGCGTTGGGCTGGGCTGACGAGGGTGCAGGCGTGGTAATTCCCAGGGATGGCAAAGCTCAAGTTCACAGCCCGGGTCAGGTGTGGATGGCATGCCTGCAGAGCCCCTGCTACCCACACACCAGGCCCTAAAGGCTGCACCCCCCCACAGCCAGATGTGGGCTGTGCCACCAATGCCAACATCACCACTGGTGGCACAGGCAGCCAGCTGCAGAGAGACCCTCAGTGTCTGCTTCTTCACGCACCGGATGCCAATGGCAAGTCTAAGGCCGGGCACCCACCAGGGACCCACTTGTCTGGCTTCTCCCATTACTTTCTCTGTTTTAGCACTGAAAGTGCAGTGTCCTGGGCAAGCCAGGATGGCTGGTACCTTCACTCCCTGAGGCTGCTGGAACAAAAGACCATAAACACATGGCTTAAAACCTCAGCAATCTATTCTCTCCTAACTCTGAAGGCTCAAGGGGAGAATCCTTCCTGACTCTGGTTTCAGTGGCCTTCTGTGGCTTGGGCTGCATCACTTAGTCTCTACCTCCATCTTCACATGGCCTTCTCCCTTCTGTGTCCAATCTTCCTGTGTCACCCTTCTTTTTTTTTTTGAGACGGAGTCTCGCTCTGTCGCCCAGGCTGGAGCACAGTGGCCAGATCTCTGCTCACTGCAAGCTCCGCCTCCCGGGTTCACGCCATTCTCCTGCCTCAGCCTCCCGAGTAGCTGGGACTACAGGTGCCTGCCACCTCGCCCGGCTAGTTTTTTGTATTTTTTAGTAGAGACGGGGTTTCACCGTGTAGACCAGGATGGTCTCGATCTCCTGACCTCGTGATCCGCCCGCCTCGGCCTCCCAAAGTGCTGGGATTACAGGCTTGAGCCACCGCGCCCGGCTGTCACCCTTCTTATAAGCACACCTTGTCACTGCATTTAGGGCCTACCCTAAATCCAGAATGCTCTCATCTCAAGATCTCCCCACTACCTTTGTTTTCTTGAGACAGGGTCAGGCTCTGTGGCCCAGGCTGGAGTGCAGTGGCACAATCTCAGATCACTGCAACCTCCCCACCTCCCACGCTCAAGGGATCTTCCGACCTCAGTCTCCTGAGTAGTTGGGGCTACAGGCATGCACCACCAAGGCTGCCTAATTTTTGTAATTTTTTTTTTTTTTTTTGAGATGGAGTTTCACTCTTGTTGCTCAGGCTGGAGTGCAGTGGCACTATCTCGACTCACTGCAATCACCACCTCCCAGGTTCAAGCAATTCTCCTGCCTCAGCCTCCCGAGTAGCTGGGATTACAGGCGCCCGTTACCATGCCTGGCTAATTTTTGTATGTTTAGTAGAGATGGGGTTTCAGCATGTTGGCCAGGCTAGTCTTGAACTCCTGACTTCAGGTGATCCACCCACCTCGGCCCCCCAAAGTGCTGGAATTACAGGTGTGAGCCACCGTGCTCGGCACTTTTTGTAATTTTTGTAGAGATGGGCTCTCACTCTATTGCCCAGGATGGTCTCAAACTCCAGGGCTCAAGCTGTCCTCTTGCATCGGCCTCCCAAAGTGCTGGAATTATAGGAGTGAGGCCCTGCACCCTGTCTTTTTTCAAGGGTCATTATTCTTCAAAATTACATTGTCATAATAAATGATGGATACTTCCAAAAGCAGCAAGTAGAGAATATGACTACTACATGACTGATTCCTCCGTAAACTCAAATCAAGAAAGTGTAAAAGAAGGATCGCCGGCCGGGCACGGTGGCTCACACCTGTAATCCCGGCACTATGGGAGGCCGATGCGGGGATGGATCACCTGAGGTCAGGAGTTTGAGACCAGCCTGACCAACATGGTGAAACCCCACTTCTACTAAAAATGCAAAGATTAGCTGGGTGTGGTGGTGGGCATCTGTAATCCCAGTTACTCAGGAGGCTGAGGCAGGAGAATCACTTGAACCCAGGAGGCAGAGGTTGCAGTGAACCAAGATCGTGCCATTGCACAATCTTGGGTGACAACATCAAAATTCCATCTCAAAGAAAAATAAACAAAGAAGGATTGTTCACGCCCAGGGACCTGTTGCACAGACTTCTGTCCTTTCAACTTGTAAGTGCTCCCAGAGAGGCTCAGACTTTCCGCCCCTCCTGCATCACTGAGTTTGTTGAGTCAAACTTCCCACAGGATGGGTATTTTTCTCCCTTGATAATAGTGCCTTTCCTGTTTTAGTCCTTTTAAACAATGGGTATTGCATCAACATCTGTTTTTGTGTGTGTGAAATTCCTGGCCTTCATGTTTTTTTACTTCAAGTGCCTTCATGCATAACAGCTCCTGAGAAGTGTGCTCAGCTCTCCGCGCTGCCTGCTTCTGAATGTGTACTTGCTGGATTTACCTAGGCCCTATCTGTGGGCTTCTCTTCCACAGCAAATTCCGATGAGGGAGTGTGTGGTTGATGCTGCGCCCTCACTGTCTCCATCCTGCCCTCCTGGCTGGTAGTTCGTAGCTTCCTTCTTGGAATCAATTGTGCACTTGAGCAAAGTCCTGCCAGTGATGGCGAGAGGCAGAGGCCATGGTACCTACTTTTCTCGCTGTTTTTTGAGACAGAGTTTCTCTCTGTTGCCAGGCTGGAGTACAGGGGGCACCATCTCAGCTCACTGCAACCTCCTCCTCCTGGGTTCAAGCGATTCTCCTGCCTCAGCCTCCTGAGTAGCTGGGACTACAGGCGTGTGCCACCACGCCCAGCTAATTTTTGTATTTTTAGGAGAGACGGGGTTTCACCATGTTGGCCAGGATGGTCTCGATCTCTTGATCTCGTGATTCACCCACCTTGGCCTCCCAAAGTGCTGGGATTCCATGTGTGACCCACCATTCCCGGCCTCATGGTACCTACTTTTAAGAGCTGAAGAGCGGCTGGGCGTGGTGGCTCCTGCTGTAATCCCAGCACTTTGGGAAGCCGAGGCGGGCAGATTCCTTGAGTCCAGGAGTTTGAGACCAGCCTGAGCAACATGGGAGACCGTGTCTTTACAAATAATGCAAAAAAAAAAAAAAAAAATTAGCTGAGCGTGGTGCCATTCAACTGTGGTCCCAGCTACTTGGGAGGCTGAGGTGGGAGGATTGCTTGAACCTTGAAGACTGAGGCTACAGGGAGCCACTGCACTCCAGCCTGGATGACAGAGCGAGACTCTATCTCCAAAAAATAAAAAAATAAAATCAATTTTAAAAACTTACCAAAACAAATACAGACTAACTTTTTTTTTTTTTGGAAAGAAGTAGGTCTTTTTGTCACGTAGCTTTGTTACCTGTGACAAACCATATACATAGAAACTTAGTACAACCTAGAAAAACTTCTTCCAACGACTGTTACCTCTTTCAAAGTAGAACTGGTGGAGCTTATTGAATCACAGTGGAAAACACAACTACTTAGCCTAATTAAGGAGAGAGGGGTACTGTCTACTTCCATGGTAACTGGACGTGGGAAAAAGGCCAATATCTGTCATCTCTTTAGGGACCTGTTTTGCATGCCCACCCCTGTCCCCATCTTATTGTTTGTTTGTTTGTTTTGAGATGGAGTCTCACTCTGTCACCCAGGCTGGAGTGCAATGGCACGATCTCACCTCACTGCAACCTCCGCCCATCGGGTTCAAGCGATTCTCCTGCCTCAGCCTCCCAAGTAGCTGGTATTACAGGTGCCTGCCACTGTGCCCGGCTAATTTTTGTACTTTTAGTAGAGACGAGGTTTCACCATCTTGTCCAGGCTGGTCTTGAACTCCTGACCTCGTGATCCACCTGCTTGGCCTCCCAAAGTGCTGGGATTACAAGCATGAGCCACTGCAGCCCAGCCTTATTATTATTATTATTTTTGATGTACAAACAAACAAACAATAAAACAAAATAAAAAAAAACTAAGGTCGTAGAATTATAAAATTGCTTCAGCCTCAGAACCTTAAGTAGGATGCCCTCGAATTGACTTATGTTAGTCCTTAGGGAGTCAACATGTGTGCTGCTGCTTATTTAAATACAGTTTACTTGAAGCCCAAGATGCAATGTCCTCCCCAGGCTTCTTAGACACCTTTCTCTTCCCGAACCCCAGAAGAGGTGGGCACCTGAGTGGAGAATCTCAGGTGACTTAATTGAGCTTGCCAGGGCCTACTCTTTTGAAGAACTGGGTTTTCATTCTTGAGAAGAAACTCATGGAAGGGCATGTTTCCTATCAAGGTTCACATATTAATTTTGTTGTTGTTGTTTGAGGTTCTGTTGCCCAGACTGGAGTGCAGTGGCAGGATCTAGGCTCACTGCAACCTCCACCTCCCGGTTCAAGCAACTCTCCTGCCTCAGCCTCCCTAGTAGCTGGGATTACAGGTGTGCGCCACCACGCCTGGCTAATGTGTGTGTGTGTGTGTGTGTGTGTGTGTGTGTTTAGTAGAGATGGGGTGTCACTATGTTGGCCAGGCTGGTCTCAAACTCCTGACCTTAGTTGATCCACCCGCCTCATCCTCCCATAGTGCTGGGATGACAGGCGTGATCCACTGCACCCAGCCAACATACTAATTTTTTTTGTTGTTGAATTTCCTTGGTGCTTCTTATGCCAAGCAATTATGAAGAATTTTTGCTTTTCTTATGGAAAGTTTCATGAAGGCAACAAAGTTAGAACAGGCAAGTCCGGAGTGGGAAAACTGTATCTACCTCATTTATTTTTTATTTTTTGTAGCCATAGAAGCTCCTATTCTAAGACTGCCGAAGTAGTCCCAGATCCTGCCTAAAACCTAAGAGTTGGCCAGGCGTGGTGGTTAACACCTATAATATCAGCCCTTTGGGAGGGTGAGGAAGGCAGATCACCTGAGGTCAGGAGTTCCAGACCAGCCTGGCCAACATAGTGACACCCTATCTCTACTAAAAATATAAAACTTAGGGCTGAGTGCGGTGGCTCACACCTGTAATCTCAGCACTTTGGGAGGCTGAGGTGGGTGGATCAACTAAGGTCGAGTGTTCGAGACCAGCCCGACCAACATGGAGAAACCTGGTCTCTACTAAAAATACAAAATTAGCCAGGCTTGGTGGCAGGCGCCTGTAGTCCCAGCTATTGGGGAGACGGAGGCAGGAGAATTGCCTGAACCTGGGAGGTGGAGGTTGCAGTGAGCTGAGATCACACCTTTGCACTCCAGCCTGGGCAACAAGAGCGAAACTCTGTCTCAAAATAAATAAAATAAAATAAATACAAATTAGCCAGGTGTGGTGGCACACTCCTGTAATCCCAGCTACTTGGGAGTCTGAGGCAGAAGAATTGCTTGAACCCAGGAGTCAGAGGTTGCAGTGAACTGAGATCAGGCCACTGCACTCCAGCCTGGGCAACAGAGCAACACTCCATCTTAAAAAAATAAATAAATAAAACCTAAGACTTGATGCATTGGTGGGAAGAGCTGAATGTTCAACATGGTTTTGTGATGGCTTATTTTGTAATCTCCTTTTGTAGGTGTAATAGTGAACAAGTGAAACACTGCTGTCACGGTTTAACAAGAAAGGAGAAAGAGGCCAGGTACGATGGCTCACGCCTGTAATTCCAACACTTTGGGAGGCTGAGGCCTGTGGATTGCTTGAGCCCAGGAGTTTGAGACCAGCCTGGGCAATATGGCAAAACCCCCATCTCTCCTAAAAAGACAAAAATTAGCCCAGTGTGGTGGCATGCACCTGTAATCTCAACTACTCAAGAGGCTGAGGTGGGAGGATCACTGGAGCCTGGGAGATCAAGGCTGCAGTGAGCTGTGATCATGCTACTGCACTCAAGCCTAGGTGACAGAGTCAGACCCTGTTAAAAAAAAAAAAAAAAAAAAGGCTGGGCGAGGTGGCTCAAGCCTGTAATCCCAGCACTTTGGGAGGCTGAGACGGTTGGATCACGAGGTCAGGAGATCGAGACCATCCTGGCTAACATGGTGAAACCCCGTCTCTACTAAAAAAAATACAAAAAATTAGCCAGGCGAGGTGATGGCGCCTGTAGTCCCAGCAACTTGGGAGGCTGAGGCAGGAGAATGGTGTAAACCCAGAAGGCGGAGCTTGCAGTGAGCTGAAATCCGGCCACAGCACTCCATCCTGGGTGGCAGAGCGAGAGTCCGTCTCAAAATCAAAAAAAAAAAAAAAAAAAGCACAGCAATAAAGAAAACAAATTACCAATATCATTTTTCACAGAATGAGTAAAACTATTCTAAAATTCATATGTAATCAAAAAAGAGCCCAAATTGCCAAAGTAATCCTAAGCAAAAAGAACAAAGTCAGAGGCATCACATTACCTGACTTCAAACTATACTATAAGGCTACAGTAACCAAAACAGCATGGTACTGGTACAAAAATAGACACATAGACCAACAAACAGAAATAAAGCCACACACCTATAGCCATCTGATCTTTGACAAAGTCAACAAAAATAAGCAATGGGAAAAGGACTCCCTAAGTCAATAAATGGTACTGGGATAGCTGGCTAGTCATATGCAGAAGAATGAAACTGGACCCTTGTCTTTCACCATATACAAATTTTTTTTTTTTTTTTTTTGAGATGGAGTTTCACTCTTATTGCTCAGGTTGGAGTGCAATGGCACGATCTCGGCTCACCACAACTCTGCCTCCCAGGTTCAAGCAATTCTCCTGCCTCAGCCTCCGTAGTAGCTGGGATTATAGGCATGTGCCACCACACCCGGCTAATTTTGTATTTTTGGTAGAGATGGGGTTTCTCTGTGTTGGTCAGGCTGGTCTCGAACTCCTGACCTCAGGTGATCCACCCGCCTCGGCCTCCCAAAGTGCTGGGATTACAGGCGTGAGCCACTGTGCCCGGCCACCATATACAAAAATTAACTCAAGATGGATTAAAGAGTTAAATGGAAGACCTCAAAGTATAAGAATCCTAGAAGAAAACCTAGGAAACACCATTTTGGACATTAGCCTTGGGAAGAAATTTATGACTAAGTCCTCAGAAGCAATTGCAACAAAAACAAAAATTGACAAGTGGGACCTACTTAGACTAAAGAGCTTCTGCACAGAAAAAGAAACTAGCAGCAAAGTATATAGAAAGCCTACAGAATGGGAAAAAGTATTTGCAAACTATCTGTCTGACAAAGGTCTAATATCCAGACTCCATAAGGAACTTAAACAATTCAACAAGCAACAAACAAATAATCCCATTAAAAAGTGGTCCAAAGGCTGGATGCGGTGGTTCATGCCTCTAATCCTAGCACTTTGAGAGGCCAAGGCGGGTGGATCATGAGGTCAAGAGATTGAGACCATCCTGGCCAACATGGTGAAACCCCATCTCTACTGAAAATATAAAATTAGCCAGGCATGGTGGTGTGTGTCTGTAGTCCCAGCTACTCAGGAGGCCGAGGCAGGAGAATTGCTTGAACCC
>NC_045446.1:2780517-2813910 GCF_002776525.5 Piliocolobus tephrosceles | reverse complement strand
TGTGTATTTATTTATTTATTTATTTACTTACTTATTTATTTATTTTTGAGACAGGGTCTCGCTCTACACTCAGGCTGGAGTGCAGTGGCACAATCATAGCTCACTGCAACTTGAAACTCCAGGGCTCAAGCCATCCTCCCTCTTCAGCCTCCCAGAGTGCTGGGAGTACAGGCGTGGGCCACCATGCCCAGCTGAAATTTTCCCTTTTTTTTTTTGAGACGGAGTCTCGCTCTGTCGCCCAGGCTGGAGTGCAGTGGCGCGATCTCGGCTCACTGCAAGCTCTGCTGCCTCCCGGGTTCACGCCATTCTCCTGCCTCAGCCTCCAGAGAAGCTGGGACTATAGGCGCCCGCCACAACGCCCGGCTAATTTTTTTGTATTTTCAGTAGAGACGGGGTTTCATCGTGTTAGCCAGGACGGTCTCGATCTCCTGACCTCGTGATCCGCCCGCCTCGGCCTCCCAAAGTGCTGGGATTACAGGCATGAGCCACCATGCCTGGCCAATTTTCCCTTTTTACAAGGGTATCAATTATACTGGATTAAGGTCCACTCTAATGACCTCATCTTACGACTTTATCATCTGCAAAGACCCTATTTCCATATAAGGTCACATCCACAGGTCCTGGTGATTATAGGACTTCCACATCTTTTGGGAGAGACATCATTCAACCCATAAGAACCTGTGACCCAATGTGCCGTCCCAACGAACTACGACACCAGGGGGATGCTGAGGTTCAGAGATTGTCCTCGCCCTGGTGGTAGGGCTGGGACGCAGCAGGACCGAGGAGGCGGGACCCACTGCTGCTGGACACTGCAGCACTCTTGGACACAGCTTGGCTACCTGAGCAGGTGATCGTTTTCCAGTTCTGCTCTGCAGACTTTTTTTTTTTTTTTTTTTCAGTAGAGATGGGGTTTCACTATGTTGGCCAGGCTGGTTTCGCACTCCTGACCTCAAATGATCTGGCTGCCTCGGTCTCCCAAAGTGTTGGGATTATAGGCGTGAGCCACCGCACCCGTCCCCACTTTGCAGATTTAAAAACAAGACATCTGGAAGCTCAGAGAAGTTAAACTCACCCCAGGTCTCACAGCCAAACTCTGGTTTGCCTGACCTGATGTCAGGAGGCCTTCTCAGTGCGAGAAAGGAAGGGCGGGGCAAGCCTTAGCCGACTGTTTACCTCCAAGAGGCTTCTGACTCTCCTGGGCCCCTCTGGCTCCCTCCTCAAGGAAGGCATGTGGCCGAGCTGGGCTTGGGTGATTCATGGTCCTAGAGTGATGAGTGAGTAACAGACACCGTGAGAGTCATGGTAGGACCTGGCCAGACCTTCATCCCCTAAGTCCGGGACCTGGTCCCTTCCTCGGGATCAGTTGGGATCTCACAGAGCCTCCCACATCCTGGGCAACAGTTAGGGCACATGCTACAGGGGCTTCGCAGAAATGTAAACAAACTCTTCCTTCTTGTTTTTGTTTGTTTGCTTTTGTTTTTTTGCCACCAATAGAATTTAGAAGTAATTATTTATTTATTTATTTTTTATTTTTTTATTTTTTTGAGACAGAGTCTCTCTCTCTGTTGCCAGGCTGGAGTGCAATGGCGCAGTCTCGGCCCACTGCAACCTCCGCCTCCCGGGTTCGAGCGATTCTCCTGCCTCAGCCTCCCGAGTAGCTGGGACTACAGGCAAGCGCCACCATGCCCAGCTAATTTTTGCATTTTTAGTAGAGACGGGGTTTCACCATGTTGGCCAGCATGGTCTCTATCTCTTGACCTCGTGATCCTCCCACCTTGGCCTCCCAAAGTGCTGGGATTACAGGTGTGAGCCACCGCGCCCGGCCTTAGAATTTATTATGAAATTAGACATGAGGTTCCAAAAAGTAACTAGAAGATTTTTGATTTTTTTATTTTTTGAGAAAGGGTCTCACTCTGTCACCTAGGCTGGAATGCAGTGGCATAATCATAGCTCACTGCAGCTTCAGACTCCTGGACTCAATGATCCTCCTGCTTTGGCCTTCCCAAGGTGCTGGGATTACAGGCATGAGCCACTACTCCTGGCTAATAATTTTTCTTGACATACTAAAATTCTGTTTCTCAAATAGCGCTTCCTCTCATTTTGGGTGGGTGCACGAACCTTGGGTGGGATATCCTTGGGAGATGACATCATGCCCACAGAAGGCAGGAGCCCTAACGGGGTTGGGGATGGCTCCAGAATGGGGTCTGAGAAGGAGATGTTGAAGCCTGTTCACGGAACACTTCATAATGGCTTGCTTTCCGCAGGGTCATTGGCAGGGCGGTCCCTAGGTCTGGAGCGCGCTTCCGGTCCATCTCCAGGCCCTGCTCCACGTCGGCCTCCTGGGAACCATCCCGTCTCACACCCAGCCCCGAGGCCGCCTCTGACCTGCAGGCTGGGCCTGGTCCTCACGGCACTTAGTGCAATGGTGACTTAAACACCTATTATAGGACACTCAGTCTTTAGTGCCTGTCTCCCCGCGGCTGGGCTGACTGCTCCCAGCACGGACACTGAACGCTTTGCCGCGCAATGCTCCAGAGAGCGGGTCGCCGGGGTTGAACTACAGCTCCCAGCATGCTCCGGGCCAGCGACATCCTGAGCCGCTGGTGGTTGCCTAGCGACCGGGCGTGTCCCGGAAGACGGGCCCGGCGCGGGGCGGGACTTCCGGGGCGGTGATTGCATCAGATTCTGGGAAGTGTCTCTAGCCGCAGCTGTGGGTCCGGGATTCCCAGCCATGGCAGGTTCCTCCGGGCAGCAGGGTGAGCGGCGCGACCGGGCCGGGCTGAGGGCGGCTGGGGTGCTCGGCTCGAAGGGCGGCGAGTCCTTATGTCTGAGGGGCCTGGGTGCCTGGGGTCTGAGGGGCGGCTGTGTCCGTGGTCTGAGGGGCGGAGGCGCCCGGGGTCTGAGGGACGGCACGTCCTTGGGTCTGAGGGGCGGCAGTGCCCGGGGTCTGAGGGACAGCAAGTCGTCTGGTCCAAGGGGCGGCGGGTCCTGAGGTTCGAGGGGTGGCACGTCCTAGGATCCGAATGACAACGGGTGCCCGGCTCCGAGGGACGGCCACTGGGACCCCTGCGTGAGGGTCTGCCGGACCCGTGGCTGGAGCACAGACCCGCGGGGACCCGAGCCCGGCCAGGGCGCTGTCCAGACCACCCAGCCTCAGTTTCCTCACTTGGTTCCTGCCGAGGTCCCCTTGCATCCTCACCCCGGGAGGTGGCCCTACATCAAACAGCCTCTCCCCAGCCGGTGCCTGGGCGGGTCCTCGCCCCCTCTTGCCCCAGCTGGACTTTGGGGGAGAGACAAAGGCCCAAGGGTTGTTTTGGTTTTCTGCCCAGACCTGGCAGCTTCCGGGAGGTGGGCGGAGGGCACCTGAGGTTGGTACTTAGGGAAATGGGGCAGAGGACGCCAGGGGTACGCGTACACACAGTAAAAGGGCTTGGGGCTTTACGAAGGCTTTCATCTCCAGTTCCGCAGGCCGTCCACTGCAAGCTGATTGTGAGAGCATTACTGCCCCACTTTATTGCCAACCTGGGAGGTTCCCCAGGGACACAGCTGTGTCAGCTCCCCCAGTCACTCATGTCACCAGCGGGTAGACCTCAAGAGACCAGTGGGTCTTGTCTCACTGTCCCTCAAGCGAAATTTTAGGTGCTGGAAAGGCAGGAGACTGAATCAGAAAGCCCAGATCCCTAACAGTCTGGAGCAGGCTTTCCAAAGGAAACATTCTCAGTGTCTAGTTTTTTAATTGTCTTGGCTGCAAAAATTAGATGCAAGTTCTTCTAAGACACCTCCAGCCCCCATCCTCAGTTTAGATCGCGCCAAGGTTTCCTTGGCATCCGGTGGTGCCCTTTGCCCCTGAGGGTTTATTGGGTTATAGATAGGTAGTTCTGACAACCTGGGTAATCTGGCGGCGTGGGGACACCCAGATGACAGGACGACACTCTTGTGCCTAGTGGCAGGAGGTAGTCACCTTCCAGGCACGCCACCTGCCACCCTACCTGTGTGCCTGGATTCCAGCACCATCTCCACCCGTCCCAGAGCCGGGCAGTCCTCAGAAGTCACCCAGATTCCTGTAAAACAGCATCATGGTTAACAGCCCCGACTCCGGAACCACGTTGGCAGGGCCAGGGTCCCAGCCCTGCGCCCCCCTCACAGCAAACCATGGGTAATGGCTCCTACCTTGGAGCATGGAGCGTAAATGAGTTAATAGATGGGAAGGACTTAGAACAGTGCCTGGCACACTCAGTAAGTGCTGTGTCCATGCTGAAAACTAGAGCTTGTTTGTTTTCAAAGTAAAAATGTGTTTTTGTTCATTTGTGAACGTAAACGACGTATTAGTAGTGTTTTATATCTTGTTTTTAAAAATAGCTTCAGAATTTTAGGTTTTCAGAGCCTTGTAAGAATTGCCTTCTTTTTGGGGCTTGGCATGTAGCTTGGGATTGCCCACCCGGCTGTCAGGGCAGCAGGCAGATTGCCCAGTCCTCAGCCTGCGCACAACATCTCCAGCCGGTGTTCTTCTGCCCCAGAGCATGGCCCACCTGCCCTTTACTATCAGCTCCTCCCATCACACACACACCTCTCAAAGATGAGAACAGGAAATAAAATCCAATCGTAATTGCTTTCAGTGATCATCTTCCTAGATTTTTCAAAGAGGCCCTCATTTTTGTACCATCTTCCGTAAGTTGACTCAGAACGTCTGTTTCTTCTTCATGATCTCATTGGGTGTACAGCTTCTCCTTTGTAGTCTTGAAGGTGCATAGGCTTGATGCCTGTCCAAGGGCCTGGTTATTTCAGAAGGATGAGTTTCGTTTCTGAGATTTCTGGGGTAGACGGAGCCTACCTCAGGGCCTTTCCATACAGACTTGGGATCCCACTTGGGTGGCTACTCATTAGGTCAGACTTATAGTTTAATTTTTATACGGTTTAATTCGAGGGTCTTCATAATAACACAGCCAACATTTTTTCAGCATGAGTCTGTGCCAGGCACTGCTCTAAATGCTTTACATCTGTTATCTCCTGCCACCCTTGGAGGAGCCCCTTTGAGGAAGATCCCGCTGGCACCTTGTACAGATGAGAACCCTGAGGTTCGGAGAAGTCAAGCAATCTCTCCACCATCATGACTAGCCAGAGGCACAGCCAGGCTCCCAACCTGGGCAGCCTGACTCAGTAGGGACCTTAACTACTGTGCTGTGCTGCCTTTGATGATTCTCTTCAGACTCAGAGTAACTCAACCGAGTGAGTTAAGGCAGACGAGAATGAAGCAGATGCCCTTCGATGTGTTCCCCAGAGCCGCATGAAATGTTTGCTCCTCTGTGAACTCAGGTACCATATTTCCAGATATTCGAAGAGTCTTAGGCAGTACCCTTGGGATAGAGATCAAGCCATTTCCAGTGTGGGTGCTCTGGGTGGCAGTATGGCTGTCTGATCACCCCACAGGCTCACTGTGAGGGATGTTGGATTTCCCTAATAAGGAATAACCTCCCTGCCAGTAAGGAGGAAGATGGAGATGCCGTTCTTGGGGGTGAGAGAGGGTGCCTGGGGGCCAGCTTTGTGAACGAGTGACAGCCGGACCTCCGGGGCTGGTGATCAGGAGAGATGGAGGCAGGGCAGGTGAGTGAGCCCTCACCTGTGGGAGGAGGCTCTGGTCTCTGGGAGTGGGTGGTGTTGGCTCCTAGTTGGTGAGAGCAGGGGTGCATGCCCCTCTCTCCTCCCCACGATTCATGTCTGGGGCTTTTTCCAGTCCTCTTTCTGAGCACTTCTTGGGTAGGGAGTGGGTCACTGGGAAGGACCCAAGAGGAGCCACTGTAGAGGGTGGGGGGCGGGGTGGGACCAGGGAAACATTTGCAGAAAGGGAGTAACCTGCAGGGTGAGGTGTTGCCTGGACACCCACAAGATGAGGACCCTAGTGGGACCTTAGAAGTAGCAGATTCAGAGGGCAAAGGGTCAGGGTGAGTGCGGCGTGCAGACCCCCACCAAACCAAGGCACTTCTTAGGAGCTCAGACCTGCTGTAAAAGGGTCTGCATTTTAGCGAGCTGCCCACCCATGGGGAAGCTAGTTTAAACCTTCCTTGCTGGGCCCACCCCAGAGATTCTGATTTGGCAGGTCTCTGGTGGGTGCAAAAATGTGACTTCTATGGAGCCCCCAGATTCTGCTACTGATGGCAGACCAGGACTGTGCCTGGAGTGGAGCTGGGAGAGCCTCAAGGGAAGGCAGGAAGAGAAACAGGGCAGCCGGGAGAAGTTTAAATGCCGATAGGAAGCCAGGCGCGGTGGCTCACACCTGTAATCCCAGCACTTTGGGAGGCTAAGGTGGGTGGATCACCTGAGGTCAGGAGTTCGAGACCAGCCTGGCCAATATGTTGAAACCCCATGTCTACTAAAAATACAAAAATTAGCTGGGTGTAGTGGCAGGCGCCTGTAATCCCAGATACTGGGGAGGCTGAGGCAGGAGAATCGCTTAAACCCGGGAGACGGAGGTTGCAGTCAGCCGAGATCATGCCACTGCACTCCAGCCTGGGTGGCAAGAGCAAGACTCCGTCTCAAAAAAAAAAAAATAAAATAAAATAAATAAATGCTGATAGGAAAGAGCCAGAGAGAGGGAGAGGTCGCACTGCCACGGTTGTTTGACGTGTCTGGGATGTGGTTCATTTGGTGTAGATTTGTTTTGGTATCTGTGCTGAGTGATTGCTTGGTACTTGCATTTGATTTCAACAAATGTTCTGTAGAGACTCCACCTTTGTAGCCAGTGATAACCACCCTCCACCTTGGGGACATTGCCGTGTCCTTTAATGTGTTGATGAACTAAACTGCAAGGTCACCCGGTAGTGGACATTCCTTCCCATGGGGGCAGAGCAGGAGTTTTGGCACGGAGTGTGCAGGCTCTACAGTGAGGGCCAGTGTCGAGGAACAGGCCCCTGGGAGGTTTTCCATCTGCTCAGAAGTGTTCTCATCTGATCTCAGCATCAGACTGATAGACCACAGCCTGGCTCAAACCCATGACCACTTGATAGCTGATCTATTTTTATGTGTTTCCTCGAGACACACTTAAATGCAGCTACCACAATTACCCAAATGACTGACTGCGTCCATCTCATGGAAGCCTGTTGTTCTCCACTTCCCTGGGCACCAGCACCTTTCTGCTCTAAGAAGATCCTTCTCAAGCGTGGACTTGGTTCCCTTTTGATGAGTAGTCTAGGCTGCTCTAGACGGTACATTTAAGAATGATGTGATCCACGATCAAGGCAGATTTGGTAATAAACTTTTAAAATAATAAAATTAATTAAATAAAAATGAGTGCGTGATACCCAGGAAAACTCCAGGAAATTCTCTGTGTGTAGCATGCGGCTATTACCATAACCCTAATAATACCAGAGCGATTATGATAATAATGATGGCAAGCGGGGCCCCTGACTCTGTGCCAGGCAGCTTTTAAACATTTTACAAGTGTAATTTGACTTAATGGCCTGTAGCTTTACAAGGCGGACGTTCTGAGCGTGTTTTACCATGAGGAAATGCCGTCGTGGGTGTGAGTGTAGGCACTCAGCCCTGGAGGGCGTCAGGGCCGCCCCTCAGGTCTCCAGAGAGCGGATCTGCAGCAGCTTCAGTTCCCAGACTGCTTCTTCAGCACTCAAAAGCTGCTGCAGCCGTTAGGACATTTTATGTTTTTCTCATTTTAAAAATAACATGCTGACCGCAGAAAATGTGAGCAGTGAGGAAAAAGCGGGAATTAAAATCACCTGTAACCCCCCCATCAACCACCGTCACTGTCAGTGTTCGGGCTGTCGCTGGTGGTCTCTTCATCAGAGTCGATTCTGTGTGTGAGAGGCGCATGCCTGTCAGCTCGCTGTCTGAGCTGGAAGCCGACGCTGCGTCACTGTTTCTCAGGGTGCTGCTGTTGTCTAGCCCAACCCAGGCATGAGCAGTTGCAGAAGACCAAGGCTCAGGGAGGGGACAGGAGAGGAGTGTGGAGGGTCAGCATCGGGGAACAGCTTTCCAACTGTGGCCTGACCCGTGAGGGGACAAGGCTCACCTTGCGGCTCTGTCCATCCCTCTGGCAAGTTCTCTAATCTTTAGTGAACTTCGTTTTCTTTATCATGAAATGGGACCACTGCTGGCGGCTGCAGAGCTGTTGGAGGGAAATATCCAGCTAAACTAGAAGTCTCCCGGTTGGAAGTTGCTCTGCAAAAGAGTTTGTAGGAGTCTGATATTTATTTAGAGTTAGTTTTCCAGGACCTCGCTTTGGGGAGCCTGGAGCTGCCATGGTGGGTCTGCCTCCGCCTCCGTCCTCCCTGATGTCATCTCCAGCTGGGAGGAGAGCACATGTCCACGTAAGCAGCCTTCTTCCTCTCTCAGACGGAAGCCCCAGCAGCGCCAGTGCTGACACTGGGCCTGTAACTGTGGGGATGGGGCAGGTGAGCTCACAGGCCCTCGAGGGCTCCCAGCACCCCCCTGGCACCTTCAGCAGGGCCAGAGCCCGCCCCTGTGTTTCTCTTTCCTTGGACTATTGGAAGAGCTGAAGTGAAAAGTGACTTATTCTTGTGTCTCTGGTATCCTTGGGCAGCAGGGCTCCTGCTAAGCAAGCCCTTGGGGGCTCAAAGCAGCAGAGGCTGTGGCCGGTTCCCAGCACTGGTCCTTGTGCAGGTGTCCTTCTGAGAAGGGTACGTGAGGCCCAGTGCCATAGGGGAACGCCAGCCCACCACCGGTGGCAGGCACTCTGTGGTGCCATTCTGCTGTCCACTGATCTGTTCCCTCGGCAACGTTAGCTGGTATCTGGAATGTCACACGCTCATTTGTAGATGCTGAAGATCGAGCAGTGACTAAGGTAGATGGAGCGGTGGGGCAGATGGTGAAGGAAAGAAACGCATGCATATGTTAGACAAGGGTGCTGCGGAAACAGCAGCCAGACTCGGGGTCTAGAGGCGGGCACCATATGGACCGGGAGTCCTTGAAGCCCTGGTCGGGAGGCCAGCACCCAGCAGAGCTGTGAAGGATTAAGGGGCCTGCTGGTGTCTGGGGAGCATTCCTCCTAAAAAAGGAGCAGCAGGTGGAGGGGCCCCGTGACCAGGGTATGGAGAGCCAGGTGGGGGCCCATGGCCAGCATGAGGACGGGATTGTGCTGCTGGCGAGGTGGGTGTTAGGGGACAGTAATGTGAACTTTCCTTTTTCAGCAAAGCTGCAGCAGCCCTGTGGCTGTGAGGGGAGAGCCATGCTGGCTACAGGTGGCGGTGTCTGGCTTGCAGGAATCCAGATGACAAAGGCTGACTCTCAAGTCCAAAGCCTCTTGAGTTAGAGGCCCTGGATCCTCCCATGGGTTGGCTATAGGTGCTCATAAGGATAACTCGTAAAGGGGTGTGATTCCAGTTTTGGCTAGAGAGTGTGCCCAAAGCTTTGCTTCTGGGTGCCTCTGGCTGCTTGGAGTGGGTGGCCATCTTATTGGGGTCAGATGGGACAGTGGCTCCGTGCAGGGGGAGGGAAGCAGGGCAAGTTAGAGGGACACTGCACTCATCATCCCACCAGCGAGAGTCATCCCAGGAAGTCATTTTAAGCCCTGCATCCATGTTGAGACTTCAGGAAGGCTTTCCCACACAGTGCCCGCCCCTTTACTGCAGGTGGCTTCAGGATATCCTCTCCGGCAGCCATGGAGGCTGGGCCCTGGGGCATCACGTGGCTCCGCGGGCTCCCTGGCGGGTGAAGAACTCGACCCAGGGGGACATTCTTGCTGCTGCAGCTGTCACTCCATTCTGACACATCTTTGCTGACACCACAGTGTTGTGGGAAATGCCAGTTATTGGCCTGACACTAAGGGTTTTCCCCACCCTAGGCAAAGCAGAGAAAGGCATTTGTGTGCAGTTGCCCCCACAACACACTCTGCTCTCTGTTTTCAGCAGCTGCGTGGGTCTGGTTGGGGTGACTCTGGCTCTATACCAGGGAGTAAACACAGAGATGGGGGACAAAAGGAAATGGGAGAGGGCAGAGAGGGGGACTGTGACATGCAGGTCATCCACGCCCCATGGCGGTGATGTCGGGCAGCTTGTTTGTGCCCAGGAAGGGGTGGCCAGACATGTGCTTTCCCACCCTGAGTGAACTCTGGGGTGGGAGGGTGTCTGTGTGGAAGGAGCAAGCATTGGTCCTTTTCCCACAGTCCTCTCAGCAAGCACAATCACTGGTTCAAGGTTTGGATGCACTTGTGCTCATGGGCCCAGGAACCAGACTCCCTCCCTCCTCTGGCTGGAAACATGGTACCATCTGCCTGCTGTGCCCCCACTTTAGGGAGGTGGGCTGTGGACACAGCACCTGGTCCCCGACTCTGGTGTCGGAGGTAATTGCAGGCAGATATTCCTTAGAATCGTGAGACAGATTTTATTCCCTAATTCCTGACAGTAAGGGAAGGAGCTACGTTCCCTGCCGATTCAGCAGAGGTGACTTTTGAATTTAAAGGGAGAATAATTAGCTGAGCCTGGTGGCATGTGCCTGTAGTCCCAGCTACTCGGGAGGCTTAGGCTGGAGGGTCACTTGAGCCCAGCATTTTGAGGGTGTGATGAGCCTTGGTTGCACCACTGCACTCCAGCCTGGGCAGTAGAGTCAGACCCAGTCTCTAAAAACTAAAAATAAATAAATAAAAATAAAAAATAGAGGGAGAATGAAGGAGGAGAAGGAGGGTGAGCAGGGGCTCAAGTGAACAATGCCATGGGGCTGATCAGCGTGCCTGTGCCAAGGCAGCCTTGTCTACAGCTGGCAGTGGTGAAAATTAGGGTTCTGCCGCTCCTCCCGATGGTGACATGCAAAACAGCGGCTCTTGGGTCCTTGAATGACACACCTGAGTGGTGGAGGTGCATGCTTACTACTTTGAAGGCTCTAAGGAAGGAGGCTGGGGCCTGGAGCCAGGGGCCAGGGGCCAGGGGCCAGGTGAGGCTGGCTGGAGCAGCCACGTTATCCTGGCAGCCCTGTGCTTGCTTGGGCTGGTCCTTTGAAGAGGCTCAGTCCTCCTGAGGCTGTGGCCTTGACCTGCAGAAGGCACGCTAGAGTCCAGCTGTCTCTTGGTACAGGGGTGTAAATGGCACACATTGTCAGTGTGGGGTTTTCCCTACCCCTCATCCCCCAGCACCCAGAGGGAGAGGGTGCCACTGTGGCAAAGAGACTTGAAGTTGGTTTGGTTTGGGAGATTTTTGTTGTGAGTTTTAAAACATTGAGGTAAAATTCACGTAACGTAACGTACTTACCTGGCAGGAGGGATACCACGATGGTGTAGGCAGCTTTCCCGAGGCGAGGCTTATCCATTACGCTCCAGATGGGCTGACTCCTGTGATTTCCACAAATGTCGGAAACTGAACTGCACAATGTGTGATAGTGTGGAACCGTTTTGTGCTTTCCCTGATAGAAAAAATAAATTAAAAACTTAAAAACTAAGTAATTTATATGACATAAAATGAAAAGCGCATAATTCCATGGTATCTGGTGCACCATGTTGTCATGCAGCCTTCAGTTCTGTCTAGTTCCAAAGCATTTCATCACTCAAGAGGAAATCCGTCCATACCTGTTAGGTAGTCACTCCCCCGACCCCAGTCGACGCGCTGCCCGGTCCCTTTGCCTGTTCTGGATGTTTGGCGTCCAGGGAAGGGCTTGAGCACCTTTTTCCTTGGTCCCGCGCCATCCCCTGGTCCCTGTCTTTCTGAGTTCTGCCTGGCGGCCTCTGGCTGCCTGCCTGCTGCCTGACACCGTGTGCCCTCTGTCTTTGCAGCTCCTGACTACAGGTCCATTCTGAGCATTAGTGACGAGGCAGCCAGGGCACAAGCCCTGAACGAGCACCTCAGCACGCGTAGCTATGTCCAGGGGTACTCACTGTCCCAGGCAGACGTGGACGCGTTCAGGCAGCTCTCGACCCCGCCTGCTGACCCCCAGCTCTTCCACGTGGCTCGGTGGTTCAGGCACATAGAAGCGCTCCTGGGTAGCCCCTGTGGCAAAGGCCAGCCCTGCAGGCTCCAAGCAAGTGAGTAACAGAGTGGGTTCCCTGGCCATTAGAACCTCTCCCCCCAAGGTCAAGGGCTTTCTCCCTCACCCTGGTGCTTACCTGGCGCCTGTGGATACCTCAGAGGGAGCCTCGCCCAAGTGTGTCTCGAGCAAGTGGCCTGGATGGGCAGATCCAGCGCTCGCTGGGTGGAGGTTGGGATAAAATCATACCCTGTGGAGTTGGGTATTCAGGAGCAAGATGTTCACATCACTGTTGTGGCAGAATTGCCTGAGGTGGTGGGGTGCAGAGCTGCTGCGGCTCTGGGGTTCCACATAGCATGCCCAGGCCACGGGCCCTAGCCTTGTGATTTTTAGCTAAGGCTGTGCCTGGCTCTGGTTGACTCAGTTCTTTCTCTTTATTTTTTCCATAAGATTGCAGCGTGTCTATCCTCCAGCTTTAAAATCGTTGAATCCTAAAGTTTTTCTGTTTTCTTTTTTTGAGGCGGAGTCTCGCTCTGTCGCCCAGGCTGGAGTGCAATGGCGCGGTCTCGGCTCACTGCACCCCCCGCCTCCCGGGTTCACACCATTCTCCTGCCTCAGCCTCCCAAGTAGCTGGGACTTCAGGCGCCCGCCACCACGCCCAGCTAATTTTTTTGTATTTTTAGTGGAGACGGGGTTTCCCTGTGTTAGCCAGGATGGTCTGGATCTTCTGACCTCGAGATCCACCTGCCTCAGCCTCCCAAAGTGCTGGGATGACAGCCGTGAGCCACCGCGCCCAGCAAATCCTAAAGTATTAATTGGCATTGAACTTTTTAAAAATCAGAAATAAGTCATTTTTTCTCTTTGAGATGATGTCTGTCCCATAGCTCCAGCCTGTGAGTGCTGGTTGTGTCTGGGAAATGTGGCTGTGGTTATCTGAGGGAGATACTCTTGGGGTGCCTCGTGGCTTTGTCACTGTGGCAAATCTGAGGGGTTCCATGTCATCATCACCGAAGTATGCCTTTGGGTGGCTCAGCTCCTCCTGTGGCTGTGGGCACTCCTCCACCTTCATGTGGGGGCAGGTTTTGTGCCCTGGTGGTCCTGGCTGTACCTGGCGGCCTCCTGAGGGCTTCTCCAGACTCCTTTGGGGCCTGGGATTTGGAACATGCCACCCCGCCTCTGCCCCATCGCTATTAAAACCCCATTGCTATTAAAAATACAAAAAATTAGCTGGGCATGGTGGTGGGCGCCTGTAGTCCCAGCTACTCTGCCATGGGTCAGGCCTCTGCTAGACCACTGTTTGAACCAGGGTGGAGGTGGGGATGTCACGTCTCCTAGGGGCTGTGTTTTCGGGATAACTCTGCAGCAGACACTCCTTCCCCAGCATAGGGTGGAGGCCATTGCTGTGTAGGTCATCTCCTTCCCCATGTAGCCATTCCTGCCTGAGCCTCCAGTGTGGTCACCCAGGTGACACCTGTGCCATGAGGTGCCTTCTCTCCAAGTGCTCCGGTGTCAGGTTGTTGCCCCTGCCATGTGCCGTTCCAAGACACAGCCAGAGAGGGGCGGGATTAGGCCTCGTACCTCCAGCTCAGCAGTGGCCTGTCCAGTTTTCCCTCATAGGGACTTGTTGAAAGAGCGGTACAGACACAAGCCTCCATTCACACTGTGCGATGAAGGAAGGGTTTTGCTCCTGCAAACACCTTTTAACCTACAGAGAGGAAGCAGAGCCATGATGCTGTGTAACAGGATGGACCGTGGATAGCACTAATGGAGTTGTTGTGGCCTCCCCAGGTTCCAAATCCCCTCATCACCCAGGCTGCCCAAGAGGCTGCCAGGGACTGCTTGTGCCAGGAATGATGGACATTATGTCAGGCGACCCTCACTCAAGCTTGGTGTACACTGAGCAGGGGCTGAAGAGGGAGGTGGGAACTGGAGCCCGGGACTGCTAGAGCATCCAGTGACCTCGAGTGGGTCCGAGGCGCCATGCAGTCCAGTGGAGTGTCCTCGCTCATGTCCCCGGGATGACGGTAGCTGTGGATCTCCCTCCACGTAGCTGTGAGAATCAGCCGCTGCCCCCACTGAGTGGGAACGCCCTCCATTTCCATTGCTCATACTCCCCAAGTATGCACCTTCCCTCCTGGCACGGTAGGCCACGTGCCCCTCGTCCTGCTCACCCTTCCACCTCTGCTGGCCATCCCAGCAGCATCAAATGTGCCCGTGTCCGGCCCTCAGCATGCCCGCCTGTCACCAGCCCCTCCCATGTGCCTTCTGTGTCCTTTCTCTGAGACCATGGGCCTCAGCAGCCCGAGGGATCTTCTCAGACATGGAAGGCCTGTGCTTGGCCGGGCGCGGTGGCTCACGCCTATAATCCCAGCACTTTGGGAGGCTGAGGCGGGTGGATCATGAGGTCAGGAGATTGAGACCATGCTCGCTAACTCAGTGAAACCCCATCGCTATTAAAAATACAAAAAATTAGCCGGGCGTGGTGGTGGGGGCCTATAGTCCCGGCTACTCGGGAAGCTGAGGCAGGAGAATGGTGTGAACCTGGGAGGCGGAGCTTGCAGTGAGCCGAGATCATGCCATTGCACTGCAGCCTGGGCGACAGAGCGAGACTCTGTCTCAGGGGGGAAAAAAAAAAAAAAAAAAAGGAAAGGCTCTGCGTAACCCCCAGGGCTCTATTCCTGTGAAACCAGACCCCTTCCAGGGGGATCCCTTCCCTGGATCGCCGGCCTCCAGCACGGAGGTCCACTGGATATCAGGACGTTGAACTTGTTGGGCACTTCTCGCCCACAGTGGAGGCTCAGCCCTTGCAGCCTGCCGGCCTCTGCCTGCCCCCCGGGAAGGAGTGTCAGGCACACCCTTCACTGAGGAGGGTGTGGGTCTGTCAGATGCCGAGGCCGTGGTTTTACCAACGTGAAGGTTTGGTGTTGCTCTCACCCCTCGGATGGAGGACCCTAACTTCCTGATGAAGGATTTCTCTCCATGAACCCCTTGCTTGGGTCCTGACTTCTCTCCGTGAACCCCTCGCTTGGTCCTGACTTCTCTCCGTGAACCCCTTGCTTGGGTCCTGATTTCTGTCCGTGAGCCCCTCGCTTGGTCCTGATTTCTCTCCATGAATTCCTCGCTTGGTCCTGATTTCTCTCCGTGAACCCCTCGCTTGGTCCTGATTTCTCTCCGTGAACCCCTTGCTTGGGTCCTGATTTCTGTCCGTGAGCCCCTTGCTTGGTCCTGTCTGCATCTGATGTGATGTAGGCAGACACTGCTTGCCACTTCCTGGCTTCTCTCTCCATCGTTTTATCTTCAGCCTCCCACATCCCTGTTTCGAAGGCATGTCTCTCACGAGCGGTTCATAGTTGTTCTGTTGTTGGATCTCTCAGGTCAGGGTGGGACTGTGGAATCAATGAATATGTGTTCATTTTTTCCAAAGAAACAAAAGCACAGGCTGGGTGCGGTGGCTCACGCCTATAATCCCAGCACTTTAGGAGGCTGAGGCAGGCAGATCACAAGGTCAGGAGTTTGAGACCAGCCTGGCCAATATGGTGCAACCCCATCTCTACTAAAAATACAAAAACTAGTGGGGCATAGTGGCGGGCGCCTGTAGTCCCAGCTACTCGGGAGGCTGAGGCAGGAGAATCGCTTGAACTCGGGAGGCGGAGGTTGCAGTGAGCTGTGATTGTGCCACTGTACTCCAGCCTGGGTGACAGAGCGAGATTTTGTCTTAAAAAAAAAGAAAGAAAGGAAAAAAAAGCGGGGGTGGCAAGGGTCCTTATGTGGTATCTCTCAGTTCTTCCCTTTTGCAAATCTGAATTTGTATATCTGGGCCTGGTAACCCATTTCCTGGGGATCCCATCGCCAGCTGTGTGGAGGTAGCAGCCTTCGGGGAGCTAGAACGCTGGCTGTGGCCAGGCTTCTTGGACGAACTTTCAGTCCTGTGAACCCTGGGCCGTTTCGTCATAGCAGGGCAAGTGTGATGACCCCGTGGCCTCATGGCTGCGTTTCTGGGCAGTGTCTCCAGCTGTCTAAGATGGCAGCAGTGTCCTGTGGAAGGAGCTCCAGGGTCTTAGTGAGGGAGGAGAGCGAGGGATCCTAGAGTGACCGGATCCTCGAGTGACCGGTTGAATGTCTCCAGGCATTGAGTGAGATTCTCCTTCAAGGGCTTGTGAGGCATTTAACGTAAACTGAGGCCAAGCTACACTTGGCCTCAATAAGCACATGATGTTTGATTAGGATTGGGGGTTTCCTATGCTTTAGAATCTGACCACCTGTGACTGCTGGAACTCACCTAGAGTGGGGGCTGCTGCTGAGCACTGGACCTTTCTCCATCTCCTGCCCCATCTCCTATCTGCCCACACTTCCCTCCCTGCCCAGACACACACACTGCAGCCGCCTTCCTTCCTGCCCTTGGCCTGTTTGTCATCAGCGTCTGCCGTCCTGGCTCTTGTGGCCCAAGCAAGAGCCAGGAGGCCAGGAGATGGCTGGTGCCCAGGACCAACTTCCCTGTCATCGCTGCGTGGTGATTTCCTGGCCATGCTGCCAGACTCTCTGGCACAGAAACCAAGGACAGGAGGAGGCAGGATGCGAGCACCCTGGTGAGCTGCCAGGCGACCTGCTAGGGTGGGCACAGGTCAGTGCTAGGAGTATCCATCTTGTAGGCCTTCCTGGTGCCACTCAGCAGAGACATGTGAAGCCCTTCCCAGGGCCAGGCACCAGCTGGGGTCAGAGGTGTCCAGCAGAGCATAACGCAGAACCTGGACCTGTAGGCGACGACTGTGGAGGAAAGTGGGGATCTGCAGAGGGGGCAGGGCAGGCAGGAGCCAGCCGAGGACAATGGTAAAGTCACCAGGTACCGTCCTCCACACCCAGCGTTGTGGGATTGACGTTTCAGAGGATGAATAATCACCCTGTGGCTGCCCCTGGCCCCAGGGACAGAGCTCTGCCCCTTCAGGGGTCCCAGATGTAGGTTGTGTAAGGACAGCATCATGCCAGGTTGGAAGCCAGGCCTAGAAGCAGTGTGGTCAGAGCAGCCCAGGCAGCCCACAGGCGAGTGGAGGGGAACAACTGGGGAAGTCTGGCTAGGAGGAGGTGACTGCACTGAGGGGCTAGCTGGCAAGGGTTTCTGCCTGGGGGCTGAGAGGAGCTCAGGTTATTTCTGAAGGCAGTATAGACCTGTGTGGAGCTTGAAGCCCAGTGTCTGGATCAGAGTCTGCTGGGCTGCGGGCCCAGAGCTGGGAGCCAGCCACTCGCTTCTGCAGTGTCCGAAGTGGTAAGGAGGGGCTGGGCTGGAGCCAGTCTTGCCTGCTGGCAGTGGCCACGGTGGGGTCCTTTCTGCTCTGACTCCTGGCCTCTGTTGCCAGGGCTTGGAGGCTTGGAGGTGGCCTCTGTCCCAAGAAGAGTCCCCAAAATCCTCACTTTGTCCAGGTGAGGGATTCTGGGAGGGGGAGGTTCCCAGGACTGCGGCGGCACAGACTATACCTTGTCAGTGTTGAGCCCTGACCGACCCAGGAGTGCCAGGTGGTGGCGTGCTCACTGCCAGCAAGGGGCCAGTATCTGAAGAGCAGCGGAGTGTGCTGAGCACGCTGTGTAGGCATTCCTCAGCGCTTCTGGGGTTCTAAGGGTGTTATTGGGGTATGCTGCCATACAGAATATGAGAAAGCAAAAGAAACACACGGTTGTCGGGAGGTGGAACTTGCAGTGAGCCGAGATCACGCCACTGCACTCCGGCCTGGGCAACAGAGCGAGGCTCCATCTAAAAAAAAAAGAAAGACACGGTTGTCTTTGACCTGCGTGATGTTGACCGAGGTTCGTGTGGTTTCATGTTGTGTAAATTTCATGGAAAACTGTAGTCCTGTTGTAAAAACCAAGTCTCCAGATGAAGAGGTGACTTGCACTTCCTGGTGCTGCCCCTGGACCCTGACCCCGCTCTCTTCGCCTCCCAGGTAAAGGCCGACGTGTGCAGCCCCAGTGGTCCCCTCCTGCTGGGACCCAGCCACGCAGACTCCACCTTTACAACAGCCTCACCAGGAACAAGGTAAGGAGGACACAGATGCTGTGGTACATGCACACGGTGGGAGGCAGGACGGCCCCTGTGCCTTGTCACACAACAGACTTCTCCGTTCCTTGTGTTGGGCTCTGGAGTTCCATAAATCCAGGTTTAAGATCCTTCAGTCACTTCCATGTTAGCATCTCTGTGGCCCGGGGGCAGAGCTGTCCTCTGAAACTCAGACACACGAAGGATCACGCCCCATGTGGCAGCCTGCCCATGGCTTCTGGGCATGGATCACCCTGGCTTGTCTCTCAACTCTGCCCAACTGTCTGTGAATACTTGAGGTCATCCACAGCCAGGCCTTTCAGGAGGACATGTGGTTGCAGCAGGTGTCACCATGTGAGCCAAGCAAGATGGGCAAAACTGTAAACCGGCTGGATGTTGTTGGGAGCACAGCAGGTTTTGAGAAGAAGGCAGGATTGGTTCCTAACAGAATGGAGTTTGCATGGTTTGCTTGGCTCAGGGCATGGCCAGTGACTCCAGAGATTTCAGACCAGACTCTGGCCAGGGGTGCTTGGATTTCCATCAGGGAGCACGTTTGGCAGACAGAGTCAGGTGTGAGGGAGTTCATGGCCTTCCTTGGGAAACTGGTTGAGGATACTGCCCCCAGAGAGGTCTGAGGATGCTGGGATGTTGGGGGGTGGTGCCAGAACAGTGGTGAGCAGCACCACGATTCAGGGGTCCTGGCTTCCAAGCCGGGCTCCTCCAACAGGGACTGACCCTGGCCAAGTGCTGTCTGCCTCAGTTTCTTTATCTGTTAAAAGAAAATGACATAACCTGCATCCTAGAGTGTACTACGTATTGAGTATTTAACTCAGGACCTAGCACATGGTAGGTACTCAGTAAATATTAGCTGTGTTATTGTTAAATAAGCAGCATTTCAGCAATAAATAAGATCATGGATTCCCTTTATAGCCTCCCACCATAGGTGAGGAAGAGGCTCCACCCACCCAGGGCTCAGTCGGTGGGAGGTGCCGTACATCTCACTGAGCTCCCACTGAGACTGTGACTTTTCACAATAAAACAAAATGGTCTCTGTTGAATTGTTTACACAAAACACAAACCACACTGTGATGTTTGTTGCTGTTTTTGGTAATCCTGTGCAGTGTTTCTTGCATTTCTTGTGATCGTCATTCCTTCATTCCTAACAAAGGAAGTGTTCATACCTCAAGATGGGAAAAAGGTGACGTGGTATTGCTGTGGGCCAACCGTCTATGACGCATCTCACATGGGGCACGCCAGGTAGGTCCACTGTGGAGTGTCCCTGCGGCTTCTGCAGTTGTACGCAGAAGTCAGAACCACTGGGATCTGCAGCGGGAATCTTAGGTCCACAAAAATCTTAGATCTGCTACAGAGACCTGAGATTTGAGAAATCAAGCCTGAATTTCTTCTCTTATTTTTATGATGAAAATTTTAATTCCATAAGTAATCCATATTCGCTGCAGAAAGACTACAGATCACCAAAAACAAAATGGCCATAGCCCTACTGCTAACATGCCGGACTCAACCTCGGCACTTTTTCTCACGTACCTTAAAGTTTTCTCTCATCCCTCAGGCTCTGGTGGGGGTCCCCAGATGCTGAGTTCCCGTGACACTCAGACCTGACAGGCCTGAGGCTGAGTTGGCTGTGACCTGCCTGACCACTGGATGGTCATGGCCGTAGCTCCTGAGGAGTAGCTGGCTGTAGATGCCACAGAGTCCTTTTATTTGTTCATGTTGTAGTTGCAGTGCCAAGGACATGTATAGTCAACCCTTGAACAACCTGGAGGGTAGAGGGCGTGACCCTCTGCACATTTGAAAACCCACACATAACTTTTGATTCCCCAAAAACTTCACTACTAAAATAGCCTCCTGTTGACCAGAAGCCATACCAATGGCATGCCAGTCAATGAACACATATTTTGTATAGACATTACATACTGTATTCCTAACGAGAAGGAAAGCCAGAGAAAAGAAAATATTATGAAGAAAATCTTCAGGGAGAGGACATATATTTATTATTCGTTAGGTGGAAGTGGATCATCATGAAGGTCATCTTCCTTGCCATCTTCACGTTGAGTAGACTGAGGAGGAGAAGAGGGGGTTCTTGCTGTTTCAGGGGTGGCAGCGAAAATCATGTATAAATGGGCCCGTGCAGTTGAGACCTGTGTTGTTGGAGGTTCAGCTGTACATATTGTCTGGTCTGGAAATGTTTGTTTTTTCGTTGCCTTAGGTCCTACATCTCTTTTGATATCTTGAGAAGAGTGTTGAAAGATTACTTCAAATTTGATGTCTTTTATTGCATGAACATTACGGATATTGACGACAAGGTAAAGGGAATTTGTAAGATTAAATTTTAAATACAATTGGATGGTGTGAAAGAAGATGGGACTTTTGCATAAGTAAATAAAATAATGTAGGCTTGAGCTAGCTTGTGTTTTGACCTGATAAACATCATTTTAATCCCCTCGATGAGTTAATATTACCACTTATGCTGCTGATATCATTTCTATGATGCTCAGACAGGTTAGAAACCTGCATGTTGCTCAGGGGTCAGTAGCTCCTGGTGTTGTGCAGAGGGAAGGCCTCCCATAGCACGCACTTCAACAAGTGGCTTGCAGGGGAAGCTGGGGCCCCCGGGGCTCATTTCGTTAAGCGTCACAAAGATCACGTTAGGCCTTGGGCACTACTTGGCAGGTGGGAGATGGAGGATGGTGTTTCTATTTGATGATGGTATGCATGTCTGGGGCCCACAGTTGTCTGCCACCACCCTCACCTTCACTTAGAGTTGGCCAAGGGAGAGAGTGGCCTGCTGCAGAGGGACGCAGCTGGGCTCCAAGCTTCACTCCCCAATGTCTGCCTTCCCTCCCCAGATCATCAAGAGGGCCCGGCAGAACCACCTGTTCGAGCAGTATCTGGAGAGGAGGCCTGAGGCGGCACAGCTCTTGGAGGATGTTCAGGCTGCCCTGAAGGTGGGCCTCTTGCTGTCTGCTCTAGAAACCAAACCCTGTGCTTTCTTTTCTCGGTCCTTTGTAGGTTACTGTCCCTAGGGTAGTGTCAGTCTCACAGGCTTTCACAAAGTGTATGTTACTCAAGCCAGTTCCATCAGGGGCACTGAAGTCTCGATAGGTAAGGTCCCCTGGCCTGTGACGAAGTCACCAGGAAAGATGCCCTGGGGTGGAGTGGAGAGTAGGTGACCTTCCTGCCACTTATAGGAAAACAACTGAATTCATCCCGGTGCCACTAATTACACTTATAAATATGCTTACCAATATTGCTATCTAATTTTCAATGCCAAGGTCACAACTAAATCAGAAACTTCTGCCTGAGATACAAAAGCTATACTAAGCTTTTTAATTTGGTAATACTGTAAATTTCCAGAATCTTTTGAAGAAGTTAGTTCTCTCTAGTATTTTCATTCTGAGTAACCATTATTATATAGTTATTTTTATGACAATAGTAAGAATAGGTCACTTTACTGTCTACTAAATATCCTTAGTAATTATAGTAATCATTACGGATATGTTTATGGCATTTTATCTCTGGACTTAAAAACAGGAATGAAATTAGAGCTTAGCAATCTTTTAGGTCAGTGAGGCCTGAGTGCCTTCTTGATGGAGGTGTCTGCAGCACACCTCAGAACTCACTGGGTGGCCCACTTTTCCTCATCCCCACAACAGCCCTAGAAATACTGCTCTCACACCCATTTTGCATTGGAGAAACTGAGGCACAGAGAGGTTTGGTGCCCTGTCCAGGGGCACACATGAGAGGGCAGTACCAGGAGCTCCTGAGCGGGGTGCTTCAGTCTCCCTTAGTTACTTACTGCCCTGCCACTTGGGGTGCAAACTTCTCTATCTCTATGCGGCCATGGGAAAAACTGGTCTGTTTTCTACCTGGAATCACCTTTGTGAACTTGGGGTTTTGCTGAGCAGTATCTAATAGGTTTGACATGTCTTTATGGTTGTAGCCATTTTCAGTAAAATTAAATGAGACCACGGATCCTGATAAAAAGCAGATGCTCGAACGGATTCAGCACGAAGTGCAGCTTGCCACAGAACCGCTTGAGAAAGCTGTGCAGTCCAGACTCACGGGGGAGGAAGTCAACAGCTGTGTGGAGGTGAGGCTTCACATGTCTCCAGCCAGCCCTTTCGGCTCACATGTCGGGCCGTGCATAGATGGATCTGTGTGCGCGGATTGATTCCACAGTTTGTCTTAGTGGAAGACACGCTGTGTCTCCTGTAGCCCCACTGCGGCAGGTGGCCCTGTTCTGTGGTGGCTGAGTCAGTGCCCCTCCCCTCCCACACCATCTTGCCCCATTTCCTGGGTGCAGAGCCTGTGCCACTGGAAGGAGACTCGGGATCCACACCCTCCCGGCACTCCCATCAGATAGGCAGGAGATGCACTTGGAATGTGGGGAGGCCGCCTTCTGTGGAAGCGTTCCAGGATTCTCCAGTGGACTCTCCCCACACCCGCTGGAGAAGGAGGAGCAGGGATTACCATTGAATTGAGAATTGAGGCCTGTGGGTGCCTACTGAGGTTGGGGCCTTCACGTTGACCAGCTCTGCTGCCCCTGCCAAGATCTCCTTCAGACACAGGGGAGAGAGCTGAGTGCACAGGGGACCCTGCCCTCTTCCTCAGGCTTTCCCCCTGTGGCTGGCACCCTGTCAGGAAGGCCTTCGCCTTTGTGCCGGCGCCACCTGCTGGTCACCCTTTAAGAACTCGATGGAAAAGAGAAGAGATGGCTGCAGCTGTGCGTGGAAAAAAGCGGCCCCACTTAGGCGGCAGCCCTGCCTTCCCTCACCACTGCCCTGGCCCCACCTCAGTGATGGGGCAGGGAGTCTGCGTCTGCCCTTCGCCGGCATGTTTCTTTCTAGTTTGGTCTCTTCGGTGTCCTGACTCAGCAGATTGCTTCGTTGTGCCTGTTTCCAAACTTCATGGAAACGCGCCACGTGTGTGTAGTCATGAGTGTGCTTTCACTCAAGCTGTGCTTCTGGGATGGACCCGCACGTGGTCGCTGTCACTCCCTCAGTGCCTGCCTGGGGGCTGAGCTGTTTGTCTGTTCTCCTGGGACAGGCAGTTAGGTGTCCTTGTTACCAACAATGCTGCTGTCATGTTTTTCCCAGTTGTTCCACTAATATATATATTTTTAAATTGTGGTAAAACACACATTATAAGAAATTTACCATCTTAGCCATTTTTAAAAGCTTTTTTTTTTTTTTTTTTTTTTTTTTTTGTAGAGACAGGGTCTTTTTGTGTCTGGTTTATTTTGCCCAGCGTAGTGTCCCCATGGTTGACCCATGCTGTAGCACGTGTCAGACTCTGCTTCCTTCCCGTGACTGAATGACGCTCTGTTGTATATAGATGGGCCGCGTTTTGCTCATCGTTTCACCTGCCCGTGGACATGTGGGTTGTTTCCACATTTTGACGATTGCAAGTGTTGCTGCTGTAAACCTGGGTGTACAAATACCTGCTTGAGTTCTTGCTTTCACTTCTTTTGGGGACATACCCAGAAGGGGAGTTGCTGGGTCATATGATGATTCTATTTTTGATAGTCCACGTAACCGCTGTATTGTTTCTGCAGTGGCTGTGCTATTACACATTCCCCCCCATAGTGCACCGGGGTTCTGTTTTCTCCGTATCCTTGCCAAAGCTTGTTATTCTTCATTTTTTCCATTCTAGTAGGTGTGAGGTGGTATATCCTGTGGTTTTGGTTTGCATTTCCCTAATAGCTAGTGACGTGGAGCATCTTTTTCTGAACCGTGAGTTGTTTTGTGTTGTCTCTAGGTAGACATTTGCAAGTTTCTTTAGGCCATATACCTGCAAGTGGAATTGCTGGGTTGTATAGGATATATGTGGGTGACTGTGTCGGGGGTTCCCAACACTGCCCACACATTCTGGGGTCCTCTAGAAGGACTCATGAGACTTGGCATTGACTTACCATCTCGTCTGAGGTTTTTAACAGTGACACAGCGAGGAGCAGAATCTTAGGCAGAGTCTTCAGTCATCCACAGACAGGCCGCTGAAGCTTCCTCCCTCCATCCTATAAGGGGACACAGCACACTTTCCCCCACCAGGAAATAATGGAGCCATATGTGCGAAATGTCCCTCCCTAGGGAAGCCCACCACATAGGCCCCCTCTCCCTGGCACATGCCACAATTCCCGACTCCCCAGAAGGAAAGCTGGGGTTCCACCTGCATAAGCCACAGTGTTTGTTCAACAGCCCATGGGGGCTGCTGCCACAGAGCTGGGTTTCCCGACCTCTTAGCACAGGGGACATTTCAGCTCCTGGATGCCAGCCAATGGCCAGCTCTGTAGGCAGGTGTTTCTCAGGTGGCAGACACAGGCCTGCTAGGCTCATTCTTATCTGCACAGTGGCCATATCAGAAATGTCTATGTGGCCAGGCACAGTGGCTCACACCTATAATCCCAGCACTTTGGGAAGCCAGGGCAAGAAGATCACTTGAGCCCAGGAGCTCCAGACCAGCCTAGGCAATATGGTGAGACTGTTTCTACAAAAAATTCAAAAATTAGCCAAGCATGGTGACACATGCCTGTGGTTCCAGCTACTGAGGAGGCTGAGTTGAGACAATCACCTGAGCCCAGGAGTTTGAGGCTGCAGTGAGCCATGATCGCACCACTGCACTCCAGCCTGGGCAGCAGAGTGAGACCCAGACTCTTAAGAAAAAGAAATAAAGAAATGTCTGTGGAAATTTCTTCTTCCTCTGCCACATTTCGGGTGTGCTGTATATTTGCACATACACCCACCCCACATTTGTATTGTCAGATTCTTCGCTTTCAACAATGCCATGAATGCGAAGTGCTGATTTCTTTGGTTTCAATGTCCCTTTTTCCAACCTCTCCTGAGACTGAGCATCTTGTCACGTGCTTGCTTCCAGCTGTGATTCTGTGCCCCCATGTCTCCCCCTTTCCCATGCGGTTATTGGTCCTTCTCTTACTGTTTTGTATCATTCTTATGTCTTCCGATACTGATTTCTATGATTTGAATGTTTGTCCCCTCCAAAGCTCATGTTGAAACTTAATCCCTAGTGTAACAGTATTAAGAGGTAAGGCCTTTTAGAGGTGATTGGGTCATGAGAGTTCTGCCCTCATGAATGGGTTAATGGATTAATGGGTTATCACAGGAGTAGGGTAGTTATCATGAGAGTGGGGCTGTAACAGAAGCCAGTTTGGCCCTCATGAGGCCCCGGCCATGTGATGCTCCACGCCACCTTGGAACTCTGCGGAGAGTCCCCACCAGCAAGAAGGCCCAGAACAGATGTGGCCCCTTGACCTTGACCTTCCCAGCCTACAGAATTGTAAGAAATACATTTCCTTTTAAAGTTACCCATTCCTAGGCCGGGCATGGTGGCTCACACCAGTAATCCAGCACTTCGGGAGGCCAAGGTGGGCAGATCAAGAGGTCAGGAGATCGAGACCATCCTGGCCAACATGGTGAAACCCCATCTCTACTAAAAACACAAAAAATTAGCTGGGCATGGTGGTGCACATCTGTAATTCCAGCTACTCGGGAGGCTGAGGTGGGAGAATCCCTCGAACCAGGAAGTCAGAGGTTGCAGTGAGCCAAGATCGTGCCATTGCACTCCAGCCTGGCAACAGAGCAAGACTCTGTCTCAAAAAGAAAAAAAAAAAATTTACCCATTCCTGGCCAGGCGCAGTGGGTCACTCACACCTGTAATCCTAGCACTTTGGGAGGCTGAGGTGGGCGGATCACCTGAGGTCGGGGATTTGAGACCAGCCTGGCCAACATGGCAAAACACCGTCTCTACTAAAAATACAAAAATTAGGCCGGGCGCGGTGGCTCAAGCCTGTAATCCCAGCACTTTGGGAGGCCGAGACGGGTGGATCACGAGGTCAGGAGATCGAGACCATCCTGGCTAACACCGTGAAACCCCATCTCTACTAAAAATACAAAAAAAAACTAGCCGGGCGAGGTGGCGGGCGCCTGTAGTCCCAGCTACTTGGGAGGCTGAGGCAGGAGAATGGCGGGAACCCGGGAGGCAGAGCTTGTAGTGAGCTGAGATCCGGCCACTGCACTCCAGCCTGCGATAGAGCAAGACTCCGTCTCAAAAAAAAAAAAAAAAAAAAAAAAAAAAAATTAGCCGGGTGTGGTGGAGGGCGCCTGTAATCCCAGCTACTCTGGAGGCTGAGGCAGGAGAATAGCTTGAACCCAGGAGGCGGAAGTTGTAATGAGCGGAGATCACGCCACTGCATTCCAGCCTGGGCAACAGAGTGAGACTGTCTCAAAAACAAAACAGAACAGAACAAAAACAGACTAAGACACAAATTATCTCCATTACATGTTGGGTCTCCATGTGTTTGTGTCTCTTAGTTCTGTTCTGTTGGTCAAATTGTCCAGCCCAGACCAGGTGCAGTGGCTCGTGCCTGTGATCATAGCCCTGTGATCATAGCACCTTGGGAGGCCAAGGCAAGAGGATCCCTTGAGCCCAGGAGTTTGAGATCAGCTGGGACAACATAGTGAGACTCTATCTCTACAAAACATTTAAGAATTTAAAATTTTAAAAATTTATAAAAATTGTCCAGTCCTGCAGAAGTGTCATGCTGTCTCTCACAGGTATCTGACAGGTAAGAGGCCCCATCTTGGTTTTGTCGTTAGGTGTGTTTTGAAGCCTCAGCTTGTCAAGTTCCATGTAAGACACTGTTGGGATTTTACATGTTGTATGTAAGAACCAGTATCTCGGCCGGGTGCAGTGGCTCAAGCCTGTAATCCCAGCACTTTGGGAGGCCGAGACGGGCGGACCACGAGGTCAGGAGATCGAGACCGTCCTGGCTAACACGGTGAAACCCCGTCTCTACTAAAAAAAATACAAAAAACTAGCCGGGCGTGGTGGCGGGCGCCTGTAGTCCCAGCTACTCTGGAGGCTGAGGCAGGAGAATGGTGTAAAACCTAGGAGGCGGAGCTTGCAGTGAGCCGAGATCCGGCCACTGCACTCCAGCCTGGGTGACAGAGCGAGATTCCATCTCAAAAAAAAAAAAAAAAATAACCAGTATCTCAGATCCAGTTTTGTTGTGTTGATCCTCTCTAGTCTTTTTGTTTTTATCAGTTTTTGTCCATTCTTCATTACTTCTTTTCTTCTTTTTTCTTTGGATTTATTCTATTTTTCATTGTCTCACTTAGCAGTGTAGCTCATTTTCTGATTTAAGAATTTAAGGCTATACATTTTCCTCTGAGTATTTTTGCTGCAAAATTTGACATCAAGTACTTGTGAACAATTTCTAATATCCATTTTGGATTTTTTAGCCCAGGAATGATCTAGAAGTAATTATCTAAAAGTTAATTATCTAGAATTACCTAGATAATTAACTTTCTGAATTTGAAATTTCCGAATGGATGGTATTTTTTCATATTAACTTATTGTTATTCCCTTATAACTTAATTACCCAGGGGTTGGAGAGTATGGTCTGTTCCGAGCTGGATCTGAACAGAGACTTGTGTTGTGGCCCCTGTGTGTGCTGGCTTCTGAATGTTCTCTTGTGCTTGAGAAGATTTTGTCTCATCACCTACTGCACAGTCCCACACGCCATCCGCTTAGCTATACCTGTTGGCCATGTTGTTAATATTTTGTGTGTCTTTGCTAATTTTTCCTGCTGGCTTAGCCTATTCATACAGTTTCTTAAAAAACAAAAACAAGAACCAAAACAAAACTCCTCCTCTGATGGTGAATTTGTCTGTTTCTCCTTATTTTTTCACTTTTTAGAAGAAAAAAGTTCTTTTTTGAGAGTAGATTCTGGTTCACATCAGAAGTGAGAGGTCATATGTATATCCCCTACCCACCTCACCGTCACCTCCCCCAGTATCCGCACCCACCAGAGGGTACGTTTGTTACAGTCAGTGAACCTGCACTGAACGTCATTGCCCTGAGTCTGTGGTTTACATTAGGATTCACTCTCCGGATTGTACATCCTATGGGTTTGGACAAATACTATCTCGTATCCACCATTACAGTATCACACAGAATAGTTTCACTGCCCTGAACATCCTCTGTGCTCCAGCTGTTATCCCTCCCTCCCCACCCCAACTCCTGACAACAGCTAGTCTTTTTACTGTCTCCATAGTTTTGCCTTTTCCAGAATGTCACATACTTGGAATCCTACAGTGTGTAGCCATTTCAGATTGGCTTTTGTTTGAGGGAAGGGGAAACAGTGTTTAAATTGTGTAGGGATTTCTCCCTCACCCAGCCCACCTCTGCCCCAACAACACGTCAGTTCTCTAGCAAGCACCAGCTGGGAGTCCTGTAATTTAATTCATTTCCACACAATCTGCCAGGAGGCAGCATCAGATCTGACAGGTTGAAGGCTTAGTCCCGTAAGACTGTCCCCAATTCAGATGTCAATTGAAAGTAGTAGTCTGTTACCTGTACTTCTGACCTACCAGTTATTGGCCCGGTGCGTTGGCTCACGCCTGAAATCCCAGCACTTTGGGAGGCCCAGATGGGCAGATCACGAGGTCAGGAGATTGATACCATCCTGGCCAACATGGTGAAACCCCATCTCTATTGAAAATGCAAAAATTAGTTGGGCGTGGCGTCACGTGCTTGTAATCCCTTCTACTTAGCAGGCGGAGGCAGGAGAATTGCTTGAACCCAGGAGGCGGAGGTTGCAGTGAGCCGAGATTGCACCACTGCACTCCAGCCTGGTGACAGAGCTAGACTCTGTCTCAAAAAAGAAAGAAAGAAAGAAGGAAAGAGAGAGAGAGAGAGAGAAAGAGAAAGAGAAGAAAAGAAAAGAAAAGAAAAGAACAGACTGCACTGGTGTATTTTGGAATGCTTCCTTTCCCTTCTTGCTATTGGAAACACAAGGGATTTTTCTCCAATATTCACTGTGAGAGCCTGGTCAGGTTCCTAGAGGTAAAACTCACAAAACTGTGGGGTCCCCTTTGACTGGGTTCCTGCAGTTTTCAGCTGTCTGACTTACCTACACCAAGCATACAGCAATCTCTGTTACAGTCCTGGTTTTCCTCCCCCAGCAGTGGTTCCTCCAATAAGTTTTCAGCTTATGAGTCTCTGCTCTAGTAAGTTGTGACTCTCTGTCTTCTCCTGTTGGTCTCTCCAGTTTGGAGGGCAGTGGTTTGCCCTATGACCTTATTTCTCTTATGCATCTAAGAAGAGTTGGTTTTTCAGTTTGTTCAGCTTTTTACCTATTGTTAGGTAGAGTGGCAACTTCCAAGCTCCTAACTTACGTGAAACTGAAACCAGAAATCTCTTATCTTTTTGTATTTATACATTTTGATTGTTAATCTGTATGCTTGACTAGCAACATTGAGTATTCCAATCCTATCATCAGGCAAGTTTTAGAAACATTATCTTAGAAGTATTAGTGGGAAGCAGCTTTTGTCTGTCTCGAAGTGTGTATATCTCCCTGTTTGTTTGAGGTGGTTGCTGTCTTCTGGCTGCCATTGTTGGCTGTTGTTGAAAACATCGGTTGCCCTTCAAATCACTTTTCTTTGATCAGTAAATATGCCTCTTCTATCAGGTACCTTATAAAAATAGTCTCTCTTTTCAGTTTTCTGCTATTTGACTAAGACATTATAAGAGATTTGTTTTTACTTATCCTATTGGATATTTTGTGTGCTTCCTGGGTCTGGATTGTTGCCTGGGTTTCGAGAAATTCTCAGATGCGTCTTCAAGTATCACTTTTACTCAATTCCCTCCCTCTTCTCCTCTGGGATGCCAATTAGATGTGGGTCTCTTCATTTCATCTCATCCTTCTCCGTGTCTCTTAACCTGTCTTTCATATTTTCCTTCTTGTCTCTATTCCATTTTGGATGACGTCTTCAGTTCTGTCTTCCTGTTCACAAATTCTCCTTCAGACAGGAAGTGAAACAGTCACTCAGTAGGATATGTAAGACTGTTTCGCCTGTTAATAGGCTTCATCTCTGCAGGTTCCGTTTGCTTCTATTTTCAGATCTACCTGGGCCGTTTTGCTGGCCTCTCCCTGCTTGCTATTGCGTATCTGTCAGTCTCCTTAATTCTTTTAGCATGTCGTACTTAGTGGGTTGTATTATGTATCTGATAACTCTTGCATCTGAAGCGTCCATCTGTTTGTCGTTTCTGCTGACTCCCATTCACAGTTGCTCGTGTGCTTGGGCGTTTGGTGCCTTGATTAGGACATCAGTTCGTGCTGGGTCATGGCCTTGGTGACCCTGAGGGCGAGGATGCACGTGTCCCTGTTCTTGGGACAGGCCCAGAGTTTGCCTTCCAGGCAGCAGACTTGGCAGCCTTTGCTCCCCAGAGCGCACACCCTGCTTTTGGTGCTTGTCTACCCACTGGATGCCCCGCCGTGATGGGAGGGCGTGCTCATTCCTGCAGACGTGCCTTGCCGCTCGCAGGCCTGCAATACATTAACACATCTGTTTGATTCAGGAGCTGTAGGCAGGGACTGCGTCAAGAGCCTGGCCCACATGGGACCTGTTCCCCTTCTCTGTCTGTGTTGTGGCTTCTCTGTCCACCCTGTGTCCTCACTGTCTGCCAGGCCATTTTTCCTACACTTTTTCCCTCTAGCCTTGGTTCTTTGCCTCCCATCCCCGTAGTAGGCCACAGACCATCCGCTTGGTGCCACGCCCTGTCCTAGGTCCAGGTCAGTGCATTGTGAGCGCTAGGTCCCTCCAAGGTAGGCGGAGGGTAAACGTTTCTCTCTTCTGACATGAGTGCATTTGGGACGTGTCTCATGCCTAAGAGTGTGTGTGGTCAGTACCTGGGTCACACAGATGCCATGTTGTGCTGGGATTGGTGGTTTTTCCTCCCATTCCATGGTGTGTCACGTGGGGATAGCATCTTCAGTCAATGGCATCAGGAAGATGGGGCTTTTGAGACCTCCGGGGCCAGTGCCTTGCCTGTCTCTCCTAACCTCTGGCTGTCTCTGTCATGAATCTTTTCCTGAACGCACCAAGTGGTTGTGCTGTAGATGACACACTGTGTACTCCTGCCCAGCCTCTGCCCATGACCCTGCCCTGCACGGTCCAGGTAGGCTGCACGTGCTCACCAGGCCCACCGTGGCCCTCCCACCTCTTGGTGCCTCTGCACCCACGGTCCCCTCGGCGCTGCTCTTCTGAGTTCATGTGAGACCTGCCCATTTGTGGAGTCTTGTGTTTGTCCCAGCCGAGCCAGTTGTGTAAGCATCGCTGTCTCCCTGGGAGACGGTGACTCTTCACAGATCGAGGCCAGCACCTTTGAATTCAGGGCACTGATGGGCTCACACCAACTGCACGAGATGTGCTCACGTGAAGTATGTGGCCCACTCCTGGGTTTTTGTTTCTTTCTCTTCAGGTGTTGCTGGAAGAGGCCAAGGATTTGCTCTCTGACTGGCTGGATTCTACACTTGGCAGTGATGTGACTGACAATTCCATCTTCTCCAAGCTGCCCAAGTTCTGGGAAGGGGAGTTCCACAGAGACATGGAAGCTCTGAACGTAAGTGTCACAATTGTCTCGTGCTGGCTCTCTTGCACTAAGGGCCCTGATTTCTGAATTCCTGTTTTGGCAAAGCTGGCTCAATTAAGTGGCCAAGTCAACGCTGAACCTGAGTTGAGGGGCATAATGGGCTTTTCGTTTTATGAATTGGTAACGTTTTTATGGAGCGTGTGGTTTTCAGAAGGGAAAATCCCAGGACTTTCTCATGTCTTGCACAGGTTCTCCCTCCAGATGTCTTAACCCGGGTTAGTGAGTATGTGCCAGAAATCGTCAACTTTGTCCAGAAGATTGTGGACAACGGTTACGGGTAAGCACAAGGGCCCTTCCTAGGGAGGGAAGGGCTGCAGAACGTCGCACAGGGAGGAGCTCCGCAGCTCTGAGTCTGGGTCCGGGAAGCAGAGGAGCAGGTGTTCTGGGGCTGCGTAGCTGTAAGTCCCCAGCAGACCCTCCTGAAACTCTGGGCCCCACCCAGGGGCTGAGGAGCATAGGTCTGCACTGCCTTGGGGGCCAGTGAGAACCTAACCCAAAATCTGCTGGGAAGCTCGGCAGCCAAGACCATTGGTCATGGGACCGCAGAGCTGCATAGTGCTGAGCGTGAGTACTGCTGGGCCTTCACAGACATCAGTGCCATTGCACGGACATTTTGAGAGCGCTAGTCCTGGTGTCATATCCCGAGGGAGAGGACGTTTCATCAGCATCTATTGCTTGGCTATGATTGTAGTGACTTTTTGTTGGCGAGTCCATTATACTCTTCCCTGGCCTGTATTGTCTCAATCTCCAAAGTAAGCATTTTCAGAAATGGCCAACAAATGGGAATGCAAACAGGAACCCGGTTATCTGTCTGTAGCGCTCAGCGCTGTACCGTGCCCCTGCTCCCAGAGACCCACTGTGTCCAGCCTCAGGTTGCTTCCCTCCCACAGGAGCTACACTGGCTGGATGAAACAGAAACGAGAGGTTGTGGCAGTGCCAGGAACGGGGCAGACTCTTAAGCATTAGCGCTGCTTCTCTCCCCACTTAACACAGACTACTGTGAGGCAGCATAAGAGGCTGTGCCAAGCCGAGAGGCACGGGCAAGCCGAAGCTCAGAGAGGACGGGTCATTCCAGACTGGAGTAATCTGGAGTGCTTCATGGAGGCCAAGAGCCTCAGCTGGGCCAAGCTGAGGGTGTGTGGACATTCAGGGAAAGGCGAGGCCACACAGGAGTGAGGATGACAGCAGCCCTGAGCAAGGCAGGGTGGGAGCTGCATGGGTCACAGGACGCCAGGCAGAGGGATGAGCTGCCAGGGCAAGCAGGCCGCCGCCTCAGCGGGATGGGCCCTCGTGTCCCACTCAGTCCAAACAGCTGATACCGTTTTCAGTGGCCACCACAGAGAGTAGATAGGCCACAGATTTCGCAGTTTTATAGCCCTGCTTTATTTTGTTACTGTCATCTTGCTGAAACACTTTTGGGTCTGTTAGATTCCCCCCACACATTTCCTTTTTTGTTTTCCAGCTACGTCTCCAATGGGTCTGTCTACTTTGATACAGTGAAGTTTGCTTCTAGCGAGAAGCACTCCTATGGGAAGCTGGTGCCTGAGGCCGTTGGCGATCAGAAAGCCCTTCAGGAAGGGGAAGGTGAGGAGGGCATGCCTGAGAGCACTGTGGGCTCTCCCTCCTGGCACAGCTTGGGTTGTGTTTACTCTGCATGGCCACGGAGGCTGCGCTGAGCCCACCCCTCGGTCTCTTGGGAACAGTGCTTTTTCACCTGAAGGAATTTTAGGAGTTTTCTACACTCACCATTATGCAGCTCTAAGACCATGAAATGTGTTTTTTTAATTGATACGTAATAATTGTGCAATTTACGGGGTACATGTGATGTTTTAATACATGCACACAATGTGTAATGATCAGGGTAATTAGGATGCTCATCATCTTAGACATTTATCTTTTCTTTGCATTGGGAATGTTCCAGATCTTCTAGCTATTTTGAAATATACAGCAAATTTTTTTTTTTTTTTTTTTTTTTTTTT
>NC_045446.1:2751060-2780417 GCF_002776525.5 Piliocolobus tephrosceles | reverse complement strand
GGGTTTCACCGGGTTAGCCAGGATGGTCTCCTGACCTTGTGATCCGCCCGTCTCGGCCTCCCAAAGTGCTGGGATTACAGGCTTGAGCCACCGCGCCCGGCCACAACAAATTTTTTGGTGACTGTAGTCACACTACTGTGCTGTTGAACACACGAACTTATTCCTTCTGTTTGTGTGTTTGTGCCTAGAAACCAACCTCTCTTCACTCCCTCCCCCTGACCTGACCCTTCTCAGCCTCTGGTGACCACTGTTCTACTCTATATCTCCTTGAGGTCCACCATTTTTTAGCTCCCACATAAGAGAGAGAACATGTGATATTTGTCTTTCTCTGTCTGGCTTATTTCACTTAACAGAACGTCTTCCAGTCCCATCCATGTTGCTGTAAAAGACAGGATTTCATTTTTTTATGGTGCGTTATTTTTTAAGAAACAAAAGACAGTAAACACAGTGCTGTCTTGAGAAACATAGGGGCCCCTGGGGCCTGGATTCTCAGGCTGGTGTTTGCCGGCTGAGCACGTGAGGTGTAGGGGGATTGTGGGGTGCCGGGATGTGTGCTGAGTGATGCATATTTGACAACAGCCTCTGCACCCGTCTGGATCCAGATGCTTCAGACACAGACATCGGGCTTTTTATAGACCAGGCAGAATTATACTGGGAACCCTTTCATTGGCATTTTCTTCATGTTTATTCCTTAAGTGAATCTGGGGACACATCCGCAAGAGGCAAGGTTGGAAGCCTCCCTGCAGAGTGGGAATTCCCTCAGTGTGCCAGGGCACGTTCTGTACCCCCACCCCGCCAGCCCTAGTGTTTCTGGAAGACAAATTTGGCCATAAAAATGTTCATACTTTTTGATCTAATTTTAGGTCTCTATCCTAAAGAAATATTAGAACCTAAAATAAAGGTGCGGTGGCTCATGCCTATAATCCCAGCACTTTGGGAGGCTGAGGCAGGCAGATCACCTGAGGGTTGGGCGTTCGAGACCAGCCTGGCCAACATGGTGAAACCCCATCTCTACTAAAAATACACAAATTAGCTGGGTGTGGTGGTGCATGCCTGTAATCCCAGCTACTCAAGAGGCTGAGGCATGAGAATCACTTGAACCCGGGAGGCAGAGGTTATAGTGAGCCAAGATAGTGCCACTGTGCTCCAGTCTGGGTGACAGAATGAGACTCTGCTTCAAAAAAAATAATAATAAAACCACACAACACAGACTTAGAAAAGATAGAGGTAGCCAGGTTAACACGTAAGTATCAGACCCATGGCATTTTAGGCTCCAGGTTTGTGAGTAGAGGGGCGGGTTTGTGATGATAAATGCCTCAGCTCTGAGAGGACGCAGCTTGGGCCTCTGTGGACCAGAAGCCTCCGCAATCCTAGAACCAGAGTGGACACGCCCACATTTCACACACTTCCCAGGAGTTGACAGATCAAGTAGGCCAAGAATTAATATGGGTATGGAAGGTTTGAAATACAGTTAACAGGCTTGGTTTGAGAGCTGGGAACTTCGCACTCAGGAATTAAAGAACATCCTTTCCTTCTAAGAACACAGAACCATACGCCAGGCCACAGAAAGAGATTTCCACAAATCCCAAAGAACCGTTTTCAAGGAGACCTCATTCTCTGACCACAGAGCAGTTGTATTAGATAACAACACGCGGCCGGATATGGCAACTCACACCTGTAATCCCAGCACTTTGGGAGGCCGAGGCAGGAGGATCGCTTGAGCCCAGGAGTTCAAGACCAGCCTGGGCAACATAGGGAGACCCCCTTTCTACAAAAAGTTTAAAAATGAGCTGGATGTGGTGGCATGTGCCTGTAGTCCCAGCTACTTAAGAGCCTGAGGCAGGAGGATCACTTGAGCCCAAGAGGTTGGGGCTGCGGTGAGCCCTGATTGTGCCATTGTACTCCAGCCTGGGCAGCAGAGCAAGACTGTCTCAAAAACATTGAAAAAAATTTTTTTTGATAAAAAAGATACCAACACTGACAGGACATCTGAAGTGTACAAACTTGTCTGGGCGGTTGAAATCATGCTCCTGGATAGCTCCTAGGAAAGAAAGCCACGATGGGAAATAAGGGGTGTTTAAGCAGAGTAGCAGCAAAGCTGCCACACACCGAATCTGAGAGTGCCCCTAAAGCACCGATTAGAGGAAACTGATGTTTTTAAATGTAGTTATTAAAAAACAAAGATTAAAAATAAGTGAGCCGCCGGGCACAGTGGCTGACTCCTGTAATCCCAGCACTTTGGGAGGCCAAGGCAGGCGGATCACAAGGTCAGGAGTTCGTGACCAGCCTGGCCAATGTGATGAAACCCCATCTCTACTAAAAATACAAAAATTAGCCGGGCGTGGTGGCGGCGCCTGTAGTCCCAGCTACTTGGGAGGCTGAGGCAGAAGAATCGCTTATACCCCAGAGGCGGAGGTTGCAGTGAGCTGAGATCATGCCACTGCACTCCAACCTGGTTGGCAGAAAGACTCCATCTCAAATTTAAAAAAAGGAAATAAGTGAGCTAAGCAGTCAGTCAAAAAGTCGAGAAAGGAACAAGAAGTGGAAAGAAATAGGACATAAAGTAAAATCAGAGATTAAAGAAACAAATAATTGTAAAAGCCAAAAGCTGATTCTTCTCAAAAAATAATACAGAAAAACCCTTAGCAAGTTTAATTAATGAAAGTAGAAGATTGAAAAACATATTAGGGCTGAATTATAGCTCATGCCTATAATTCAGCACTTTGGGAGGCCGAGGCAGGAGGATCGCTTGAGGCTAGGAATTCGAGACCAGTATGGGCAATGTAGTGAGACCCCATCTCTACAAAGAATTTAAAAATTAACTGAGTGTGGTATCGTGTACCTGTAGTCCCAGCTACTCAGGGGGCTGATGTGAGAGGGTTGCTTGAGCCAGGGAGGTCGAGGCTGTAGCGAGCTGTGATTACACTGTTGCTCTCCAGCTGGGGTGACAGAGCAAGATCCTGTATGTATGTATGTATGTATGTATGTATGTTTGAATAACAAGACAAAAACGAAATGTAACTATGGATGTAGTCGAGCGTTTCTTAAAGTCCTTAGAGGAAGCCCTGAATGAGTCACACTGCATTTGACACTTAGATGCCAGGAGGAAACCGGCAGCGCATGGGAAAGATGGGAGTGGTAAGTGGAGCAGTGCCCTCAGGTCACGTGGTGAAGGAATGTTCTGGAGGCAGCTAGAGCACACTGACTCACCGCTTTATGATGAATTTTGCTGTGGGCCCCATCTAGGCTCGTTTTCTTAAATATCATTTATTCTTGGACCCATTTTCTCCCAGAATGACTTCAGCATTGGTTTAAGTTCCAGGAAACAGGAGTAGAATCTAACAGCAAATACGCAGGACCGAAGAGGGACATGGATTCCCACCCCTCCACAGTCAGTGATCAGACCTGAGCACATGACCACCACTGCAGCCTCCCCCACCATAGGATTGTAGCCTTAGCTCTGTGCAGTCACGTGCCTCTAGCCATGGGGACTCTAATGGTAGAGGAAAAGGGGAGAGGTGATGCTGGGGCCCGAGTGGTCCTAGATGATGACAGCTCCTCCTTCCGTCCAGTAAGATGGCCCACCAGAGGCTGATGGGCCATGCAGACCACTTGGGAAGGCATGTGGCAGGAAGGCCGAGTGCAGGGAGGAAGCTCCCTCGATGGGAGAGAACAGGACCCTGTTGTGCTGGTATGAACATGCTTGTGGGGTCAAAGCTAGAAACACTCCCTCTGCGTCTGGGGAGAGAGACAGGAAGTGAAACCAAGAAGGGAAACTTGAAAGAGATTGTGTTGTAACCGTCACAGGTCTGTTGCCCAATGCACAGTGAGTCAAAATACCAGGATACCAGGGGTTGCCACAGAAAAAGTGTAGTAATTGCGTGGTGGACAAATGGAGATGGGAGGAAACCTCAGATCCACCTCCCTGAGAGATGTGTGGAGGGTTTTTGATGGGCCTGGACAGGTGATGGGGATTGCTGGTTGCTGGGGAATTGAGGGTGAAGTCATGGGACAGGGAGGTAAACCGCATTTCTGCGACGAGTCAGTTCCTTGGTGCGGGTCTTCAGACCAGTTGGCGGCAGCTGTCCTGCCGGAATTCAGAATCTAAAAAATACCTTAAGCAATTCTTGGTAAAAAGGCCCAGGGTGAGAGATTCTATCTCTAGGAACAGTGGTGGAGCAGGTGGTCAGTGGGCTGTGTGACTCTCAGTTAGTTAGAGCTTCAGGGAAGCGGGTGGACGAGCACTGCACCTGGCCGGCGACCGTCATTCTGCCTGTAGCCTGGCTTGGAATTCTTATTAACCCTATGAGGGCAGTTGCAGTGTGACATTTGCTGGAGGATAGGGTATTTGTGGGGAGGGTCCCGTGTTCTCTGTTGTAAATTTTTTCAAAAGTGTATTTTTTAAAAAATCAGATATAAACTTTCATGAGTAACTTCATAATAATGAAAAATTAAAAACGTGAATGTACATTTTCTATCAAAGACCATCTAAAAGAGAATGTCATGAGCCATATCAAATTGTGCTTTCGCAGAATTGTCGATGGCAGAACGGTGAATGGGTAGAAGGAAACTAGGACAGAGTCCTTCAGTGTTGGTGAATAAATCTGGTGGATAAATCAGAGGTTTTTTGTTTTTGTTTTTTAATCTGGGATTCAGTGCTCCAAAATGTTGACAGTAGTAATTCCTAAGTTAAATTTTAGATTATGGCAATTTTTTTCCTAGTTTTCTTTTTTTTGTCTTCCAAATATTTTACATTTAGTATATACTTTATAATCATGAAGTTGGTGTTTTAAAAAATATGGTTAGCAGTACTTTTCCTCTTGACTCTGCTTCTCAGGGCAGCTTAGGTCTGTTGCCTGATTAGGTACCTGAAAAGTGGATTTGTTACCTGGAAAGCTCTCACTGCAGCCTCTTCAAGGTCACCTGAGTTAGAACCCTAGGTGGAGTCTGTTCTTCCTCCACAAGGGGGTGACAGCACCTAAGGCAGCCCTTAGACCAGGGACCAAGAAAGGCTGCAGCAGCCAGGCAAGACCTGGAGTGGGTCCTGGCAACCTTGTGCCTGCAGGGAAGGCCTCTGCTCTGCCCATTCATCGAACAAAGGCTGATTCTCTGTGTGGCCTTTGGACTGGCTCACAGGTTTCTGTGTTCATAGCAGCTGCTCTTTTCCATTGGTCCTGCATATATCGTTGAGAGAAATCTGCAGTGATGGTGCGTGCGTTTTCTGGGGACTCAGACCATGTTGTACCCTGAGTATCGGGTGGCTGAGTGTCACCAAGTCAATGCATGGAATTCACCAAGGGCTTATTTCTCATCCCTCCGGCAAGGCATAGACGGTCTCATTTGTTGTTGGCCGGGTGATCGTTGGCTTTGTCTAGGAAATAGAATTTGTGCCAGGAGTCGCACTCCCCTTTTCTTATGGCCTTCCTGGACTATTCTTTAGTTTCCTTCACCTTTTTTCCCCTTATAAATACACAAGGACAGCAAGCGTCCTCTTCACCACTGCACTGCCGCCAGGTTCCCTGCAGTAGTACACGGCAGCTTAGCTGCGTCCTTGTATCCCCCGGAACCCGTAAGCAAATAGTCGTGCAGGCCCTTGACATGTTGGCCCCCCCCTGCATGAACCAGGCAGGATCCCTGAGCCATGCCCCCGTGGGCTGTACCACTACGTCACCTCCTAGCTTTAGCCCAGAGTGCTGTCACCTGTCCTAGACACTGGTGGGCTAATGCTGTGAGAAGGCAGCAGGAAGGAGAATGTCTTACGGAGACCCCAGATGTGGTCTCAGGTCAGCCAGGTCTGCTTGGACACTGGTGTATAAGCTGGTGACTTTGGGGCTTATGAACCATTCTGTAAATCTAGACACTGGGTCAACACCAGAATCTGGTAATACATAGTAAACTTGAAGAAGTGCGTGAGCCAAGTTAATAAACAGAAGTTAATCAGAAGGACTGACCGTTAGGCACACAGGATGACCTTGAAGTGCGACACCTGGATCTGTGGGTGCTGCTGAGTGACCTTGCCTGGCATCCCTCATGTTTGCAGGGGACCTGAGCATCTCTGCAGACCGCCTGAGCGAGAAGCGCTCTCCCAACGACTTTGCTCTATGGAAGGCCTCTAAGCCCGGAGAACCATCCTGGCCGTGCCCTTGGGGAAAGGTGAGCGAGTGGCCTAGAAGGTGTGGGGCTTGGGCAGGGGCACTGGCGCCAGCCGCACTCTCAGGCCGCCAGCAGAGGCCGCTCTAGGTGTGAAGGATGTTGTCACTGGGCCAGAACCTGGTGTTTGTGCAGCACAGGCTGCCTGGCCCCAGGGACCTGGACATCATGGAAACTCCCTGAGTCTCTGGACAAATCACTTCCCTCCCGGGATTTCTGTTTCCTGGTCTGTACGTGGAGACGTGATCAGCGTAGAGCTCCATGGAGGCTTCTTGGTTCTTGTGTTCTGTGACTCTAAGTTGAGTATTCCAGGCCCCAGGGTGTAGGATGCCTTCTGATATTCCCGGTGACAGCAGTTCTGGACTGCAGGGTAACCTGGGAAGGGGCGTGACCATCTGCAGCTGTCAAAGGCTCAGAGGTCTGGATGTAATTCACTAACTTCACCTAAGCCTCAGCTCACACAGGACTGGTTTATGAACTTCACCAAAGAAGGCCGTCCTTAGTCTTTTTTTCTTTCTTTTTTGAGATAGAGTCTCGCTCTGTCACCAGGCTGGAGTGCAGTGGCGCCATCTCACCTCACTGCAACCTCTCCCTCCGGGTCCTGGTTCAAGCGATTCTCCTGCCTCAGCCTCCGGAGTAGCTGGGATTACAGGCACATGCCACCATGCTCAGCTAATTTTTGTATTTTTAGTAGAGACGGGCTTTCACCATGTTGGCCAGGCCGCTCTTGAACCCCTGACCTCGTGATCTGCCTGCCTCGGCCTCCCAAAGTGCTGGGATTATAGGTGTGAGCCACCTCGCCCAGCCTTCCCTTAGTCTTTTCATGTGTGGGATTTAACACTTATTCCAATAAAGTTCAGAGGGTTTAAGGGCCATCAACTTGGAGTGATAAATGATAAAGGCCTGGACACGCGGGTAGGCGGGTCGGTCACTGTGTGTTCGACTTTCTCCAGGGTCGTCCGGGCTGGCATATCGAGTGCTCGGCCATGGCAGGCACCCTCCTAGGGGCTTCGATGGACATTCACGGAGGTGGGTTCGACCTCCGGTTCCCCCACCATGACAACGAGCTGGCGCAGTCGGAGGTAGGCGGAGACAGGGTCCCCTTGTCAGCTGCAAGAGCACTGCAGTGGAGGAAAAGTCAGCCCGGGCCTCGCCTCAGGAGGGCCTCTCTCACTAGCACTTGACACCTTCCTCAGGGCTTGTGGAATCCGAACCCTGATCGTTTAGTGTGGTTGCCTGCATTGACGGCCTGGCCTCTGGCAGTAGACTGGCCTGGATTTGAACCAGTTGTGGTACCTACTGGCTTATTAACCTGGGCTCTCCTTCCGAGCCCTGCCTGTACCACCTGGGAAATGCAGCTCCTGCCCGTGGACAGCACCCACAAGGCAGCAGACAGTGCAGGTGGCAGGAGGCGGCCCCAGTGACACATGACTGTTGACATCCTATGTCTCTTTCCGCACAGGCCTACTTTGAAAACGACTGCTGGGTCAGGTACTTCCTGCATACAGGCCACCTGACCATTGCAGGCTGCAAAATGTCAAAGTCACTGAAAAACTTCATCACCATTAAAGATGCCTTGAAGAAGCATTCAGGTATACACTGGCTTCTCCCACAGACCCTACCCACCTTCTCATAGATGTGTAATGGCTGTAGCACTCGGGAAGATAAGGGCGTCGCTGTCTTGTGTCCCCCTGCAGCACGGCAGTTGCGGCTGGCCTTCCTCATGCACTCGTGGAAGGACACCCTGGACTACTCCAGCAACACCATGGAGTCAGCGCTTCAGTATGAGAAATTCTTGAATGTGAGTTCCCAGCCCCTTCCTGGAGGTTGGCGGAGCAGCCTCCCGTGCACAGTGGGCTCCTTGTGAAGTGGTGATAGGTGCAGCAGCCTCCCAATGCCTCTAATGGAGACCAGCACATTGGTGAAAGCACCTCCATGCTAGTGGGTAAAACAGGCTCGGGACCACTCCTGAAGTGGCCGACGGCCCAGCAGAGTGGATGGAGGCCTCATCCCCCCAGTCACTGCAGTGCACGTCCTTCTGACTTGTACTTCCCACCAAACGAGCATCCGTGAACCTCAAGCAAGAACATGTTTCTGTCAAAGAAATATCTTTTCCTTTCTTTCTGACCACTTGCATAATGTCAGGGTATTCTGATCTTTCAGATTTTTACCAAAAGTAAAATCACAGCAGTAAAGCAGTTTATCAGATATTTCAGGATAGAAAAGTCGTCTAAATGCTGTTAAACTGATTTTTCTAACTTCAGGAGTTTTTCTTAAATGTGAAAGATATCCTTCGAGCTCCTGTTGACATCACTGGTCAGTTTGAAAAGTGGGGAGAAGAAGAAGCAGAACTGAATAAGAAGTAAGGTGGTGCCTTTTCTTTGGGGTTTTCCAGCATGCCCATGTTCTATGCCTAACCTCGCATCTTGGCCACCATGTGTCCTGGACTGTCGAGGAAGGGCTGGGGACACTGTCGTACATTGTGCAGAATTCATTCAGGGCAGGCGGCTCCACTAATGGGAGCTGCTCTGGTTGTTGAAGTGCGTGGAGAATTTACTTTTTGTTTTTTTCCTTTTGAGACGGAGTTTCGCCCTTGTTGCCCAGGCTGGAGTGCAATGGCATAATCTCAGCTCACCGCAACCTCCACCTCCCGGGTTCAAGTGAATCTCCTGCCTCAGCCTCCTGAGTAGCTGGGATTACAGGCACCGGCCACCACGCCCAGCTAATTTCATATTTTTAGTAGAGACGGGGGTTTCTGCATGATTATCAGGCTGGTCTCGAACTCCTGACCTCAGGTGATCCACCCACCTCAGCCTCCCAGAGTGCTGGGATTACAGGCGCCGTAATCCCTGTAATCTGTGCCTGGCCACATGGAGAATTTCTGTGGTGTGTTATCAGGTCTGACTTCACATGCCTTCCTCTTTGTTGCTCAGCTTTTATGACAAGAAGACAGCAATTCACGAAGCCCTCTGTGACAACGTCGACACCCGCACAGTCATGGAAGAGATGCGGGCCTTGGTCAGTCAGTGTAACCTCTATATGGCAGCCCGGAAAGCCGTGAGGAAGAGGCCCAACCGGGCTCTGCTGGAGAACGTCGCCCTCTACCTCACCCATATGCTGAAGGTAACCCAGGCCCCAGGTAGGCATATTCCTCAGCCTGTGCAGACATAGGAGCCAGGCCCCAGGACTGGGAGAACGGAGGCCTCTGGTGCCCCCCAACGCTGTGCCTGGTGTCCAGCACCTCTGAGTGGTGGAGACATGCCTCTATCCACGCGTTTGGTTCCTGGTGTACTTTTTACGCGTTGGAGATGACACCCATACGCACAGCACAGCTATAACCTATAGCCTGTAACACTTCGGGAGTTATAACCGCCTGTAACCCCAACGCTGTGGGAGGCAGGTGAGTGTATCACTTGAGCCCAGGAGTTCAAAACCAGCCTGGGCAACATAGCGAGACCCCATGTCTATAAAATACATTAAGAATTAGCCAGGTATGGTGGCACACACCTGTTATCCAGCTGCTTGGGAGGGTGAGGTGAGGTACTCGCTTGAGCCCAGGAGGGTAAGGCCATAGTGAGGCGTGATTGTACTACTGCACTCCACCCTGGGCAGTAGAGGAGAGACCCTGTCTTAAAAGCAGACAAAAAGAAGTAACACCCATGTAGTTGTCCGTTACTCAGAGCTATTGCTTTCCTTTGCCTCAGTTTCCCTCTACTCCCATCTTGGAATTTGAAAAGCAAAACCAGGCCGGGCGCGGTGGCTCATGCCTGTAATCCCAGCACTTTGGGAGACCCAGACAGGCAGATCACGAGGTCAGGAGATTGAGACCATCCTGGCTAATACGGTGAAACCCCGTCTCTACTAAAAAAAAATAACAAAAAATTAGCCGGGCATGGTTGCGGGCTCTGAGGCAGGAGAATGGCGTGAACCCAGGAAGCGGAGCTTGCAGTGAGCCAAGATTGCGCCACTGCACTCCAGCCTGGGCGACGGAGCGAGACTCCATCTCAAAAAAAAAAAAAGAGAGAAGGAAAACCAGGGACAAGGCCTCCTCTCTGAAGACATCCTGTGCAGAACCCTTCCCCGCAGTGCACGTTGAAAGGCCAGCAAGGCCTGGACTCACTCCCCTGCCCTCTCCTCCTCTTTCCTTGTTGTTGGGCTCCAGTGGCTTCTGGCTGAAACAGAGCTGTAGAGGGTAGCTGTGAGTCAGGGCCATCCTGGAGCAATGAGGGCACCCTCAGGCTCGTGTTTCTGGGGCTCCTGGAGCTGCTGCTTCCGTCTCTTTCCTGGTTTTGGGGCACCCCCTCCCGTGAATGAGGAACACAGCTTATGGCTGCTCACCACATGCAGGCTTCATTTCCCCACAGCTTCAGGTCCCATCTGTTTCTTTTCCTAGATCTTTGGGGCCATAGAAGAGGAGAGCTCCCTGGGGTTCCCGGTTGGAGGGTCTGGAACCAGCCTCAATGTGAGTAGCATACAGGGTCCTGCCTTCTGCACCTGCTCCCTCCCCACGCCCTACCGCTCTGTGTCCTTCTGCACTGCCCCTCCTCTGTCTGCCCACCCACACCAGACCCTTCCGGATAGCGCCTCGGGCTGAAAGGCAGATCTGGCTCTGAGGGTGCTAAGTGTGGTCAGCTGCCCTGCCAGTGTGGAGGGTCTGTCTCGGTTGTGACTGTTGGTTGGGGGCACTTTGCCATTGTGCTGTCCCATGAGCTTAGTCTTGGACCCCAACTACATAATGCCACTGCTTATTTGCATTTTGCTGTGGCCGCTTGGCATCATGAACTCTCACGTGACTTTGTCACATATACTGACCTGTATTCAGTAAACGCTTCATCGAAAGGCTGCAGAGTTCACAAACAGCACAGGGTTTACACTGATGGGGAGATACACCACTGTCTGCCTCAGTCCCCATGGGGCTGGGCAGATGCCCTACCAGGCCCAGTCCTGACCCTGAGTCCAGGTCAGTCCACATGGCCTGAGCCAGAACCCCCTGCCCCAGAACTGTGGCCCACAGGTCAGGGGGAGGTCATCCTATAGAGCGCCCTGTCTAGTGGGTCTGTGCAGTGAGAAAATCTATCCAGAACACCCTGGCTGTCCGTTGCTGGCTTCCATGTGCAGTTGGCATGTGAGCAGACACACGCTGTCAGTCATATCCCTCTGCTGTAGAACCCCTGTCTCCTCTGACACGACCACAGTCTGGCTTCTGCAAATGGACTTCCACCCCCTCCCAGGTCAAGAATGCTCTTTAACTATTTGATTAGAATGCAGATCTAAATATTTAAATATAACAACTGTAATTTTAATTAAAACAGGAGCTTAGTACAAAGTGAAAATGCAAAACGTTTTTAAAATCTTGTTTCCTAATGACAAGTGGTGTGAAGAGCCCCCACGCAGATGGAGCTTACAGATGCTCCCCCAGGAACCAACTTGCAAAGAGAAAACAGTCCGTGTTGTAAGAAGTCCTGCCAGAGCGCCTAGCCTGTGGACCTGGTGCCTTTTGCCAGCTTTAGCACTAGCTAGCTGTTGGTGTGGTATTTTTGAGACTTCCTGATATCAGCCTTCTTCGGTGCTTTTAAGAAAACCCACATAGCTTCTTTGTTCTCTTGCGCAAATGATACTAAGATACTTACTTTCTTTATAAACAAAAAACCAAAACATACCTCCTGGGTTAAAGTCAGCCTGCCTTTGAACTGCAGTGTTTTTCATCTTAATGGCTGCTGTGGTTGGTGGGGGGTGCCTTCAGTGTGCAGTGTACACGCATCTGCATCCCCCAAGCAGCCTCGTTTGGCCTTGGCAGTCAGCTGATTGGGAAGAAGCAGCTGTGGCGAATGGTGAGCCTGCTGGCAAAACGTCCTGTGCCCACACATCATGGCCATTTGACATTCATAGATTAACTTCCAAATCCAAATGGTTTTAGGAGCAAGCAAGGCAGCTCCTACATCTTGTACCACCTCAGTGTTACCACACAGCCACCTGCAAGTGTGCTCAGGTGGGGGTTGCAGCCCCAGGCATCCTTGAGACAGACCCCTGCAGCCATTCTGAGAGCTCCCCTCCAGTTCCCCTAAGGCTGGGGCTGAGCCTGGCAGTGGGGTCCTTCCCTGAGGCTTGTCTGGGTTGGCTGTGTGATGGGCGGAGATACAGATCTAAAACCCCCAAGAAGTCCAAAGTTCAGATGCAGAATTGGATGTAAGGGAGCTTGGCTTAGACTCAAGGGCTTGTTAGCCTGCCTGACTTTTGCACTTGCTAAATTTGTGTGTTTTTGTTTTTGAGATGGAGTCTCACTCTGTCGCCCAGGCTGGAGTGCAGTAGCGCCATCTCCGGTCACTGCAACCTCCACCTCCCGAGTTCAAATGATTCTCCTGCCTCAGCCTCCCAAGTAGCTGGGACTACAGGCGTGCACCACCATGCCTGGCTAATTTTTTTTTGTATTTTAGTAGAGACTGGGTTTCACTATGTTGGCCAGGCTAGTCTCGAACTCCTGACCTCATGATCCACCCACCTTGCCCTCCCAAAGTGCTGGGATTACAGTCGTGAGTCACTGTGCCCAGCTAGCACTTGCTAATGTTTTTGTTTTGGTTATTGAGCTGCTGAATCAGCTAAGGGGCAGGGAGCAACCTTGCTCAAAAGCCTAAAACCTGATTTCTGTCCTGTTAAAAAAAAGGGAAATGCTAGCCCAGCGTGGTGGCTCACGCCTGTAGTACCAGCACTTTGGGAGGCTGAGGTGGGTGGATCACCTGAGGTCGGGAGTTCGAGACCAGCCTGACCAACATGGAGAAACCCTGTCTCTACTAAAAATACAAAATTAGCCAGGCGTGGTGGCACATGCCTGTAATCCCAGCTACTCGGGAGGCTAAGGCAGGAGAATCGCTTGAACCTGGAAGGCGGAGGTTGCGGTGAGCCAAGATCACCATTGCATGCCAGCCTGGGCAACAAGAGCGAAACTCTGTCTCAAAAAAAAAAGGGGGGAAATGCTTTGGGAGGCCGAGGTGGGCAGATCACGAGGTCAGGAGATTGAGAACATCCTGGCCAACATGGTGAAACCCCGTCTCTACTAAAAATACAAAAAATTGGCTGGGTGTGGTGGTGTGTGCCTGTAATCCCAGCCACTCGGGAGGCTGAGGCAGGTGAATCTCTTGAACCCGGGAGGTGGAGGTTGCGGTGAGCTGAGATCACACCACTTCACTGCAGCCTGGTGACAGAGCAAGACTCCGTCTCAAAAATAAAAGGGAAGTGTAGTAGAAAGGTTTTTCTATCCTGTGGCCGCCTCCCCAGTGTTACTGTGGGTAGTGAATCTTAGTGTAGCTGCTATTGTGCATGTAGATAGTAGGTACTTAATGGAGTTCATTAATCTTAAACAAGTGTATGTGTGACCACAGATCAGACGAAAGCACGGCCCGGGAGCCGCCAGCCTCAGCATAGGTAAGGCCCCAGCCTGGGGAGTGATGTCCTTGGGCCCCTTAGGAAATAGTCCCTCCCAGAGATGGCCCCTCTGCAACCATAAAGACAAGCTGTTTCACAGCAGCGCCTCTGACCTGAGAAAAGCAGGGCCTGTCAGCAGCTGGGCAGAGTGGCTGCAGAGCCCACCTGCTGCAGTAGAAAGGAAGCTCACTTCATGCTCTCTGGCAAGTCTCTGTGTGACTTGCACACCTAGCAGGGACCGCGTGTCGGGGACCAGAGCATCCAGGCTCTGGGATGCCGGTCACAGCTGTAGCGTGCACAGCAGCACTGCCCATGGCAGTCCCTGCCCTGTGTCATGGCCGCTGAGTTATTCTTCAGTTATGAATATAGGAGTATGAGCAGCTCTCAGAGAACCAAAATTGTTCTTTCCACAGCTCGAGTCCACAGTCATGCCCTACCTTCAGGTGTTGTCAGAATTCCGAGAAGGAGTGCGGAAGATTGCCCGAGAGCAAAAAGGTGAGGACCAGTTGCTGGAAAGAGTGTGGGAGCCGTTCCCTCACTGGGCTCCCTGGACTCGGGCGTCTCCCCCTAGGCACTGTGGCATTCGGGCTGGATCATCCTCCGTGAAGGCTGCCCTGTGCACCACAGGGTGTTGAACGGCGTCCCGGGCCTGGACCCGCCAGGTCCATTAGCACCACACACCCCAGTCACCACAGCCCTGCCTGTCCCTGCAGGGCAGACTCCTTGAGTGAGCGCAGCTGAGTGGGCACTGGGGACCAAGGATACGATATGATGGGCCAGGGCTGATTTGCCTCTCCTTCTCTGAGCTGAGACAGAATGGAGGGCCTTCTGACCAGCCGTCACCACCTGCCCTTTGGCTCGCACTGGGGCTTATTTTTGCTCCTGGTGACCTGGTAGGCTGCGTGCCCTGAGGTGTGGCTCGTTCCTGCTGCAGAGTGGAGCTGAGGTGGAGCTTCCAGGGTTCCCTTGTCTGCTGAGGCATGCCAGATGAATGCTTGAACTTGGGGTTCACACAGTGGCCCCTCACTGTCCATAAGCAGCCATTCCTTCACCTTTTGACATTTCTGAGATGTGTGTGGTTTAAGACTTAGAAAGTGCTGGATCTGAGCATTCGTTTTGAGGGCCAGTTTTTAAAAAGTGTTAAACACAGCAACAAGCAGCGTCCGTCAGGCCTTTGCTTCTCACTGAGTAGTTCTGATTGGTGAGTAACAGCACAGCTGGGAACACACACTGAGGACTTAGGATGTGCTGGGCCCTGCCTACTGCTTGCTGCACATTGCCTCATTTACCCCCATGATCCTCCAAAAGAGGAAAGCAGAGCCCCAGCCAGGTCACACTGACCTTGAATGCTACTCCGTCACCTGCTGTGCTACGCTGCCTCCCCAGGGGGCCTCTATGTTGTGGGAAGTCAGACCTAGGATCCACGTGGTCCCCATCTGTGCATAGCCTATCATGGAGAGTCACAGTGGGGCAGCATCCCGGCAGGGCGTGCTGAAGATAGAGCAGACAGAGACCCAGCAAGCCTCTAGGAGAAGCTGCACCTTGAGGAAGGTCAGGAAGCCTGGGCGGGTGGAGGGGCTGAGAGGTGGAGGAGCTGAATCTGGGCCTGTTTCAGGCAGGTGACAGCGGGGCAGGAGGTGGAAGGGCAGGAAAGAGTTTTAGGAGCTCAGAGCTCCACAGGCTGCAGGACAGAGTGCAGGACACTGGGTGAGAGGAGAGGCTGGCTGGGCTGCTGGGCTGCCACAAGTGCTCTGTGGAGAGGGGCCTGGGCCTGACCAAGCCCCTAACAGACCATGGTGGGTGCACTTGACCTGACCAGGTAAGCACCATCGCCTCTCTCCAACACCTGATGCCCTCAGCATTTCAGAGCACTTGAACCAAACAGAACCAAGCCTGGACCAGCCATTCAGAACCAGCGCAGGGCTCTCCAGCAATCTTGGCAGCATTGACTTAGCGACATCGCTGGGGTCATGGGCTTGGGAAGGCCATTCCTGGAGGCAGCCTGGGCATTTCCACCTGCCTTCTGGGGAACATCGAAGGCCGAGCCCAGGCCCCAGCAACCCGGGTCACACAAGACTGTGCATGTGGCCTTGGCTTCTCTGGCATGCCACAGCCCCAGGAGGGCACTGAAGGGGGACTGGCCAGGCACAAGCTCGTGCTCGGTGGCACTGACCAGGACAGGGCTTGCTGAGGCCTGGAGAGTGGCACCAGCCAGCCAGCATTGGAAGTGGTTTGGTTTGGCTTTCTGTTTGCTTTTCACTTTTGTTTTGTTTTGTTGCTTGGAGCAGGTAGATGGATGATGTGGCCCCAGGTTAAGATGGTGGTGACCCCTACCCTGTACATCATCCCATATGTGCCTTGTGAGCCAGAGACCCTGGGGATCCAGGGACTCAGACCTTCCGATGGGGCAGCGTGTTAGAGCTGGCTCTGGCGCAATCACCCTGTCTCCCCAGCAGCAGCAAATAGTGACTTTTTTGTTACTCACTGTTATCTCATGGCTGGTCGAGGAGAAAGTGAGTGTATAACAGACTCGGGTGGCCCACAGATCAGCTGGGATCTGCTTGGCCCAGGCCGGGTGCTCCACAGACGAAAAAGAAACCGTTTCCCCTGGAAATGCCTCCATGGTCGAGTCAGCTAGAGAGCATAGGCCTGGCAAGGAGGGCCGTGGGTTCAGGGTTTGACCAGGAGAGAGGCACTGAAGTGAGAAAGCCAGGGGCTAAGCCAGAGTCCTCTGCACTGGCGAGATGATGCCATTTCCCCATCGCCAGTTTTTTGTTTTCATTGTGTTAAAATATACAGCTTAGTGCCATTAGGGACATTCACAGTGTTGTGCAGCTGCCACCATCCGTCTCCAGAACTCTTCCCTTTTCCCAAACTGGAACTCTGTCCCCGTGGAACAGCAACTCCACATCCCTCCCTCAGCCCCTGGTGCCCACCCTCTACTTCTGTCTCTGTGGATTTGATTACTCCAGGGACCTCACATGAGTGGAGTCACAGTGTTTGTCCTGTGTCTGGCTTATTTCACTGAGCTCAGTGTCCTCAGGTCTATCCACATCGCAGCCTGTGTCAGGACCTCCTGCCTTTTTAATGGCTGAATCATATTCCGTGAATGGATGGACCCTGGTCTGTTCTTCCGTGGATGAATTCTCATCACCTTTGTGTTATCTTCGTAGCCCACGTTTCTCCTCAGTAAATCCCTGATGACGATGCCACTATCTGCTCCTCTGCCCCAGCTCTGCTAACAGAAGCCGCCGAGGCTAGCAATGGGTGATCATCGGAGCAGGCACCAAGAAGCCTCCCAGGCCACACTCCCTGTGGGAAAGGGACACACGCCGTACCCCTCAGGCCCACACCAGCCTGTGGGTCTGGATTCTGAGGAGCTGAGGAAGAAACCTCGTAGCCGCTATGGCACCCAGCAAAGGAAAATGTAGTCCCTGGGTCAGGGGCCACTCACGAGGGCACCTGTGCCAGCTGCCCAGCCTCACAGGGTCGGGCCGCTCACGAGGGTACCTGCGCCAGCTGCCACACCAGAAGAGGTGTGCCCGTGCCTGGCATCTGCTCTTAAGCTCTGTGAACGCAGGTTCCTGGAGTGCCAGGGAATGCCCACCATGTGCTGGGCCGGGGGCAGGAGGCAGGACACTTGCTGGAGAGGCAGCAGTTGCACTGTAGGTGTTCAGGCGCTGTGGGGTCACCTGATGCTTCTGAGGAGCTGCTCACTAGCAGGTGGCCCCAATGCACCTTCTCCTTCTCCAATGTCATGGAGACAGCCTCCTGCATGCGACAGGACTGTGAGGCTGGGCAGCTGGCACGGGCGCCCTTGTGGGTGGCCCCCGACCCAGGGACTACATTTTCCTTTGCTGGGTGCCATAGTGGCTACGAGCCTTCTTCCTCAGCTCCTCAGAATCCAGACCCAGAGGCCGGTGTGGGCCCGAGGGGTACGGCGTGTGTCCCTTTCCTCCAGGGAGTGTGGCCCGGGAGGCTTCTTGGTGCCTGCTCTGATGATCACCCATGGTGGGTGGGCTGGGGTGCTGGCCTTGTGGCCTCCCATGACACCCGTGACAGTAACCACGGGTGCTGGCTTGCCTTCTAATGAGGGTGCCGTCCAGGGGTGGCTTTCAAAGACTGAAGGGCAGGCACCTACCTCAGCTCATGCCCCAGTCAGCCCCTCCTCAGATGGCTGAGGAGGGCCCGTTCCCAGGAATGATACTGCAGACAAATATAAAGGTCATCATTCCCCTAGGTCCCTGCCTGGGGAGGTTGAAACTCAGGAAGCTGCCCAAGGTGGCTGTGCTTGTGGGCAGGGCCTTGAAACCCAAGGATATGCATTTTTTTTCTTTTTTGAGACGGAGCCCGTCGCCAGGCTGGAGTGCAGTGGTGTCATCTTGGCTCACTGCAACCTCTGACTCCCTGGTTCAAGCGATTCTTCTGCCTCAGCGTCCCCAGTAGCTGGGATTACAGGCACGTTCTACCACACCCAGATAGTTTTTGTATTTTTAGTAGAGATGGGATGTCACCATGTTGGCCAGGATGGTCTCGATCTCCTGACCTCGTGATCCACTCGCCTCAACCTCCCAAAGTGCTGGGATTACAGTCATGAGTCACCATGCCTGGCTGGATATGTAAATGTTCTATCTAGCAGTGAATGAAGGTGTGGGGCGCCCAGCAAGGAGCCGTAGGGGGTCTCGGTCATGAGGACACAGCGGGAAAAGGACAGATGAGAATGGCAGCATGCACGTGGTCAGTGCTGCCCAAAGGCAGGGCAGGCAGGAGGATGGGGTGGGATGGCGGGGGTCCCAGCAGGCTGCGGGCAGGGCACCTGCCCACCTAGCACAGTTGGGTGCAGCAAGCTGAGGGGCCAGAAGAAAACTAAAGGGTGTGGTGACTCCAGCAAACCCAAGGTCAGATTTCAGAGCAGAAAGTTGTCACTTGGAGAGCAGCAAGCATCCGTCCTGTCGATGTAGTCTAGGAGATGCTGTCGCATCACCCAATACTCAGGAGTCTTTCTGAGATAGGGTGGCATCCCATTTACCCTGCAACACCCAAAACTCCTTATGTCCTGTTCCCCACCTGGGCATTGTGCATGGGCTGGGGACGGGGAAAACTTGGGCAGAGCAGAGGCACAGAGGGCATCTGGTAGAGACTGTGTGAGGAGCCCCTCAGGAGAAGCGTGGGATGCCGGGCAAGTCTGCAGTGCTGTGCTCTGAAGCTAGTCAGCCACAGACGCCTGGGTTTCCAAGTGAAGCTCCCTCCCCATGTGATGGAGGTCATGGCCGCTCTCCCTGTCATGCTTCCCTTCACCCTCCCAGCTGGGCTTGGTCCCCAGTCAGAGGCAGAGGTGAGCACAGTCTTGGGAAGCAACCTGTGGTCCAGCCCCACTGCTCACCCCTGCCTTTCCAGCTGCGTTTGCTTCAGCCCTGGGAGGCTTGATTCTCACAGAGCCAGAGCTCTTTAGTGGTCCTAGGACTCAGCTCTCCTGGGTCCCGGTCAGGACCCCCATCCCAGTCCTGTGTGCATTTGGGAACCAAGTCCTTAGGGGCTTGAGTCTAAATGGTCCTTCCGTAAGAAAACTGATTCTAGCACCAACAGAGAAACTGCCTCAGATGAAGAGTGTTAGCACCCGTAGGGACCCCCAGGCCTGTCCTGACCCTCCCGCCTCTGCTATTGGCCCAACTTGGGTCCCTTTCCTGGAAGAACCGCTTCCAGCAGCCATTGTGCTTCCTCCCAGCTCTGCTCTGCACCCCCAGAACAGCCCCTGGGCTTACGGGGGACACTCGTCTCTGGGCCTCTGTAGCCGATCAAGCTGCTAGCCCCTCCCTCCCAAGCACTGGAGGAGGCACTCGTTCTGTGGGCCCCGGCCCCTCATATCTAACGGAACTGCTCTGCTTTCCCTGCAGTCCCTGAGGTTCTGCAGCTCAGCGATGCCCTGCGGGACGACATCCTGCCCGAGCTTGGGGTGCGGTTTGAAGACCACGAAGGTGAGTGAGCCCTTGCTGTTTGCTATGAAGTTACCAGGAGCTTGGAGAGGTGTCACAGGGAGAGCTCCCGGGGCTGGGCCGAGGCTCATGCATCATAATTGTTGATGCAGAATCCCAAAGTGGCAGCCCCATGGGCCCCCCGGCACCATTCCTACGCTGGCCAGCCTGGCAGGGGCAGGGGAGCACCCCGTAGCTCCATCCCACTGCGGCGTGTGGTGGCGTCACCTCCCCTGCGTGTCATCTTCCCTTGGGGCCTGGCTGCCCACTGCCCCTGTTGCTGCTGCCTCTGATGCTCTCAGCTGAGGAAACCAGCCTGTATCCTGTACACTGTCAACAAATTTCATGCTGTCCTCCCACTTGGTTAGAGGTTTTTCTGTTCTACAGAAAATTAATTTTTTTGTTTTTTATTTTTAATTTTTATTTATTTGTTGAGACGGAGTTTCGCTCTGCTGCCCAGGCTGGAGTACAGTGGCGTGATCTCGGCTCATTGCAACCTCTGCCTCTCGGGTTCAAGCGATTCTCCTGCCTCAGCCTCCCGAGTAGCTGGGATTACAGACGCCCACCACCATACATGGCTAATTTTCGTATTTTTAGTAGAGACAGGGTTTCACTGTATTGGCCAGGCTGGTCTTGAACTCCTGACCTCAAGTGATCTGCCCACCTCAGCCTCCTAAAGTGGCATGAGCCACCATGCCTAGCCTTATTTTCAATTTTTGTGGATACATAATAGTTGTAAATATGTATCGGCTATATGTGATATTTTGATACATGCATATGATGTGTTATGATCAAATCTAGGTAACTGAGATTTCCATCATCTCAAGCATTTATCATTTCTTGTGTTACGAACCCTCCAATTCCACTCTTCCACTCTGCCCCTGGTAATTTTAAATCTCAGTTGACATGTCATATTTTCCTACTCCTGGCTGGCAAGACCTTCCTACCTTCCAATTACAAAATGTTCTCGCCAGGTGTGGTGGCTCATACCTGTATCCTAGCACTTTGGGAGACTGAGGTGGGCGGGCTATCTGAGCTCAGGAGTTCGAGACCAGCCTAGGCAACAAGGCGGAACCCTGTCTCCACTAAAATATAAAACATTAGCTGGGCGTGGTGATGCGTGTCTGTAGTCCCAGCTACTCATGAAGCTGAGGCACGAGAATTGCTTGAACCTGATAGGCAAAGGTTGCAGTGAGCTGACATCATGTCACTGCACTCCAGCCTGGATGATAGAGCAAGACTCTGTCTCAAAAAAAAAAAAAAAAAATCACACACAAACCAAAATGTTCTCTTGTACTACACTGCTGCGATGGAGGTTCTTGTTTTTCTCCAGCGGGCCCTCGCTCTGACTGGGCAGCACGGCATGGTCTGGGCAGGGCAGGGCAGGGCAGGGCTGGCCCAGCAGTGGGGATGACCCACAGAGCCCAGCCTCTTCTCACACGCTGTTTATTTTGCAGGACTGCCCACGGTGGTGAAACTGGTAGACAGAAACACCTTATTAAAAGAGAGAGAAGAAAAGAGACAGGTGAGTAAAGTGAAAATGACTTAAGCTCGATATTTTTTGAAAATGTAAAAACCATTGCGGTTATTATATAGTTTACTTTTTAAGCATTGATGTTTACACTTTTTTAAAAATCCCAGTATTTATAAATGTCAGAAAGAAAAAATTAACTACTATCTTCTAATGAAGCACCTCTTTTAAAAAGATTATTCCCTCAGTTTAAGTGAAAACCAATCACTTTTAGCAAACTGTGAAGCTGACATGTTAAGCTCCCAGTCACACCTTGCCCTCACCTGGGTGGTGCATGTCACTGATGCATCTCCACCTCCTATGCCCAGCATACTCCCCACTTGCGCCCCACAACACTCCCAGCATTAGGGATGGTCCAGGTTCCTCGGTGCCTGATAGGAGAGAAGAACAGGAACAAAAACACAGTGTCAGAACCTCTGGGCACAGTGCGTGGGGCACCCTGGGATGCAGGCAGCAGGATGAGAGGCACGTGGGCCCCCAGTGCACACTATGGGAGGTAGCCCTTGGGTGCTGTTGCCACCAGCAGGTGGATCCCCAAGAGGCTTAAAGCAGGAGACCACCGTGGAGGGCGAGTTTGGATGTCACAGTTCTCAGGAAGGAGGCTCTGGGAAGAACTGAGGAAGGAGAATCGACAGGGTGGGTGATTGACTGATGAGATGTGCAAGGTCAGGGAAGGCATCTATGCCCAGCCCTGAACTGGCCCAAGGCACAAGGGGAGAGCTGATGCCAGATGCGAGTGTGGGTGGCTGGAGTTTGCAGTGCTTTGGAGGAATGACAAACGGGAACTCTGGGGAAAGCTCCAGTGGTGAGTGGTCTGCAGGTCCATCCTGGTTGGCAGGTTGGGAGGAGCTGGGCTTGCCCTGTGAAGTTGGCTGGTGTGACTGCCTCATCAGGGCCCCTCCTCATTCCATCACAGTCACTCACCTAGCCTTGGGTCTCGCCTGCCATGCTGTGCTGTGAGGTGGCCTGGTGCTGGCTATACAAACACCCTGGCTTGCTGCACTCCCTGGCAGAGTGCTCAGAAGCAGGAAGCAGACAAGAGGAGCGCCAGGGCGGCCCAACCAGAGCCTCGCAGGCCCTGTACTCTTTGTGCTGGCCTTTCCACTGGCCACCTTGGCTGTGGCTTGTGACTTCTAGTAGCTCCTGTTTCCCAACCAAGGGACTCTTACCTCACCAAACTGCCGCGAGAAGGCATCCCCAGGCCCGAGGCACCATGGGGGAGGGATCCTGCCTCTCCCTATACCATTCCCACCAGCACATAAACACATCCTAACTTTTAAAGGGAAAAAGCAGAAATCCTGAGCACTGCCTCTCTGGTTCCTCCAAGCTCAGTGCCCAGCTTCTTCCTCCCCCACCTCAGCCCGTTCCCCTCGGCCGGCCCTGCTCTCCCTCCATCTACCTCGAAAGAGCTCGATCCTGTTGGCCCAGCCCCACCCTGGGTCTCTGAGATCTTTGTGCCTTCTTGGTTTCTTTTCCCCAGCTCTGTGTGTGGAGCCTCCGCAGGAGACCTTACGTGGTCCTGCGGCTTCTCTACCATCTATCATGTATCCGATGGCCCAAAAACACTTGTGCCCAGCTGCCTACCTGATAGCTCCACTGGGCCGGGAAGCACCTGAAACCTAGGCTGTCCAAAGGAAATGTGAAAATGTGATTTTCAACTCCCCAAACTTGTTCCTTTTCCGTCAGTGGAGGGCATGTCTATTCGTGGACTGGCTCAGGCCAGAACTTCCCAAAGCAACTGAGGGCCTCCCTCACCAGCACACAGCCTGCTGGCTCCACTAATAAGCTCTTCCTGCAGCATCAGGCTGCGCTCGCCCCTGCCCGGGTGCTGCCTGCAGGTTGGAGTGGGCTCTGGTCTCCTCACCCAGTCCCCAAGGCTGGCCTCCGCCCCCCTGTCCCCATCCTGCCCTGGGTCTCTTGCTCCTTCCCAGGTATCCCAAGACCCGCTCAGGGTAACCCTCGCAGTGCTGTCCTGGTCATTACCTGATGGATCCTCTCTCCTTAGGCCGGGCTGACCATGCTAGTCCATTTCTTCATGTTAGTGGTGCCTGGATCTTTCAGCATTGCTTCTGTTTGTCTGCCTACTGCATACCTTTGCATCTAGGGCAGGGCCAGGCACCCAGGGGTGCCACCGAGGATCCCCAAAGGGAACGGAAGAGGGTGGGTGTGCTGCCCAGCACATGGACTTGCCTCCCCACGGTGGAATGGGCCTAGTCAGAGTTCAGCCCTCCATGCCAGGCCCTACGAGAGGGGCTTGTTTTGCGGGACCTCTCACTCCGAGAGACCCAGCAGCCTGAGGCAGCCCTGTCTCATCCGGCTCTGTGCTGCCCCTCTAGGTTGAAGAGGAGAAGAAGAAGAAGAAAGAGGAGGCGGCCCGGAGGAAACAGGAACAAGAAGTAATGCACTTTGTTTGTTTGGGGGTGGAGGCTCTCCTGGGCAAGAGTGCACCCTGACCCCATGCCCTGTGGCTCTCTGTGCCCCCGTGGACCTTAGCCAGGCCCCTGCAGACCCTCGCAGAAGGCGCTCCGCTCTCTGCCTCTACCACCTAAGGCCTGCCAGGCCCTTCTCACATCGGGTGCAGGGAAGGCCTGGCCAAGGGGAAGGCTGTGCCATTTGGTCACAAGCTCCAAGACAGCATTTATAGACTTACTACTATTAGTGTTTCTAGCAAGCTTTCCACTATTGCTGTAGAAATAACATCTCGTTTAATTTTAAATTCCTTGTATGTTCCCTCCACCTTGGCTTTCCCCTTCCCGTCTTTCGTAGCACTCTGAATCTGAGGGCTGGGAAGCAAGTTGAGGGCTGGAGGTATGAGCAGATGTCGTTCACAGTGTGGAGCCCCAGGTGCTGCTCAGTGGCAGTGACTGTGCTGTGTTGTGTGTTCCAGGCAGCAAAGCTGGCCAAGATGAAGATTCCTCCTAGTGAGATGTTCTTGTCAGAAACCAACAAATACTCCAAGTTTGATGAAAATGTAAGCATCCTTCTCTTCTTTTCGGAACTTTATTAGACCACATTAAATTGGGAGGACAGGAATTTTCAACCTTGGACAGGCAGATTTTCTGTCTGTAGAAAATCTGGAATCAAATCTGACACCTGCTTTAGGTCCAGGGCCTCCTGGCCCAACTACTGAGCTCCTTCCACAGCCCAGGCAGCTAAGCAAGCTGTGCCAGGGCCACCCCTCCACTGGTGTGGCGAGCTCTGGTCCCTAGCCCTGGGAGTTGTGGCCCGGGCCGAGATCCACCCAGGCCCTCACAAGCTGGCTGAAGTGCGGTGGTGCAGCTAGGCCTCCTGCCTCCGGGTCCTTCGTCACAGCAATTCACAGCCACTGCCTCCAAACCTCTAGGCCCCTCCCTGCTGGCATTTGAATGTGTTTGCTGTGTACATTTGGGCCAGCTGTGTCAGAACTCAGCCATGGGTAGGCTCTGAGGGGCACAGTGCCCCTCACCTTAGTCAGGAAGCACCCCCGGACTCTGGCCGCCCCTCTCCCATTCTTAGCTGCTAGAGCTGGCACTGCCAGATCAGTGTGCTGGCTCCAGAGCAGTGTGGTGACTGTCCAGGCAAGAGGCATGGCTGCATCAGGGAGATGCACACTTTGAGACAGGAGGGCAAAGAAAGGGGAGTTGGGCTTACCCAGGTGAAGAGACCAATAGCCACTGTGCTCTGGCTTTTCAGGGTCTGCCCACACATGACGCGGAGGGCAAAGAGCTCAGCAAAGGGCACGCCAAGAAGGTGAAGAAGCTCTTCGAGGCTCAGGAGAAGCTCTACAAGGAATATTTGCAGATGCCTCAGAATGGAAGCTTCCAGTGAAGGGCGCAGGACTGACTTTTTAAATCACTGCGGACTAGTGGCTCCTGGCTGCCTCAGTGACAACGCTCCAGTGCTCCAGTCATGCTACAGTTGGCCTTGGGTCCTAAATTAAGAGTTGTGTTCATGTAGGTTCGTGTCGTCATTGGCTCTGAGACATTATAATAAATTTTTCTGAACAGTGAGACCCTCTCTGCCTTGTTCTGCATGTTCAGCACTTGGCAGGGGGCCTGGTGGCCAGCCAGGGCCGCTTGGTCAGCAGGTCACAACCTAGGTGCTTGGGTCCATTGAGCTGCTTCAGCTGGCCGAGGAATTTCTCCCCCATGCTGATGGCTATCGGCTAATCTCTGGTGTGTGGGCACATTTGGAGGTATTTGAGTAGGAAAAAGACAGGCTCAGACTGGCAGAGCCTGCTGAGCCCTAGACAAAGGCCGCTCAGTCTGCCCTCGGGTTCTGATGAATAAACACACTGCAGGTTTTCCTAGAGCCATTCCATACTGGGCAGCAGCAGAGCCATGGCTCAGCAGGCGGGCCCCTGGCGAGCTGCCCAGAACTGCCGTTGGAGACAGCAAGTCCAGGATGTGCACGGCTCATGGGTGAGATGTGGGGGTGTTCTCAACACAGCAGGGACCTTCTGTCCCCAGTGCCCAGTGTTGTCCTTGCCACCCTGCCCCCACGCTTGGTTCACCTGGACTGAGAATCAGCACCCAGACGCGAAGGTGCTTACCCATCCTTGGCTGAGGAGGGCGTAAGCAGAAGCCAGAGCCTGCTTCATGCCTGTGGAAGCTGGTGCCGGGCCACATCCGTCCGGACAAAAGACAGTCATTGGTGCTGTGGACAGCCGGGGGACACTCTACCCAGTGCACGTGGATGGTGGCAGCAGCCCCAGCATGGGGAGTGTGGCAGTGTTGGGTTGTGGGTGCGCCGGTTCTTGGTTGTTGCCCTCCACGTGCGCTTGCTGTTTACTGCAGTAGTGTGTGACACAGCAAAAGGCTGGAACCAGCCTGTCTGTGCATCAGCAGGGCGCTTGGCACAGCTTGAGAGCACCCACCCAATTATGTAGGGAGCACTAAGGTTATAAATCAATGGGGACAGTCTCTGGGTATTGATAGGTCTGACTTTGAACCTTGTCAGTGTTTTTTTTTATCTATCTATCTATATATATACATTTAAACCAGCAAGAAAGAAAAGTCCCCCAAACAAAGTAAAACAAACGTGTTCCAGTTATCTGTTGCCACTTAACAAATCACCCCAAAACTTCATGGCTGAAAACAACAACGATCATGTTAAGAACTCATGGCTCTGGATTGACTGGACTCAGCAGATTGGTTTTCAGTTGCAGGCAGATGGGGTCATCTCTAGGTTTGTGCCTGGGTCCCATACTGGGGCTGCTTGGGCACCTTTTCTCTCTGTGTGGTCTCTCTAGCTTGGCGGCTTCAGGGTGGCTGATTTCTGTCGCAGCAGCCTATAGCTCCAAAGGTGCAAGTCCTGAGAGAGAGAGAGACAGGAGCTATCTGGCCTTTTAGGATCTAACCTCGGAGGTCATGTCCTGACTCCCACTGTCCTCCCTAGTGGAGGCCGTCACAAGGCCCACCCACGTCCATGGGGAGGGCGAGGCATAGACACCACCCTGTGGTGGGCATTCCTGGGTTCCAGAAGGGATGGGAAATACTACTGCGGCTATTTCAGAAAGTACCATACAGCACAAAACGATAAATCAAATTGGCAACCTCAAGAACTTGAACTTTCTGAGAATTGGCCATTTTTTGCTACACATCTTTAATGGGGTATCTTCTAAGGTCAAAAAAGGTGCAGAAAAGTCAAACAATGCAATAGTTTTGTTGTTAGTAGTAATATTGGCATTGTAATTTTCAAACCCTATATGCCAAGACAAATAAGATCACTGACACCCAGGCTGGAGTGCGGTGAAGCAATCTCAGCTCACTGCAACCTCCACCTCCTGGGTTCAAGCTATTCTCCTGCCTCAGCCTCCCAAGTAGCTGGGACCACAGCCACGTGCCACCAAGTCCAGCTAATTTTTGTATTTCTAGTAGAGATGGGGTTTCACCATATTGGCCAGGCTGGTCTTGAACTCCTGACCTCAAGAGATCCGCCCACCTCAGCCTCCCAAAGTGCTGGGATTACAGGCGTGAGCCACTGTGCCCAGCCTAGCAACCAAGTTTTTAAGAGAAAAAAATACAAGAATAAAAATCAAAGAAGTCAAGGAAAAGCACTTTACTATTAAATATGAGTTAGAAAAAACAATATGAAGTAACTTGTGATTTTAAAAAGATTGTTTCCTGGCTGTGTAGATGGGAAGGGTGGAGAAGCAAGGCAGCCCTGGTGGCAGTGAGCAGCCCTAGCCCCGATCTGGGGCTCTAAATCCCATCCCCCCACCCCCTGGAGACATGGCCAGTTCCAGGTCTGCAGCAGCAGGAGTAGCCGAGCACTCTTGTGCCCCAAAAGGGGAGCCTTCGAACACCAAGAAGTCAGGTCAGAAGGACACTGGACAAGCTAGTGACACACAGCAGCTGGGTGGTATGTGTCAGGGGCATTCTGCTGGGTGGAAAAGCCACTCCTGAAAGGTTGCCTGCTGTGTGATTCCGTGTAGATAACATTCTCAAAATCCAAGCTGTAGGAATAGAGAACAGATGGTGGTAGCTGGGGTTAAAGATGGTGAGGGGCAGGTTGGGGGAGTGACCGTACAGGGACAGCGGAGGCGGGGGTTGGTGGGGAGGGCACTTCCATGTTCTCGTTGCCATGGTGATCACACAAATCTGCATGTGTGATAACACAACGTAGAGTCACACACGTTGTACCAATGTCAGTCTCCTGTGTTGATCATGAACTCTGGCCAGGCAAGGTGTGACCATCAGGAAACAAATTTTGCAGTTTTCTGGGAGCCTGTACTTACTTTAAAATAAGGCTTCAGGAGCTCCTACTGGCTAAGTTTGGGACAATTTGAACATTGAAAAGAATGATTCCAGCCAGGGCAACATAGTAAGACCCCATCTCTACTAAAAATAAAAAAAATTGGCCGGTGTGGTGGTGCACCTGTGATCCCAGCTACTCAGGAGGCTGAGGTTGGAGGATTGCCTGAGCTTGGGAGGTGGAGGCTGCAGTGAGCTGTGATCACACCACTGCTCTCCAGTCTGGGTGACAGAGCAAGACTCTGTCTCAAAAAAAAAAAAAAAAAAAAAAGATTAATCAAAACCCAGGCATCTATTTATTCTCAAAAATAGAAAAAGCTAAAACATATTGTCATTACTGGAGGTGGCTCCTGTGTCACCTCCTTTCTGTAGAGTTACTCATTGGTGACAGAACCAAGTATTTCACCTTGCATGGGAAGTGTATTTCTGGGAAGTGTATTTCAGGAATGGCCCTAGCTGCAAGGAGAAAGTTGTTCTTTCCCCAGAGATGCCAGCTAAGGGAAGAAGCACCAGGATCAGACATCTCCATTCTGCAGCCCCAAATGAAGTCATTGATTCAGGCAGGGGCCGACCGTGGATGCTGAGACCCCTGGGTGAAAGCTGGTGGGTGCTGGGTAATTTCGTGGTGCCAAAGTGTCACCTTGTGCGTGGCTTGTAGGTTTCCAGGAGGGGATATGTGTTACTTTCTGATGCTGGGCTCTGGCTCTCAGCCCCCCGACAAAAAGAAGGATTTCCTCTAAAAGTGTAAGTCAGTATTGAATGAAGCTTTTAGGCTAGGGCTCCTCAACCTTGAATGAGAATATAAACTGCCCAGGGTTGCTTGTTAACACAAATTCCAGTTCAGACCTAAGAGGAGCCCAAGATTCTGCATTCCTGCAATCTCCCAGCTGCGGTCTGTGCTGCTGGGCTAGAGGCCCCTCAGGAGCAAGGCTGTCCAGCTCACTTCCTGTCTGCAGGAAATACTGGGCCCAGAGGGACAATGCAGGTGAGGCCATGAAGTAGCCACCACACTTGTGCAGAAGGTGGGGTGTTCTGCCAGATGCCCAGCTAGTGTCTTCAATATGCCTGCATCAAAGGGAGCAGAATAGGGCATAAAAGAAGGACTGGGAGACTCAAGAAACAAAACCACCAGGTTTGAGGGATAATCTTTGAAGGATTTGTTTTTTGTTTTTTTTTTTTTTTTTCTTGGAGGGAGGGTGGCTTGTTTTCTTGCCCAGGCTGGAGTGCAATGGCGCGATCTCGGCTCACCGCAACCTCTACCTCCTGGGTTCAAGCGATTCTCCTTCCTCAGCCTCCTGAGTAGCTGGCATGCACCACCATGCCCAACTAATTTTTTTGTATTTTTAGTAGAAATGGAATCTATACTAAAAATGATCCGCCTGCTTCGGCCTCCCAAAGTGCTGGGATTACAGGCATGAGCCACCACGCCCAGTCCCCCTTGAAATGTCTTTACAGCAGGTTTGTTCAAATCCTTCAAAGAATAGGCCGGGCGCGGTGGCTCAAACCTGTAATCCCAGCACTTTGGGAGGCCGAGACGGGCGGATCATGAGG
>NC_045446.1:2750555-2750960 GCF_002776525.5 Piliocolobus tephrosceles | reverse complement strand
TTTTTTTTTTTTTTTTTTTTTTTTGAGACGGAGTCTTGCTCTGTTGCCCAGGCTGGAGTGCAGTGGCCAGATCTCAGCTCACTGCAAGCTCCGCCTCCCGGGTTCACGCCATTCTCCTGCCTCAGCCTCCCGAGTAGCTGGGACTACAGGCGCCCGCCACCTCGCCCGGCTAGATTTTTGTATTATTAGTAGAGATGGGGTTTCACCGTGTTAGCCAGGATGGTCTCGATCTCCTGACCTCATGATCCGCCCGTCTCGGCCTCCCAAAGTGCTGGGATTACAGGTTTGAGCCACCGCGCCCGGCCTATTCTTTGAAGGATTTGAACAAACCTGCTGTAAAGACATTTCAAGGGGGACCGGGCGTGGTGGCTCATGCCTGTAATCCCAGCACTTTGGGAGGCCGAA
>NC_045446.1:2736848-2750155 GCF_002776525.5 Piliocolobus tephrosceles | reverse complement strand
TCACGCCATTCTCCTGCCTCAGCCTCCCGAGTAGCTGGGACTACAGGGGCCCGCCACCTCGCCCGGCTAGATTTTTGTATTATTAGTAGAGATGGGGTTTCACCGTGTTAGCCAGGATGGTCTCGATCTCCTGACCTCATGATCCGCCCGTCTCGGCCTCCCAAAGTGCTGGGATTACAGGTTTGAGCCACCGCGCCCGGCCTATTCTTTGAAGGATTTGAACAAACCTGCTGTAAAGACATTTCAAGGGGGACTGGGCGTGGTGGCTCATGCCTGTAATCCCAGCACTTTGGGAGGCCGAAGCAGGCGGATCATTTTTAGTATAGATTCCATTTCTACTAAAAATACAAAAAAATTAGTTGGGCATGGTGGTGCATGCCAGCTACTCAGGAGGCTGAGGAAGGAGAATCGCTTGAACCCAGGAGGTAGAGGTTGCGGTGAGCCGAGATCGCGCCATTGCACTCCAGCCTGGGCAACAAGAGTGAAACTCTGTCTCAAAAAAAAAAAAAAAAAAAATCAAGAAATTTGAATGACCAGGTATTGGATGACAGTCAAGATTTTTGCTAATTTCGTTAGTGTGGTAATGGCAGGTGCCTCCGGAGGTGTCTTTAATGAGATACAAAGTAGCCTGAAGCCTGTAACTCAGTATCCTTCAGCCAAGGAAACTGATGAAGCCCAGTCACACCAGCAGCAGCAATCCCTTCCACAGTGTATCCTCTCTACCGGCCTGTGCTGGAAACCACGCATCAAATGTCCTGACAACGGGGCCATGAGGAAATACCCTTGTCTGTAGCTGCCACTACTGGGGTGAGTGGAAGTTGGCCCAAGGCCACGGCGCCATCCAAGGAGACAGGAAGGAGTGGCCTGTGCCCCCCCCCCCCGCCCCGTTTCCAGTGGTGAGTGCACAGAAACGTATTCAGATCACCAGGGGCACGCCTGGTCCCCACAGCTGGTGAAGGTCTGGCTCTACCTGGACTGGAGTAGGGTCAGGCTGTGGCCCCTGTTTCACGCCCCCTCCCCCATTCAGAGTAATTCTGGGCCGATTTTCTGAAAGGGGTTTACTCCCTCTGAGTGCCCACTACCTGGTGCGCCTTCTCCCTGCCCTCCCCCAACTTCCTCCAGTCTCCCCAGGTTGGGTCCAGGGCCTGCAGTGACAACAGGCTGGCTGGCCAGGCCACTGGCTTGGTCCCCAAGAGGACCCCAGCACCTCCCTACCCTGCAATATCTTGCTGTCAGGCTGCAGCAGATCCTTCTTGATCAACGTGGGGTGGACACTTTTCTTAACTTGTATAATATTAGTTTGCCTGTGAAAAGTGTTTCTTTTCTTTTTTTTTTTTTTTTGCCTGTGAAAAGTGTTTCTTTTGTGTACATGAAAGCTCTGTTCAGCTGTAAGAGCCAGATTTACATCTTCCTGTTTTTCCACAAAGAGCAATCTTCGGTGTCTTTACTATAAAAAGTCATGTATTCATTATTTAAAAATAAATAATATAGAAAATTTCCAATATAAAGTAGAAGCTGAAAGGCCCTGTGTCTTACCTCTCAAATCCCTGCAACATTTGGGGTACAGTCTTACAGATGCCTTCTTTCTGAGGCTGTGAAGTTTACGAAGTCGCTCCCTGACCGTGCACCCCTCTTTCGTGCGCAGTACGCCATGGGTGTTTTCTGTTCTCCATACACCAGAAGAAACCTGCCACCTCTCTTGGATGTCTCCAGGGCCCCACTTTGTTAATGCCCCATAGGCTGAGCCACCACCCTACTGAGGAGGATTTGGGCATTTCTGAGGCCTAGGCTCCAGCTCTTGGCGGCTGCGAGGTCGTTTGAGGAGTAGCGCCCCACCGCAGGTGAAGGGCATGGTCCCCTCCAGGGCCAGAGCCACTTAGCTGGGGGCGTTACAGGGGCTTCTCTGTTTTCTCCTCGGTTGAATGGGACAGTGATTCCTGCCTCCACTTCCAGGCCAAGGTGCAGCCATCGTCAGTAGCACCCAGGTAAGGGCACAGCTCGCCAAGTGCCAGGCACTTTTCCAGGTGCTGGCAATGTGAAGGAGAAACACGTGGTGTCTGTCCAGGACTGTCTCCCAGAACCCCACTGAGCACAAGGCAGCCAGGAGCAGAACCACAGGCAAGGCAGCCTCTGGAGGGGACTCCTGATCTCCAGGTTGGAGAAGGCTGAGATGGCAGAGGGGTTGTAGACAGGTGGGCTCACGCCTGAGGCCTGGCAGGCAGCGCTGGGAAAACGGATGAAACCCACCGAATGCTGGCTATCCTGGGAGTCCTGATCCCAGTGGTCCTCAGCCCTGGTTGCATGTCTGTCATCTGGGGACTTCTTTTTTTTGACACAGGGTCTTGGTCTTGCTCTGTCACCCAGGCCACTGCATGATCACAGCTCACTGCAGCCTCCAACTCCCGGGCACAAGTGATCCTCGCACCTCAGCCTCTCAAGCAGCTGGGACTATAGATGCACCACCATGCCTGGCTAATTTTTAGATATTTGGTAGAGATGGGATCTCATCCTGTTGCCCAGGCTGGTCTCAAACTCTTGAGTTTAAGCAATCTGCCCATTCGACCTCATTACCTAATTGCATCTGTGAAGATTCTATTTCAAAATGAGAACCTTCCAAGGAGAGAAACCACCAACCACCAAGAGAAACCACCACCACAATCATTCCAGTTCCAGCAGATCTCGCAGGGAGCAGGTCCAGCTGCCCCCAGCCCCAAGGCCCAGCTCCCTCAGAGGCTCCACCCACCCGGATGCCACCCCCACCGACCCCAACATCCAGGAGCAGCTGGATCCCATTACTACAAATGGACTAGAGACTTGATTAGACGGGAGGAAGGACCCTCAAAACTTCAAATGCCGAGGTTCTTGTGTCATTTCCTTGTTTATGCTTCCACAAAGCATAAAGCATGACCATTGTAGAAAAGTCTGAAAGTCTAAATAAGTAAAATAGGAATTGGAGAGCACACACACCCTCTCCTAAAACACAGATGGCCAGAAAGGGCTGAGCATGCTTGTGGGTCAGGGCTCAGCCATGCACCGGTCACCTCTGAGGGGTTTTTATGTTTTTTGTTTTAATTAGTTTCTTTTTCTTTTCTTTTCTTTTTTTTGAGACAGAGTCTCGCTCTGTTGCCCAGGCTGGAGTGCAGTGGCGCGATCTCAGCTCACTGCAAGCTCCACCTCCCCAGTTCACGCCATTCTCTTGCCTCAGCCTCTGGAGTAGCTGGGACTACAGGCCACCATGCCCAGCTAATTTTGTTTTTATATTTTAGTAGAGACGGGGTTTCACCGTGTTAGCCAGGATGGTCTCGATCTCCTGACCTCGTGATCTGCCTGCCTCAGCCTCCCAAAGTGCTGGGATTACAAGTGTGAGCCACCGAGCCCGGCCCTTGTTTTAATTAATTTCTTTGGCCAGACAGGACTGAGTAGGCTGTGTGGGTCAGGCCTCAGCCATGCACTGGTCACCTCTGAGGGGTTTTTATGCTTTTTGTTTTAATTCCTTCCTTCCTTTCCTTTTTTTCTCTTTTTCTTTTTCTTTTCTTGAGATGGAGTTTCGCTCTTGTTGGCCAGGCTGGAGTGCAATGGCACTATCTCTGCTCACCGCAACCTCCGCCTCCTGGGTTCAAGCGATTCTCCCAGGTTCAAGTGATTCTCCTGCCTCAGCCTTCCTGAGTAGCTGGCATTACAGGTGTGCATCACCATGCCCGGCTAATTTTGTATTTTTTTAGTAGAGATGGGATTTCTCCATGTTGGTCAGGCTGGTCTCGAACTCCCGACCTCAGGTGATCCGCCCACCTCGGCCTCCCAAAGTGCTGGGATTAGAGGCATGAGCCACCGCGCCTGGCCTCTTTTTCTTTTCTTTTCTTTTTGAGACTGAGTCTTGCTCTGTCACTGAGGCTGGAGTGCAATGGCACGATCTTGGCTCACTGCAAGCTCCGCCTCCCAGGTTCACGCCATTCTCCTGCCTCAGCCTCCCGAGTAGCTGGGACTACAGGTGCCCGCCACCACACCCAGCTAATTTTTTTGTATTTTTAGTAGAGACGGGGTTTCAAACTGTGTTAGCCAGGATGGTCTCGAACTCCTGACCTCGTGATCTGCCCACCTCGGCCTTCCAAAGTGCTGGGATTACAGGCATGAGCCACCGAGCGCGGCCTCTTTTTTGTTTTTTTGAGACAATATCCCCCTCTGGTTACCCAGGCTGGAGTGCAGTGGCCGAATCTCTGCTCGCTGCAGCCTTGACCTCACGGGCTCAGGTAATTCTCCCACCTCAGCCTCCCAAGTAGCTGGTATTACAGGCCTGAGCCACCATGCCTGGGTAATTTTTTTTTTTTTTTTTTTTTTTGGAGCAGGGGAAAGGTGCTCTCGCTATGTTGCCCAGGCTGGACTTGTTGCCTCTACCTCCCAGAGTGCTGGGTTTACAGGCCTGAGCCACGGCGCTCCGCATTTTTTAGAGATGAAGTTTCACTATGTTGCCCAGGCTGGACTTGAATTCCTGGGCTCAAGCGATCCTCCTGCCTCAGCCTCCCAGGTTACCTCTGAGGTTTATAACTGACGCTATGTTCTTAATCCCTCAACCAGGAGCCTTTAGATGGTTACAAATTTTCCCCATTACAGGAATGACTTGCTAATAATAATAATAATTAGCAATTGTTTCAAAAGTAACCTCACCCCAAAAAAAGGACGTTTCTGAAAAAAATGCACAAAAGACTTGAAGACCCCCAATGGCACGGCTGAACATGGAAATGACCAGCCTCAAAAGCCCCAGCGCAGGAGTTATTTTCCGATCACATTGGATATCTTTCTTTTTTTTTTTTTTGAGACGGAGTCTCGCTCTGTTGCCCAGGCTGGAGTGCAGTGGCCAGATCCCAGCTCACTGCAAGCTCCACCCTCCCGGGTTTACGCCTTTCTCCTGCCTCAGCCTCCCGAATAGCTGGGACTACAGGCGCCCGCCACCTCACCCGGCTAGTTTTTTGTATTTTTTTAGTAGAGACGGGGTTTCCCCGTGTTAGCCAGGATGGTCTCGATCTCCTGACCTTGTGATCCGCCCGCCTCGGCCTCCCAAAGTGCTGGGATTACAGGCTTGAGTCACCGCGCCCGGCAAATTGGCTATCTTTCTACAAAATGTGATGTGGAGAGGCTGAGGCTGTTACCTTCACCCCAGCCCAGGGGGCACCCTGAGAGGGAGAACAGGGTGGGCGAAACGGGCCAGCTTCTCCCCAGCTCCCTGCCCTGCTCTGCTTCGGGGGGGCCCAGTGCGCACAGTTTTTCCTGCTTGTCCGACAGGGTCTCCCCCAGGCCAGAACTAGGCTGCTGGGACACTGCGGGGCTCAGGGCGTGCGGGAAGAGACGCAGGAAGTGGGTAGTCCCGTCGTGTCCGCGGAGGCGACCCAGCCCCGACCTTTTCGCAGAGGAAATGTTATCCAACCTGGGAGCTGGGGGATGAGCAGCGGTTAAGGTTAGGTCCCAACCACTAACGGGACTGGTTGAAAACGGCTCCCAGGCGGAGGGGCCCCCTGCGATGTTCTCAAGGAGTAGCGCCAGGGGACGACGTGGGAGGTGGGGTTCTCATATCAGCGGGCGCACGGAGCGCTGGAGGCACCGACCCGCCGCGGACGGGATTGAACTAGGGAACTGGAAGGGCGCAGGAGATAAAGACGGCCGGGACCCACGGAGAGAGGTGGTGCCCAGTGTCCCGCGAGGATGCAGTGCCAACCGGGGAGGGTCCCGGGAGCGGGGACCCAGGCCCGCCCAGAGCCACACATGCGGTCTACACCTCGCCCCGCCCCATGTAAAGAGGCGGAGGAGCGCAGGGCGCGGGCACCGCGGAGGAATATTTGCATAAGGCGAAGAGATTTTCGGTAGCTTCTGATTGGCTGCCGTCTGCGGCGCGAAGCGCAGTTGACTTGCGCCGCGCTCGCCCAATCGCAGCCCGTCTTGCTCGCGGAGAGAGGAGCTAGGAGTCTCGGCCAATGGGAGGCGGCGTTGTTGGCGGCCACGGCGGCGCAGCGCCAAAGCGAGTGAAGCCAGGGTCGCCGCCACTGCCGCAGGAGGCGTGAGGTGAGGAGACGCGGGTGCTGGGCCGGTAACGGCGCGCTGGGGAGGGCGGCCGGGCCAGGGCGGGCGGGAGGGGCCGCGGGGCCGGAGCGGGCGCGGCGGGCGGCCATCTCTGGAAGCCGCGGGGCGGTGGGGCAGGGGCGGGGCCGCGTCCTCGTCAGAGCAGGCAGCGGCGGCCGCGGCGGGCCTGGGGCCTGGGGCTTGGGGCTTGGGGCCTGGAGCCCGGGCCTGGGGCGCTGGCTGGCGGCCCCTCCCAACTCCCAGCGCGCCTCGCCCGGCTGTCGGCCCCCCTGAAGGTCAAGGCGCTTTGTTGTGCGCCGCGGGCGGCCTCCTGGGCGGCGGCCCCGCGGAGGAGGCGAAGACGGCTAGAGGCGGCGGCCGCTCAAATCTCCCGCTAGCCCGGCCCGCCCCGCGTGCGGGGGCCGCGGCGGTTACACGGCCGGGCGCGCCGGAGCGTTCAGGCTTCGCGTTTTTAAGGTGGAGACGTCCAGGACCTCTTTATTAGATGTTTAGGAATTTGAGTTTTTCCGTATGGCGATGGTCATCGTGAGCCTCTGTGGGCTCAGGCTGGGCTAACTGGGGTTTTGATGTCAGCTTGGTGTGGCCGAGGGCATGTCTGGCGGGGAAGAAAGTCCTTGGCGTTGCTTCTTAGCTGTTGGGAGCTGTGCGGTGCGAGCGAGATGGGCGGCGTGCGCTCCCCGAGGACTGGCCTGAGTGGCCTTAGACTAGTTGCTCGCGGGACTTGGTTTCCCAGCCAAGGTGGGCAGCAAGTCTGTTTACTGTTGAAAACCGTCTTCCACAAGGGAAAAGCAAAATCTCCAAAAAAGATTGTACGTGTTATGAACGGGAAAGTGCCATGCTTTTCTTTCCGTTCAGAGATGGTGAAAGAGGTCACATTTGTATTTTTTGACCTGACCAGAGTCTGTGTTTTTTCCCATTTTCCCCTTCTCAATGCTTCCCGTTCACCCCAGCGAAGGATGGCCTGGTCATGATAAGACTTTTCACCGTCCACAGTTCACTAAGTCTGATTGCGGGGCAGGAGGCAGACAAGTTTAGGGTCCAGGAAAGGGGACTCCAGCCTTGGGACCTTTAGACCCTAACGTGTGTGTCACCTCACCTGCCTGGGTGACTGTGCGCTCCTCTGGCAGGAAGGTCCGCCATTTCTTTAATTTCGTTATGTTCTCGGCGGAATCGTCGGGGCACATTCGTCTGTGCTGTTGACATACCCAGTCTGCATTACTTTTTCCTGTAGTAATCCCTGCCTCATCTTCCTGCATTAGGTGTACGGTATAAAATAGACTTTTAAAAGTTATCTTACCTTAAAAATACACAAGTATGTAGATTAGGTTGTTGGACCTTAAAGGTAGGTCTTTTTAAGCTACTGCCTTCTTGCAATAGGAACTATATTTCTAAATGGCTAATACCTGCACTACCCACCAGGGACTCCTTCAGCCTGTTCGCGTGTATTAACTCATTTCATGATCTAATAACCTGTGAGATAGATACTATTTTTCCTTTTAACTACTCTGGAAGCTGAGGCCCTAGGAGGTTACGTATAATGACTTGTCCAAGGTGATAAAGCTTAGGTAAAGACCCAAGCAGTTTTAACTTTACCCAAGGTTACTGCTTCTGTAGAGGGAATGAAAGAATTTGTAATCAGAAGTTGTTTTCATCATTGTACTAAGCCTCACTGAACTCTAGCTTACGAGGTTTTGAGCTGGTTGATCATTTCTATCTCAAAATTATATTATTCTACAGAATGCCAAATGCCTCCTGTAGTAGAATTTTGAGATTCAGACTGGGATGAGCAATTACTAATGGAATAAATAATATGCAAATGTAAAATGAAGTTAAGAGAAAGGAACGTGGTGATAGAATCGGGATATATTCCAAAGATAAAATGAGTGACTACAGAGGGAGAGAAAAGTTAACTTTTAGTAGTAGTTCACAAGTTTACTTAGAGACATTTTTGCTAGAATTTTAGGGCCTCATGATGTGATTTTTATGGACCGTTTTAACACATTACTGCTTTTTTTTTTTTTTTTTTTTTTTTTTGAGACGGAGTCCTGCTCTATTGGCAGGCTGGAGTGGAGTGGTGTGATCTCTGCTCACTGCAGCCTTCACCTCCCGGATTCCAGCAATTCTCCTGCCTCAGCCTCCCTAGTATCTGGGACTGCAGGCGCCCGCCACCATGCCCGGCTAATTTTTGTGTTTTTATTAGAGACAGGGTTTCACCATGTTGGCCAGGATGGTCTCGATCTCTTGACCTCGTGATCCACCCGCCTCAGCCTCCCAAAGTGCTGAGATTACAGGGGTTAACCACCGCGCCTGACCTACTGCTGTCTTAAATAGCTGTTATTACATATCCAGTTGCAGCCTTTTTTGTTTTTTTCCTCGTTGAGCAGTGTTATTGCTTCAGAATGTCTTCAGTTATTTGTGCCTATATGTGATGGCATCTTAACACTTTTGTGAATTTTGTTGTGTAAGTTTTAAATCCGGTACTATTTTTCAAAATGAATGTGGAGTAGTCATTGGAGAAATTGGTTGAATTCTTTGCAGTAGCAAATAAATTTTAATGATTTTTAAGTTTGATAACCTTGGTAAACTGAATTCTGCGAAGTTTACACATGTTTTAGGATCCCCTCAAAATGTACAGGGCATTGTGTTTTGCTAAATAGCCATTTAGCCATCAGATTCTTCTGTAGAATTTTGATCTCTTTGCCCATGTGAGAGGTAGTTCTTATTTGTATGGAGATTAAGTACCTGCGGATGGGATATGTTCATCACCACTTTACAGTATGAATTTGAACTTGAAACTGAAATGAAAACTTTTCTGTTAACCTGTCAGAGTTTTTAGTAGCCTCTTGTTATTGACCACATATTAATTCCCTATGTTAGTTATTCGAAGCTAAGTGTGGGGACTGAAATCTTTATTTTGTTTTTCTTCTTTTGAGCAGTTGATAGTCTAGCATCAGAAGGAGGTGACCTCAAATATGTATGTATATATAGTAGTGCTTTTCTTCCTTCTCTTTCGTTGTCTGCAGTTTAAAAACTAGTGTGATAAGTTTATGTTGTACTTCCAAAAATGTTGCCAAAGAGCCTATATTTTTCAATTTGTTTTGGAAGAAAATTACTTTGTGGGCAAGAAGGTGATTTAAATTCCTGACGGCCTAGTCAGCTGTGTGAAATAGGCCGATGCTGTTAGTGCTTGAAACCGATGATGGTTTATATTTGAATAAGACAGCAGAGATGAGCTTGTTGGGAGTTTGGCCTGAGATTGCTAGCTAAGGAATGCTTGCTTGTTTGCTTGAAGGGAAATGTGTTTTAGGCATCCAGAGTAAAAAGCTGGTATTACTTAGTTTGATTCTTCGACCACTGTGGTGATAGGAAGTAGCCAATCTGTGCAGGAAACTGCTGTTATCCGGCCTCAACTTAGTTTTTGTGGGACCTCTTGAGGTTAGCAAATTTATGCCTCCCGAAACTATAGTTGTAAGGTTTGTCTTTGAGCATATGGTAATGGAAAACCCTTATCAATAGGTAGATAGTAAATAATTTTGTGTTTGGCTGCTATGAAATTTTTAAGAAACAGTTTGTGGTGATGTAAATTTGTTTTCATCTGGCAGTCACTGGTTTCTCCACCCTGCCCTCTTAATAGAACAGGGTTGCTTTAATTTGTTTGCCAGAACTTTAAATTTTGCATTTAGTAACAACAGAGGCATTGTGTTTTTGTAGTATGAAAACAACGAAAGATCACTTTGTGAACTTTACTTTTTGACATTGACCACTTGCTGTGTCGCCTTAAATTTCTTACAAGTATCCCCTGTTGACTGTTAAACACGAAATCTATGTTCATTTCATGTTCTTGGGACCTTTAAAAATGCAGCGTGCATTATCCGGAAAAGCCTGTCCAAAATCAAGGTGAGATGGTTTCTGTTTAATAAACTTGTGGTAGAAAGAATGACTGTACACTTTTATGTGCAAAGGTTTTAAGTATAATAACTAAAATAGTACTTGTTTACTCAGTTACTGAAAAGTAGCTTTCACTGATTTGCATCTATTTCCTTATTCATGAGCATCTTCTATGTGCTGGGCACAGTTCTAGGTACTGGGGTCTCCTGCTGAATAAGACAGAAGTCTTTGCCCTTGTTTCTGCTGTGGGAGACAGACGAACAAGTTAGATGGTGGCAGGTGCTTTTGAGAAACAGTGGAGAGGAGTAGGGACTTTGGTGGTTGCAATTTGGAATAGGTAGAGAGGGAAATGCCTTACTTTCAAGATGACAAGATCTTACGGAGTCTTACTCTGTCTCTCAGGGTGAAGTGCAAGGGCACAGTCTCGGCTCACTGCAAGCTCTGCCTCTTGGGTTCACGCCATTCTCCCGCCTCAGCCTCCCGAGTACCTGGGACTACAGGCGCCCGCCACCACGCCCGGCTAATTTTTTTTATATTTTTTAGTAGAAACGGGGTTTCACCGTGTTAGCCAGGATGGTCTCGATCTCCTGACCTTGTGATCCACCCGTCTCGGCCTCCCAAAATGCTGGGATTACAGGCGTGAGCCACTGTACCTGGCCGACAAAATCTTTTAATATGTATTGAATTAAGAAGTTAGCGTCGGCCAGGCGCGGTGGCTCAAGCCTGTAATCCCAGCACTTTGGGAGGCCGAGACGGGTGGATCACGAGGTCAGGAGATTGAGACCATCCTGGCTAACACGGGGAAACCCCGTCTCTACTAAAAAAATACAAAAAAACTAGCCGGGCGATGTGGCGGGCGCCTGTAGTCCCTGTTACTCGGGAGGCTGAGGCAGGAGAATGGCGTAAACCCGGGAGGCGGAGCTTGCAGTGAGCTGAGATCCGGCCACTGCACTCCAGCCCAGGCTACAGAGTGAGACTCCGTCTCAAAAAAAAAAAAAAAAAAGAAGTTAGCATCATTGAGTCATATACTAATGAGCTGCCCAGAAAAGAAGGGTGGAGGAGATGGGAGTGCAGCAGTGAAGACTGCTGCGCCACAAGTAAATGTAATGTTTCAGTTAAGGAAAGGAAATCATTTTTTACTTTCTTTTTGAAACCCCAGGGCTTGGCACCTTACAAGTCTCTGAAGAGATAGTCTGCTGCTGTTTGGAGGCAGGTATTTCAGTAGATCTTGTAACCAAACCTGAATGACTAAGGCAGTGTCTCTCTGTGTCTTCAGAAACTACTTGAGACAGGCATATGTGTGCATGGAGTCCCGGACACCATGCATGCTGTATACGGGTAACACAGAGACAAACTGTGACTTGCTAGCAGTGAGTTAAGCAAAGATTTCTTGGCAACCAGTCTCATCCCAAGTCTTGTGCTGGGCCCTGGAACCGCTGCATTGGGCAAGTAGACAGGCTCCCTGCCCTCATGGAACTTGTTCTTTAGTGGGCAAACATGTATTATTCATTGCTTTTTTTTTTTGGAGGTGGAGTCTCGCTTTGACGCCCAGGCTGGAGTGCAGTGGCACGGTCTTAGCTCACTGCAACCTCTGCCTCCCAGGTTCAAGCAATTCTGTCTCAGCCTCCTGAGTAGCTGGGATTACAGGTGCCCACCACCACGCCTGGGTAATTTTTGTATCTTTTTAGTGGAGATGGGTTTCACCATATTGGTCAGGCTGGTCTCGAACTCCTGACCTTAGGTGATCTGGCCACGTGGGCCTCCCAAAGTGCTGGGATTACAGGCATGAGGCGCTGTGCCCAGCCTGTTCATTGCTTTTAAACATTATCATGGGCCTGGCACGGTGGCTCATGCCTGAAATCCCAGCACTTTGGGAAACTGAGGTGGGCAGATCACCTGAGGGTCAGGAGTATGAGACCCTCTCCAGCCTGGGCGACAGAGCAAGACTCCACCTCAAGAAACAAAACAAAAAACCAAAAAACATTATCGTGGAAAGTTTAACAACATGATTAACTTCTGATCCTGGAGAGTGGTAATGGTAGACTGGATCAGGAGTCTACTGGCCAGGGCAATAAAAATGAAATCTGGAGTGTCTCAGGGCTTCGTATAATTGTCAGGTTTTGTGGGTGGGGCTGTTGGGGTGTCCTGCAGGGGTATCTTGATTCTTTCTGAGAACAGATCATTCCTTTGTCCCTTCTGATGTCCTCATCTAAAACAGTACTCCTGGAAGATTTGAACCCGTGCCCAGCGACTGGTCAGACTCCCTCTTGGATTGAGAACGTTGGATTGCCATTCTTCAGACTGAATGTGGGCCAAGCAATTGTGCTTTAGAAATTTATCTTAGAGGCCAGGCGCGGTGGCTCATGCCTGTAATCCCAGCACTTTGGGAGGCTGAGGCAGGTGGATCACCAGAGGTTGGGAGTTCAAGACCAAGCTTGGCCAACATGGTGAAACCCTGTCTCTACTGAAAATACAAAAAAAAAAAAAAAAGTTAGCCAGGCATGGTAGTGGGCACCTGTAATCCCAGCTACTCGGGAGACTGAGGCAGGAGAATCGCTTGAACCCGGGAGGTGGAGGTTGCAGTGAGCTGAGATTGCGCCTCCAGCCTGGGCAACAAGAGCAAAACTCTATCTCGAAAAAAAAAAAAAATTACTACCATCCCTAATTTTGTAGGATTTATAGGATGTAAGGAAATTATAAGGAGTCTTGTGAAAACAGTAATTACATTTGAATTAATTAATTTTTTTTTTTTTTGAGACGGAGTCTCATTCTGTCGCCCAGGTTGGAGTGCAGTGGCGTGATCTCTGCTCACTGCAACCTCCGCCTACCGGGTTCAAGCAATTCTCCTGCCTCAGCCTCCTGAGTAGCTGGGATTACGGGTGTGCGCCACCATGCCCAGCTAATTTTTGTATTTTTAGTAGAGACAGGGTTTCACCATGGTGGTCAGGCTGGTCTCGAACCCCTGACCTCGTGATCCACCCGCCTCGGCCTCCTAAATTGCTGGGATTACAAGCGTGAGCCACCGTGCCCGGCCCCATTTGAATTAATTTTGATCCTTCAGTTATCTCGCATAAAGACACTGAGGACCTTTGAGTTTATTAAGACAGAGTAAATATATAAAAGTTTTGGGGAGTACGACCACACTGTCTAGCTTTGTGTCTCAAACATGGCCCAATTTTTTTTCCTTTCTTTCTTTTTTTTTTTTTTTTTTTTTGAGACAGTCTCGCTGTCACCCAGGCTGGAGTCTAGTGGTGTAATCTTGGCTCGCTACAACCTCTGCCCCCCAGGTTCAAGCAGTTCTCCTGCCTCAGCCTCCTGAGTAGCTGGGACCACAGGCGTGTGCCACCATG
>NC_045446.1:2675896-2736748 GCF_002776525.5 Piliocolobus tephrosceles | reverse complement strand
GCTCTGTCGCCCAGGCTGGAGTGCAGTGGCCAGATCTCAGCTCACTGCAAGCTCCGCCTCCCGGGTTTACGCCATTCTCCTGCCTCAGCCTCCCGAGTAGCTGGGACTACAGGTGCCCGCCACCTCGCCCGGCTAGTTTTTTGTATTTTTTAGTAGAGATGGGGTTTCACCGTGTTAGCCAGGATGGTCTCGATCTCCTGACCTCGTGATCCACCTGTCTCGGCCTCCCAAAGTGCTGGGATTACAGGCTTGAGCCACCGCGCCCGGCCAATTTTTGTATTTTTAATGGAGATGGAGTTTCACCATGTTGGCCAGGCTGGCCTTGAACTCCCAACTTCATGTGATCTGCTCGCCTTGGTCTCCCAAAGTGCTGCCCAATTTTATAGTTACTCTAGCTATAGAGTAGATGTTTTCAGTTCAAAATTAGGAATGTAAAGTTATATTTTGTTACAAAAATCTTTTAAAATTTCATATGAAAACAGTTGTTTGGGGTAAAAGGAAGTTAATCCATAAATAGGATTGTTACAGTGTCTAATATAAATAAAAGAACATTTGTATAATCATGGGAATTCATTTTTTTTTCTCAACCCAATTAAAGATAAAAATTTGCTTGCCAGTTCAGATTTAGAATTGTAGACACAGTTAAAATTTTTGATCTTGAGAGGGAATCTGAACTTTAGAAAACTTACAACATTCTTCTGCCTGGTATCCCTGTTATAGTTTAATTTGATTGCTTTTTATTTATTTTTAGTTATTATTATTATTATTATTATTTTTTTTTTTTTGAGACAGAGTCTCGCTCTGTTGCCCTGGCTGGAGTGCATGGCCGGATCTCAGCTCACTGCAAGCTCCGCCTCCCGGGTTCACGCCATTCTTCTGCCTCGGCCTCCCGAGTAGCTGGGACTACAGGCGCCTGCCACCTCGCCCGGCTAGTTTTTTGTATTTTTTAGTAGAGACGGGGTTTCACCATGTTAGCCAGGATGGTCTCGATCTCCTGACCTCGTGATCCGCCCGTCTCGGCCTCCCAAAGTGCTGGGATTACAGGCTTGAGCCACCGCGCCCAGCCATTTTTAATTATTATTAACACAAAAATTATATTTATGATGTATAATGTGATGTTTTGAAGTATATGTTGTGGAATGGCTAAGTCAAATTAATTCACATTAAGTGGTATACTGATTCTGACAAGAACACTTAAAATCTGCTCTCAGCAATTTTCCAATTATGTGATACATTGTAACTATAGTCACCAGGTTATATAGATCCCTGGATTGCCTTTTAAAAGTGAGAGAACCTTCTGGATGAGTCTTTGGGCTCTGGTTTTATAAAACTAATATTAAACTGAACATATCAACATTTAAAACAAATATTTATTTTCCTCAAACCTGTATATTTGATAGTTCCTTATAATTTTCTGTTTTAAGGGTGATAGGGATTGTTAAACAAAAATAAATAATTTGTGTTGCTGAAACCTGACTGAACTCTAGCTTGTTTTTATAATACCACCACTCTACATTGTTTTTCCTAATATAGGTTGAGCACTCCTGATCCCAAAATCAAAAGTCCAAATGCTCCAACTTTGTTAGTTTTGACATTGATGTTACAAGTGGAAAATTTCACATCTGACTTCATGTGATGGGTCACTGTTAAAACTTTGTTTCATTTTAAAATAATGTTGTATAAAATTACCTTCAGTCTGTGTGAATAAGATGTGTAGGAAACGTGAATGAATTTCATGTTTAGATTTGGGTCCCATCCCCAAGATACCTGATCATGTTTGTACAAATATTCCAAAATCTGAAACACTTCTGGTCACCCCAAGCATTTCAGATAAGAGATACTCAACCTGTATAAAGGGTGCAGTGTTTAAAGTAACTCAATATGTTGGTTTCATATCAAGGAATTGATACAGTCTATATGCATGACGGTTACAAAAGTGAGAAGAGACCTGGCCTGCTGTTATGTACTAGGCAATTTATCTTCAGTAACAGCTTCTCAAGTAGCCACTGAAGTTTGTGGATGATGATACTGAGATACAGAGGAAGGTTCTGCAGAGGAGCGTGAGTGGGAATGAGTATGGGGAGGTAGACGGTCTGAATTGGTAGGAATGTGTATTCTGCAAAAGGTGACGGGGGATCACTGAAGTGTGTTTTTTGTTAGTGTTTTGTTTTTGTTTTTGTTTTTTGTCTTCGAGACAGAGTTTTCGCTCTTGTTGCCCAGGCTGGAGTGCAATGGCGCAATCTCGGCTCACTGTAAACTCCGCCTCCCGGGTTCAAGAGATTCTCCTGCCTCAGCCTCCTGAGTAGCTGAGATTGCAGGCATGTGCCACCATGCCCGGCTAATTTTGTATTTTTAGTAGAGATGGGTTTCTCCATGTTGGTCAGGCTGGTTTGGAACTCCCAACCTCAGGTGATTTGCCTGCCTTGGCCTCCCAAAGTGCTGGGATCACAGGTGGGAGCCACCATGCCTGGCCGCCATTAAAGGGTTTTTGAATCTTCACTGACTAGGGCTGGGTTTGGGTTGCTGCTGTGGTCGTGGTGGTGAGTATAGCCAGCCATTGTAGGATTTGTTGCGCCTTTTTTTTTTTTTTTTTTTTTGAGACAGGGTCTTTCTCTGTTGTCCAGGCTGGAGTTCAGTGGTGCAATCATAGCTCACTGCGGCTGCCAGGCCTCCAGCTCCTGGGCTGAAGTGATGCTCCTGTCTCAGCCTCTCAAGTAGCTCGGACCAGAGGCATCAACTTCCGTGTCCCGCCTCTTTTTTTTTTTTCCTGTTTCTGTTTTGAGACAGTCTCACTCTGTCTCCCAGGCAGGAGTGCAGTGACGTTATTTCAGCTCACTGCAACCTCTGCCTCCTGTGCTCAAGCGATTCTCCTGCCTCAGCCCCCTGAGTAGCTGGGACTACAGGTTCACACCACCACGCCTGGCTAATTTTGTTTTGTTTTGTTTTGTTTTTTTCTTTTTTTTTTTTTTTTTGTAGAAACAGGGTTTCCCCATGTTGCCCAGGCTGGTCTGAAACTCCTGAGCTTCAGGTAATCTGCCCACCTTGGCCTCCCAAAGTGCTGGGGTTATAGGCATGAACCACTGTGCCCGCTGCACTTTTTTTTTTCTTTTTGGTTTTCGTCTTTTTCGTTAAAACGTAATTTAGTTTTTCGAAAAAGTGTGTAATACTTGTTGTATTTTGAATCTTAAAAGTAGCACATTTTATTTCTAAACAAAAATTTTAAAAAGTAGTTAATACAGAACAGTCATAGATCATAATTAGAGCTGTTTTTGTTAAATATAGAGGGTTTTTTTTGTTGTTGTTGGTTTGTTTTACCCTAAAGCTGTGTGATTCCGTGGTTTGGGCTTCACTTAGGTACTGAAGAATGAACATTGACCAGTTTTCAGCTGGAACAACCCTTTAGCGAGGCCCTCAGGTGTGTTTCCCACATCTGAGTTTAAGGAACTCTATAACCACACCTGGGTTATTTTACATTTAAGGACCTTTTTAAGCTATGCATTTAGCTGTTACTTTAAACGCATTTAGATTAGATTTTGAAATTGTATAGGCCAGGCATGTTGACTCACACTTGTAATCCCAACACTTTGGTAGGCTGAGGTGGGAAGATCTCTTGAGGCCAGGAGTTTGAGACCTGCCTGGGCAACTCAGCCAGACCCTAGCTCTACAAAAAATAAAATTAGCTGGGAATGGTGGCATGTGCCTATTGTCCCTGCTACTCAGGAGACTGAGATGGGAGGATTGCTTGAGCCTAGGACTTTGAGGCTGCAGTGAGCCAGGATTGCATAACTACACTGCAGCCTTGGTGACAGATTGAGGTCCTGTCTCAAAAAAATGATAAATTTTTTTGTTTTATTTATATCAAGTTCTGTTTAAGAAGTAAATGCCCTAGAACACACCCTTAATATTCAGCTACAATGTCATCTAATTCTACCAATATAGAAATAATCATCTTTTAAAGTGGGATAATACTGAGTATATTACACAAGGTTTTTACACAAGCAATACATCCTCAGTGTAGAAGTAATGAAAGATATGGAATAAATGCAATTAGAAAATAATCCCATAAGCTTGAAAGTGTGAACACCAGCAAATGCTTTGAATTACTCTAAAATAATTGGGCTATCATTAATATGTTTGTGTTGCCAAATGTATTATAAAAAATAAGGCAAATTAGAATTGACGTTATTCTGAAGTCTGGTTATTTTAGTGCCAATAAGAGAGTTTTCTTTTTTTTTTTTTTTTTTTTTTCCAGATGGAGTTTCACTCTTGTCTTCACTCTTGTCGCCCAGGCTGGAGTGCAATGGCACGATCTCGGCTCACTGCAACCTCCGCCTCCTGGGTTCAAGTGATTCTCCTGCCTCAGCCTCCCAAGTAGCTGGGATTACAGGCATGCGCCGCCATGCTCGGCTAATTTTGTATTTTTTGTAGAGACAGGGTTTCACTATGTTGGTCAGGCGGGTCTTGAACTCCTGACCTCAAATGATCCACCCACCACGGCCTCCCAAAGTACTGGGATTGCAGGCCAAGAAATGTTTTTATGAGTAAAGTATGTGTGTGATGAAATGCACAGATCTGAAGTGTACAGTTTAATGAGCTTTAACAAATGTATACACCCAGGTAACCTCAGTCAAGATCTAGAACATTTTCATCACTCTAGAAAGTTCCCACCTGTCCCTTCTAGTGCACTCCATCCCATAGACAACCATTGTTTAAAAAGTATATTGAACAAGTATTTTTGTTTACGAATATAATTATTACAACTCTTTTTAATTTATAGGGGATAAAAACATTCAGATGGCAGATCACAGGTAAGCCAAAGTGGACTTTGTTTATTGGAGTTTAAAATTCAGTTGGTGAGCAACAGCCAAGCCATAATTTCAATCAATATTAGAATCAAAGTTAAATGCATTTCAGAGTCTAGCTGATGGCTCATTTCTTGTGTGTGTATTTGAGCACATAAAGAAATTACTTCAGACATGAACAGTGCCTCAGATGTTGATACTTACACATCTTTTATGGAAAGCAATCATTTTGCTCTCCATGCTTTAACACCTCTGGGGTGAAGTCAGGTAATTTTGACACTATCCTAACGGTCTGTAGTTGTCAGTGATCAAGTGGGAGATTTTGTTTTTTGGATTGAGGGTTACTTTTAGTTGTGTATATTGTTTGATGTTTATTTTTTATTTTTGATGAGGCAGGTGTGTCCAGGCATCTTTGAAAACTGGTTTATGGCTTATTTTACATTTGTTGTGGCTAATTTTACAAAGCCACTTTGGACCCTGTCTTAACTTCGTAAGACTGCCTTGCTCTGTCTGATCACATGAGCTGCTGACCAAACAGTAACATGTTTGTTGGTTGATGGGTTTGGTTTGAGGGCTGGGAGCAGATTTTTTGAGGAAAGAAGCTGTAGAAATGAAAGCTGTCTAAGAAGCTTTGGCTAAGGTTGGAAATAAGAACTTTGTAGGGCTCTATGTTTGGGAGAGGAGGGAGGTGTTAAGTAGTAGAATATTTTTATAGCAGAGAGGACAGCCTCTGAGATAACACATGCACATTAGTAGTTGTCTTCTCAAATCTGACATCACTGTAGAGATGCCTCTTAATGTATTGAATAAGAAACATGTCCATTTGTGCTACTTCTTTGGAGCTTTCTTGACAATAATACTTTTTAAACATACTGTTGTTTTAGTTTTTCAGATGGGGTTCCTTCAGATTCCGTGGAAGCTGCTAAGAATGCAAGTAATACAGGTCAGTTCACTGCACATGGAGAGTTTGCATCCAGTATGGGGAATCTTCCTCTCTCTGGAAACATTAATGCAAGTAAAGGATTCCTTCCTGTACTTCAGTGGTTTTAGGAAAGCTAGAGTAATTAAAATGAAAAATCAGTATCTTATTAATAAAAGATTTATTTATTCTAGGAATTCAGACTCTACAGTAGTAAACAGAATAATAGTACAGTCTACCTTCTTGTACCTGCCATCACTGAGCTTTAGTATTGATTAACAAATGACCAGTGTTTTTTCTTATTTTTGAGATGGAGCCTTGCTATGTTGCCCAGGCTGCTCTTGAACTCCTGGGCTCAAGCAATTTTCCTGCCCCAGCCTCCTAAGTAGTTGGGGCTGCAGGCACAGACCACTGCACCTGACCTTTTTTTGTTTTGTTTTTTTTTTTTAAATCTATACCCCTAACTTTCCTTCCTTTGGAAAGCCAATCCTAGGAATGTTATTTTGTTCATAAATTCACAGATGTGATATCTTTCACCCTTTAAAAAAAAACCCTGTATATTGGTACTCCCCACTCCCTCCAAACTGTTTGAAAGCAAGTGGAGGATATCTGTTTTCCTAAAACAATTCTATAATGCCATTACCGAGAAACGTAGCATTGGAGCAATACCGTTCTCTAATAGACAGTCATGCTCCTATTTTCCCTGGTTTTCTCAGCAATTTTTACCCCACCCCCAAATCTAGCACCTACTCAAAGATCATGCGTTTTGTTTTGTTCTAGGGTCATCTGCCTACCTTTTGCGTCTTTTATTAATACATCAACATAGCAGTGCTCTGGGCCACTGTGGTCTTATAGAGTGCTCACAGTCTGGATTTGCCCAGTCGTTTCTTCCTGACGAGATTCAGGGTAAACATTTGGCAAGAAGGGCACACAGGTGACATGATGCAGTGGTCATTGCTTCCGGAGGCACAGTATGTTGGCTCGGCACCTGTCCGGGGACACTGTGATTGATTCAGACAATGCCTGCCAGACTTCTCTGTTACTAAGGTCCTTTCACCTTGGAAGCAATATGTCAGGCACGTGTAGATATCCTCTTCTTTTTCAGCAAACTTTCACAGAGTGGTTTTAGCACCCATTGATGTGTGTTTGTATATGCATGTAGTATTTACATACTATACATGTGTACACAATTTTATGTATGCAAATTATGTACCTTAAATATACTTCATGTGCTTCATGTTAGTGGTTGTGTTTGCAGTTCTATTATAAATGTTTAAAATTGAGTGCCTACTTGGTGTGTTTGACTTACCCACATCATGGGAGAATACTCGGGATGGGAGAATACTTGGGTATGTATTGGCTCTAAGCAAGGGAAGGGCGCTGGGTTTGGGTTTCTCTATTGTATCATTAAGAGGGAAATTGTTAAGAATCTGTGTCATGAGCCAGATGTCTGCCACTCGTTAGTCACACAGCTGGGCAGAAGGACAGTCACTACCCTCTCAGGATCTCATTCATTGGTTTATTGGGAAATGGGCTTCTAAATACAAACATCTGGAGACTGTGAGCTCACTACACATGTAGGTTAGCTGTAAGTGGGGTGGAATGGTCGCAAGTACTTCCTGGAACGAGATGGGTTTGGGCAGAAGAACATTCAAGGCAGAGGCGAGAAGCACACAAAGAAAACTTAGGGAACAGTGCCGTCAGGAGCTGGTGAGCCTTGGGCTCTCCTGGACTGTGAAGTCCGTGGCACCACAGTGAGCGAGGGCACTAGTGGATGCTCTTTCACTTTGAAAAACTGATCTCATCTCTGTTCTTGGCTTCTGGACACCACCCTGGGACTTGGGGGTAGACCATGTGAACTTCCATTAGTGATGTCCTCAGTTGTTTAAGCCTGGAGGTTAAACAGCCGCAGTCCTGGTGAGAACCAGGACTCTCTAGGTATTTATTCAGTGAATTTGTAACTACCCATCAGGTGATTAACCTAGAGTGTTAAATGCTCTTAAAATAAATTTTAATTATTTTCAAAACGTGTTTTAGAAGTCACTGGTATATGTATTTAGAAATTAGTAGATGTAAATCTAGGCAAAGCTAAGTAGATATGTTACTCATTTTTGACTCTTGGCTGTTGTGTGTGGTGGGCATATTTTAAATATGTTTGATCTTAACTCTTCATAGAAAAGCTCACAGATCAGGTGATGCAGAATCCTCGAGTTTTGGCAGCTTTACAGGAGCGACTTGACAATGTCCCTCACACCCCTTCCAGCTACATTGAAACGTAAGTGTGCTGTGAATAGGGTCTCATGCAATTTGGAGAAACAAAAGGAAAACAAAGGAAGAAACCATTTTTCAGTTCCTCAAAACAGGAATAAATGTTTTTTTTTCATTCCAAGACATCGTCTGTGAGAGACAGGCACTGGGATATGAGAAGAATGACCCTACCCGGTGCTTAGTCTCAGAGTTTGCCTGGTGGACGGAATAGAGTGACCTGTCAGTTTCTGATAGGAAGTGCACAGTGCCATCCTGTGGAGGGCTAGAGGACTTCACGGATCAGCCGAGTTGGGGAGGACAACTGGTGGCTCCTACGTTAAACTAAGAGAACCGCTCCTTCCTGACTTACCCACATGAGCCTGTGACACCAACACCTTAAAAAAAAAAAAAAAAAAAGCTGGGCATAGTACCATATGCCTGTGAGTTTTCACTACCCTCCAGCCTGGGTGACAGTGAGACTGTCTTTAAAAAAAAAAAAAGAAAAAGTTGAGATCTTGCTATATTGCCTAGGCTGGTTTTGGTTTCGAACTCCTGGGCTTAATTGGTTCTCCCGCCTCAGCCTCCCAAAATGCTAGGATAACAGGTGAGCCACTGCAGCTGGTTAACACCTTTCCTTTCTTACGAGAGTCTTATGTCCTAGATGTATTGCACTATGAAAATGATAAGGATGGTGATCTAGAATTCTAGGATGGCTCTTGTCAGGACCTCCCTGTCTTACTTCTGGAAGGAATTTTTGGTTTTTGAGTTGGAGTCTCACTTTGTTGCCCAGGCTGGAGTGCAGTGGCATGTAATAGCTCATTGTAACCTTGAACTTCTGAGCTCAAGTAATCCTTCTACCTCAGCCTCCAGAGCAGCTGAAACTATAAGCATGTACCACCATAGCATGCCTGGCAAATTTTTTTTTTTTTTTTTTTTTTGAAAGGGATGAGCTGTTACTGGGCTTCCATCTATAATCGAGTCAAGGCTTGGTCTCCCAGGAGGCCCCACCTTCCAACTGGTTTCACCTGTCAGGACTGCCAGGACTATTATGACAAGAAGGGGACCTTTATTTTTTATTTTTACTTTTTGAGACAGAGTCTCGCTCTGTCACCCAGGCTGGAGTGCGGTAACTTGGGATCTCAGCAACTTCCGCCTTCCAGTTTCAAGTGATTTTCCTGCCTCAGCCTCCCGAGTAGCTGGAATTACAGGTGTGCGTCACCACGCCCAGCTAATTTTTTTGTATTTTTATTCTGGGGTAGATATGCTGAACGTGCAGGTTTGTTACATAGGTATACATGTGCCATGGAGATTTGCTGCATGTTTTTTTCTGTATTTTTAGTAGAGACAGGGTTTCGCCATGTTGGCCAGGCCGATCTCCAACTCCTGACCTCAGGTGATCTGCCCACCTCGGCCCCCCAAAGTGCTGGGATTACAGGCATGAGCCACAGCGCCCAGCCTAGAAGGGGGCATTCAGAGTTTGCTTTGCCCATTTAGAAGCTTCTTGGGGATTACTTAGTGGGCCAGGTTTTTTGATTTTTTTTTTTTTTTTGCAGACTACATTGATGGGATGGAGTGATACTGTGTAGGAGTGGCAAGAATTGAGAATGAGTAATGGTTTCTAGTTTTCCCGCTTTAGAAACTGGGTTGGTGGGGTGGCATTCTGTGAGAGGAACTGCTTGAGTGGGAACAAGTTTATATGAGACTAGAAGTGGTTCCATATTGGCCATATTGCAGGAAAAGTGCCCGCAGAGGGCTGGGTGTAGTTGGTATGAATGATTGAAGGACTGCTGGGGGCACACTAGGGTCCAGTTTGTTTAACATCCTTTGTCATTTTACTTCAGTTGGAAAGCTTCAAAAATTAAACTAATTTAAAATTGTATAATTAGCCAGGTGTGGTAGCTCACACCTGTAATCCTAGCACTTTGGGAGGCCAAGGCAGGCAGATCGTTTGAGCCCAGACGTTCAAGACCAGCCCGGGCAATATGGTCAAACCCCATCTCTACAGGATGCAAAAAATCTAGCTGGGCATGGCTATGTGCCCCTGTAGTCCAGCTACTCGGAATGCTGAGGTGGGAGGATCACTTGAGCCTGGAAAGTTGAGGCTGTAGTGAGCCGAGATCGCACCACTGCACTGCAGCCTGGGCAACAGAGTGAGATCCTATCACAGTAAATGAATGAATGAATGAATGATCAGTGCTGAAAAGAGGTACAAATGGCAGTGGGAGTCTATGATTTTGTTAAATTCTTTTTGCTTTTCCCTTGTTCTCATCTACTACTAGCAGTAGTTCTAGAATGTTAAGCATTATTTGAGAGTCTAAACTAAGGACCTTTAGCTTGAGGTAACTGTGATTATATTTCACCCAGGAGAGTGGTCCTTTGGGATGCAAGGCAGTTGTTCTAATACCTCCCAGACCAGTGATATGTGTGTGTGAATTGCCTACTGCTCTGTGCTGTGTATTGGAGGATAAGTCAAGTGCTTAGACTTGAGAACTCTGATCGTGTGAATGGGTATCTAAGATTCAGGGCTCAGGGCCCTGCCCTGGGTAGATTATTTGGGTCTGTAATGAGGCCGGGAATCTGCTGTTCAGTCACATGATTATGACCAGGGGCTTTGCTTTAAGCAAATAGTTTCGATAGGTTAAAAACAGGGATTTTTCTTCTGATTTATAGAAGTTATACATACAAACTAAAATATTTTTTTAAAACATAGAACAGGATCGAAAGGCAAACTCATAGTTGACCTGACTCTCAAGGACAAAGTTGTATTGCCTGTGGTCTGTGTTTCTCAAATTTTTCCTCCAGTGTGTTAACAAGTGTGGACTCCCACGTGGCACTAAATATTCCTAGACAATGTGATTATAAATAGGCCATATTTGAATACTGTTGAACTTCCATTGTCCAGTTTTTCACTTGTACAGATCTATCGATGGACAGTCCAGCATAAAGACTTGATTAGGATAAATTTTTTTTTCCTTTTGGTAAGATAGGGTCTTGCTCTGTTTTCCAACGTGGAGTCCAATAGCACAATCATAGCTCCCTGCTGCCTTGACCTCCCAGACTCAAGTGATCTTCCCACCTCAGCTTCCTGAGTAGCTGGGACTACAGGCGCACACCTGGCTAAGTTTTTAAATTTTTTGTAGAGGGGGGTCTTGCTATATTGCTCAGGCTGGTCTTGTAGTCCTGCCCTCAAGCAGTCCTCCCACTTTGACCTGCCAAAGTGGTGGGATTACAGGCATGAGCCACTGCACCCAGCCTTAAGAATAAATTCTTTTTTTTTTTTTTTTTTTTGAGACGGAGTCTTGCTCTGTCACCCAGGCTGGAGTGCAGTGGCCGGATCTCAGCTCACCGCAAGCTCCGTCTCCCGGGTTCACGCCATTCTCCTGCCTCAGCCTCCCGAGTAGCTGGGACTGCAGGCGCCCGCCATCTCGCCCGGCTAGTTTTTTGTATTTTAGTAGAGACGGGGTTTCCCCGTGTTAGCCAGGATGGTCTCGATCTCCTGACCTCGTGATCCGCCCGTCTCGGCCTCCCAAAGTGCTGGGATTACAGGCTTGAGCCACCGCGCCCGGCCAGAATAAATTCTTAGAAGTGGAATTACTGGGTTCAAAGAACATTTTCAATATTTCTGCCCTTAAGAAAGGTGAGTCAGTCAGAGGGCTTCTTGACCCTTAGCCTCGTAAAACCTAGGTGTTTTGTTTTGGTTTTTAATTGCCAATTTGGTAAGGAAAAGATGAGCGTTCTTAAATGTTTGCATTCTTTTGGATATTTTATGAGATTGAGTCTTTCTTCATGTTTGACAGTTTGTGTTTTTTCTTTTGTGAATTATCTTTTCTGCCTCCTGTATCCTGTATTGGGGTATTTGTCCTTTTCTTAATTTTTAAGAGGTCTTGTTCATTATGTTAATTCCATGTTAACTTAAATTTATTTTAATAAAATTGAAAAGCATGCTGCCTTATTTTACAGGCATGAGGATGTAGTATTTCTTACTCCTTTTTTTTAGTTTACCTAAAGCAGTAAAAAGAAGAATTAATGCATTGAAACAACTTCAGGTGAGATGTGCTCACATAGAAGCCAAGTTCTATGAAGAGGTACATGACTTGGAAAGAAAGTATGCAGCACTATACCAGCCTCTCTTTGACAAGGTAGGGAGCTCTGTTAACGAATTTAAGTTGACAACATCTAGGGTAAGAACGCATCTAAGCTACCAAACGTAGCTTAGTCTAGACTACCTTAAACAAGCTCAGAACATTGACATTAGCCTGCAGTCAGGCAAAATCATCTTCCACAAAGCCTATTTTATAATAAAGTGCTGAGTGTCTCGTGTAATGTGTTGAACACCACACAGAGAGTGGAACAGAGTGTGGTTGTATTGGTACCCAAAGTATGATGGCTTCTGCACCATCATGAAGTTGAAAATCTTCAGTTGAACCATTGGAAATCGGGGACCGCCTTTATTTTAGATCTTTAGGTGAAACATCTAGATTTACCCAGGAAATCATTTAATATTTTTCTTTGAACCCTAAAATTTAGAATCTTAAAATAAGTTATAAAAATACCCAGTTTTCAAAGTCTTTTTGTAGACATTATTTATAAATTTAACTCTTGAGTTTCCAAGTAAGCTAATAATATAATTCTAATAAGGTCCCATTTTTATGTAGAGAAGGGAATTTATCACTGGTGATGTTGAACCAACGGATGCAGAATCGGAATGGCACAGTGAAAATGAAGAGGAAGAGAAATTGGCTGTAAGTCTTTAGAAAAATGTGACTTATGTTCTGTTTTAATACTATTAAAAATAAGCATTTTTAAATGATTTTTAATGACTAGTAAACTTACATGCTTCTAGCAGTAGGTGCTGCTGCATCATTAGGTTGGGTTTAGATTCCTTTCTGATACCGATCTAGCATCTGACACGGTACTGTCAGTTCATAGGAGGAGTAAGATGTAGTGCCACGTCAGTTATCTGTGGACAGGAGCATATTGAAATAAGGGATCAGACCAACTGAGATTAAAACATCAGAGAAAGCAAAGATCAAGAAGAGATACCCCTGTGTTCTCAGTCACTGGAAGATTGGGGGAGTTATGAGGGGAGTTCCTTCCTGCTCAGTGGCGTGGACTAGCGTGCGGTCCCTGACAGGTGTTCAGCCAGCGGATTGGTTGCGTATGGTGGTTGTGGTGTGGCTGTCAGTTACCTGCTCACAGCCTTTTTCTAGTGACTGGTCCCATTCCAGTGCTGTGAAAACTCCCAGTGTCAGCCTGATTTTATGTTTGGGAGACAAGTAACTTTTATCCTGTAACTAACTTTTTGCAAGGGTGTTTTGTTTTTGTTTTTGTTTTTTTTTAAGTGTGATAATTTTGGTAGCCTTATGTGTTTTTGATCTTTTTAAAATATGTAGAACCTGGCCGAATTGAAGCCATGGCTGTGGATTAATACAGTTGTGAATCAGTTTCTAACAGCTCAAGGAAATCTGCCTTCGCTAATTTAAAAGGACTACGAGATCGTTTCATCGTAACAATCCCATTTGGCAAGGCATTCACAATTTCCCATAGTTCCATTTAGTGTTATGTTTCACCTCCCTTGGTCTACCTTTTCCCTGGGGCGTGATGTTATAAGACTCCCCTTCACTTTACCACGTACCCTTTCTGGTCACTTTCTGATGCTTGCGTGGTGTCCATGAACCAGCATTTATAGCCACCTGCTTAAAGCTGAATAAGTTGCTGACCACTTTCTTGCTGCAGATACTGCTGCAGCAAATTTTTTTTTTTTTTTTTTTTTACTTCAACTTACTGCCCCTACCCCACAAATTTTAACCAGAGGTCAGATTATTAGTCCAAGTGAACTTACTGATCCTTGGACTGGACGACTTTTGCCCAGTGATAGATGTTCTGCACATTTGCATTCCATTTCCTTAAGGTTGACGTACAGTCTTTGCATCTGCATTTGTGATGATGATTGTCTCGGGATGGCACCTCACAGTTAGCACTGATGGCCTTTCCCAGAGTTGGTGGCACTTTGTCATCTCTTTGGTTTCTTCGCCTTTGATGTGAAATCATAAGGAATTCCATGTGGATGTAATACCCTGACTGCTTTTTTCCCTCGGAAGCATCTGAGAAGTGTTGCATGGCCCAGTAAATGGTTTGGAGATGCAGACTCTAAAAGAAAGGTTTTTGTTCGGAGATAATACAGGATTTGGAAATGATACTCTACATTAAGCCACTGCGTTATTTTTAAATTTGTATTTTTTGCGATCTTTTTGCATCTTTATTTTTTTTAGGGAGACATGAAAAATAAAGTAGTCATAACAGAAAAAGAAGCAGCAACAGCTGAAGAGCCAAATCCCAAAGGAATTCCAGAGTTCTGGTTTACCATCTTTAGAAATGTAGATATGCTAAGTGAATTAGTCCAGGTAAGCACGTTTCTATCTTTTAGAGAGATTATGTGGTAGTCTTCTAACATTACTTATCTATGGCATTTTTTTAAGCACTAAACTGGGCGTTGAAAGGTTGTTCATAGTGGGCGGAAGGGCACTTCCTGTGACCAGGACCTCAGGTGAGCAGTCTGATCTCACAGTGAGTGGTTTATTCACAGTGGGGCTTCCATGCTGTCTTTTGCAGTTCTTGGTGGCAAGCCGGGCAGCTCAGCCTGATCCAAAACTTTCAAATCAATTCCTTTTACCTCCTGTAAAGGTCTGTTGTCTTGCCTGTGGGAAAGCCTGTGAATAAATTCAAGAGCGCATCTGTGTCTTACTGTGTGTGAGTGTGCAGGAAAGGGTGAGGGCGGGAGACCAGAGTAGGAGAATGAATTTTGAAGGGATGAGTTCTGTGTGTGTGTATACACACACATCCCAGTGAATTTTTGAACAAGTTGCTAATATTTTCTGATCATTTCTCTTGAAAAGTGTCTATTTTAAGAAAAGAAGGCCAGGCATGGTAGCTCATGTCTGTAGCCCCAGCACTTTGGGAGGCCGAGGTAGGCAGATTGTTTAAGACCAGCCTGGGCAGCATGGCGAAATCCCATCTCTACAAAAAATACAGAAGTTAGCCAGGCATTGTGTTGTGCACCTGTGGTCCCAGGTACTTGGGAGGCTGAGGCAGGAGGATCACCTGAGCCCAGGAGGTCGAGGCTGTGGTAAGCCATGATCACGGTGCTACACTCCATCCTGGTGGGTGACAGAGTGAGACCCTGTCTCAAAAAAACAAAACAAAACAAAACAAAACCAACATTTCTGATTTTGTCTTGCCTTGACATTTTACTTTCTACGGTGACATGGTGAACAAATTAAAAGGTGATAAATTTGGTTTTCCCTGAAATTAGTTATAATAGAAGTTTCCAGAACACAGAAACAAATCTTGCCTTCCGTCTCACTGACTGACTTGCTGTCGGTTTTTATTGCTCCAGAGTCCCCAGAAACAGTACATCTACATTCACACTTGCTCAGGACAACTCCAGGCTCTGCTTGTGTGGGCAGAGTGCTTCTCCCATCACAGAGCATAGCCACTGTCTGTTGTCCTTTGCAAACTGCTGTATTGTAGTTTGCACGGGATTTCACAGCTATGTTTTTTAATGGTTTTCACAAATGTATCACATTGCTGCCTCTGCTACCTGCCTTGTTTCATACTTATCCTGTGTCCTAAGCCAAAACTTGAGAAAAGATGGAAAGAATGATGTATTTCTTATTCTCCTTCCAGACCAGAAAGCATCTAAAATAGAACAGCCTTGGTTTTTCCTGATCTTGAGTTTCCTTTTTATACGAAAAGGTGGAATTTACGAAGACTAGACCATACTTTTAAAAGAATGCCATGCACCAGAATTTCATTGGAAAAATTAAGTAATGTGTACCAGAGCCGTAGTCTCACCCTATGTATTACAATCACCTGAGCAGCTTTAAAAACTACATAGCAAAAACTGAATGCCTCATCTGTCACCACGGCACTGAGAGTTTTGAAGTGGTTTTAGGAACTCTGATATGCACGCTGAGAGTTGAAAATCCCCATGGTAGGGAGCAGGTGGAAAGACTAGCTCTTAGGTTAGTTCTTCTGAGACTTCGGGGGGCATGGGGAGTGGCCATGGCAGTGCAGATTCTGGTTCTGTGGGGCTGCCCGTCCCATGGGTCCCAGGGTGATGCTCATGCTGTAGGGTTGGAGCATCTTCACGTGGGATTGGGGGTGCAGTGATAACAGGGTTTGGGAGCAAGAGTTAGGTGACTTGAGTGAGTTTTGGTGTCCCCTTCTGTGCATGTGGCCACTTGGTTATGGCATTGGGGTCACTGGCCATGGATAGCGCTGCCTTGGGTTTTGAGAGCACAGTGAGGCATTTGGCCACATTTTAATGGGGTGTCCCTTCTCATTCTCCCAGCACCTCTGTGTTAGTGTCAGTGCTTCAGCATTTCAGCCAAGAAGTGTCTTGTTGCTTTTTGTTTTAAAAGCTTTAAAAAGATATGCAGGGGTTGATAGAGTACTCATTTAATATGAGGAAATGTTATTTGTACTGTTAGTAACCTCATAGCAGGTAATGGTAGCATGTTCTATTTTGATTTTTTAACAACTTTTTTTTTTTTTAACGGAGTCTCACTCTGTTGCCCAGGCTGGAGCGCAGTGGCATGTTCTCGGCTTGCTGCAAGCTCCGCCTTCTGGGTTCATGCCATTCTCCTGCCTCAGCCTCCCGAGTATCTGGGACTACAGGTACCCGCCACCACACCTGGCTAATGTTTTGTGTTTTTAGTAGAGACGGGGTTTCACCATGTTAGCCAGGATGGTCTCGATCTCCTGACCTTGTGATCCGTCTGCCTCAGCCTCCCAAAGTGCTGGGATTACAGGCGTGAGCCACCGCGCCCGGCCAACAATTATGTTTTAATGTCTGGTGTTGGAGTCTGCCATTTCTGAGAGAATCCCTTTCCTTTTTAAGGGACATAGTCTTGCTATGATGCCCAGCCTAGAGGTCAGTGGCTTTTCATAGGCACAGTCAGTGCACTGCTGTCTCAGTCTCTTGGCCTCAAGTGGTTCTCCCAAGTAACTGGGACTGCAGGTGTGTGCCACTGTGCCCAGCTCATTTTGGTCAAATATTAAATTCCAAAGTTGGATTAACTCTGAGTCCCTTTGTTCCAAATCTGGGGATAGTTGAAATATATTCCTTCAAGTAGAGTGGAAAATTTGAGATGGCGGCTTTATGATCTCAGTGTGATGCTTCCAGTGTTGTTTGTGCCTTTGCTTCCTGAGTCTTGAGTGTCTGCCAGGGTGGGGCATTGCCTTATATCTGCCCTGGACATTTAAATTTTGACCTACAGGGTACATGGCTGCTTGAGGAAATTAGAACATAATGGTTATTTTACGAAGGTTGGGAAAACATCAGTGGGCACTGCGTCTTTGAGTGGGATGAGTTTGAAGTTCCCAGTGCCATCTCTGGAGAGCGTGCTGGTGAAGGTGTTCATCTTGGTGATTGAGAGCCAGTGCATGCCTCAGTGGGTGGCATGCGCAGTGTTGGAGACTGAACATCGCATGCAGGTGTGGCCCATTTCACAACTGCCTTTGGGTTACTTTTTGTCTAAATACTTGCAGGTATCCTTTTGTTGCTGTTTTTGTTTTCTATAATGTCAAAAGAGTTGAAAATTAGGACTCACTTAATGGAAAGTCAGGCACAGAAAGGGAAATACCTCATGTTCACACTCATGTGGGAGCTACAAAAACGGCTCACCGAAGCAGAGCTGTTAAAGGCTTGGAGGGAGAGAGAGGGGAGGATAAACAGGGAGAGGTCCGTTGTTGGATACAGAGTCATTGCTAGATTGGAGGAGTAAGTTCTGGTGTTTTCTAGCACTGTAGGGTGAATGTGGCTAACGATAATTTAGTGTGTATTTTCAGAAAGCTAGAGGACGGGTTTTGAATGTTCAAAAATAAATGTTTGAGGTGATGGTCTTGATTTATTACACATTGTATATGTGCATCAAAATGTCACTGTGTCCCATAAATTAGTACAGTTGTTACATAGAAATAAAAAAGGGAAAAAATGATTTAAGTAAAACTTAATGGAACTTCAAGACATTTTGAGGTTCAGTGCCCAGGCTTCAGGGGTAAAGAAGGGACTATAATGTTACAAACGAAGCACCTGCTGCCAGTGCATGTTTATGAGGATTCAGGTCTTTCCACTCCTCTTCTGACTTTCCTCACTTGAACCTTCTAAGCTGACAGGTATCAGCAAACTCTGAGTTTAAAGAAATACCACTTGTAAAATGATACAGACAGATAAGAATTGTACATTCTTCCATGGTGCCCGCAAGTTAGATCTCAGACACGCTCTGTGTAAGTGTCCTTAAAGAAGTTACCGCATGTGGCTGGGCGCGATGGCTCATGCCGGTAATCCCAGCACTTTGGGAGGCCGAGGTGGGTGGATCATGAGGTCAGGAGATTGAGACCATCCTGGCTAACACGGTGAAACCTCATCTCTACTAAAAATACAAAAAATTAGCCGGGCGTGGTGGTGAGCACCTGTAGTCCCAGCTACTCGGGAAGCTAAGGCAGGAGAATGGCATGAACCTGGGAGGCGGAGCTTGCAGTGACCTGAGATTGTGCCATTGCACTCCAGCCTGGGCAACAGAGTGAGACTCTGTCTCAAAAAAAAATAAAATAAAGAAGTGACCGTCTGTATAGTGAGTTTTGGATACAGTCATGAGCCACATAACACATTTCGGTCACAACAGACTGTATATAGGATGGTGGTCCTGTAAGATTATGATACCATATTCTTACTGTACCTTCTCTGTGTTTAGATACACAAATAATTACCATCACTAGCTGCTTCCAGTATTCAGTACAGTCACAAACTGTACAGGTTTGTAGCGTAGGCGCAATAGTGGATAGTAGGCTGCACTGTCTAGGTTTGTGTAAGTATACTCTGATGATCACACGCCGAATTGCCTAACGGTGTGTTTCTCAGGAGGTGCCCCCATTGTTAAGGCGTACAACTTTATTGCCACAGGTGGGGAAGCTGGTTGCCAAGGCTATAGCTGATCTAGCCTTCTCTTCTGACTTCCAGGCTTCTGCTCTGTTTACTCAGCAGTCTTGGTTGGTAGCATTTCTGATCTCTGTGTGCAGTGGCAGCTGGTGGCAGGAAAGCAGTGAAGGTCCTTGCCCCAGTATTGCAGGCAGGTGGGTGTCAGTGGCACTGCCTTTCGCTGTCAGTGACACCCACCGTTGCTCCACACTAGGGAAAGGGGACACCTTGGTGCTGCTTCTCTATGACAGGGAGTTGGTGAATAATTTTGAGTTTCTTCCTGGTAGTTATTGCTTGACAAGGACAGAATTCCAGTAGGGCTAGTTATGCAGCATCTGGGAGCCCATGCAACCATGACTCTTGGGGAGAGATGTGCTATTTTTTAAAAGCCGGTTGGAATTTTTTTCTCTTTTTGATTAGGAATATGATGAACCAATCTTGAAACACCTGCAGGATATTAAAGTGAAGTTTTCTGACCCTGGACAGCCTATGGTGAGTACTGACTTACCTTCTGGTTGGCATCAGAATCAGTCCACAAAGATGGAAGAACTTGGAGCCAGGGGCAAGAAACCCACAAAACCCACACTTAGCCACTCATCTGCTGGGCAGCCCTGGGCAAGACAGCTCTCCAAGAGTTAGACTGAGTACCTCATTGTCTCTTTGCTCCGTGAGAGTTAGACGGGGATCCCATTGCCTTTCTGTCTCATGCTTGGCACTGTAGTCGTGAGTCTGTGCTGGATGATTTGACAGTGATGCAGACCATGTGATGTTTTAGACCCTACAGCCAGGTGGGCACCAATGCAGGAGTCAGACTGCAACTCCTGGACTGTGGTGGTGCTGTCCACTGTGCCCGCCCTCGGTCTTGTAGTTTGTTTACTCGGTTGGTTGGAGATGATACCGTTCTTTTCCCAAGTGTCTCTCAAGTTCGCATGCATCTAATGTATATTTTTAACGTTTAAAAAGATAGGAGCTATGTACACATATGAACAGCACTTATTCGGAAATCTGAACCTACTAGATTTTACCCTAAAAAAAAAAACACAAAGACTGAAAAATGTTTTCCTGCTCTTTGATTTGTCCTGAAACAAATCTTTCCAGTATGCTTGCTTTGTCGTATCATTGCAATAGTCATGTTAGTGGCATGGATCAGCCTGCCAGTTGATAAGACAAGCTTGACTAGGTCAGCCCTTACTTTTATCTGAGGAAACATGCTCATCTTCAGATGGCCTCCCCAGGCTGTCTCATCCTAGCCTGGTTCTCCCAGGGAGCACTGTTCGTTAACCTGTTAGCTGGCTGTAGCTAATGGGTTCCATTCCGGTGCAATAGCATTTCCAGCGACACATGACTGACTGACTGGTGGCTTTCAGTTTCAGGTCTTGGAGACAAATGCTGCATGACAGGCTGTGGGTTAGGGATCTTGCGGGTGGGTGATGGTGGTAGGGACCTGGGACCAGTCACCAGTGTCTTCCTTCCTCCCCATCTCAGCACTGGGGCCCAGGCTAATGGATGAGGGCCACTAGGCGTGGGATTTCTTCAGTACCGGGGCCCGGGCTAATGGACGAGGGCCACTAGGCGTGGGATTTCTTCACTGCAAGTGCTGCAAGTAATGCCTGGGACAGCAGCAGGGGCAGGCAGTGGATCCACCTGTGTCTGTCCCTTCTACTTTTTCCTGTCTTGTTTTCCACTATGGAAGGTGACATTTGGGTGTCTCTCCAGGTGGGGCACTGGGAGTCAGGAGTGGTGCCTGCTCACCAGCTGGGGGCTGCCTCCAGAGGGGACACCCCATCTTCTCTGTCCCATGTGGGTCATAGCAGGTCCTTCTTCCTGGGCTTGCATCTCTTCTGTTTAGACTTTATCACAGGGCCCCCGGGAGCCGCCTGGGCACGTCTGCCTAGTTTGCCCTCATTGGTGTGCATTCTCTTCCCCATGGCGTGAGTGTGTGGTGCTTTAAGGTTCTATGTGTGTTTTCCTTGTACTTAATTCATCCAGACTCAATTAACTTTTTTTTTGGGTCAGTTCCTTTTTTTTTTTTTCCCCTTTCTTTTCTTTTCTTTTTATTATTACTATTTTTTGAGACGGAGTCTCACTCTGTCGCCAGTCTGGAGTGCAGTGCTATGATTTCGGCTCACTGCAACCTCTGCCTCCCGAGTTCAAGCGATTCTCCTGCCTCAGCCTCCCGAGTAGCTGGGATTACAGGCGTGCGCCACCACACCCAGCTAATTTTTGTATTTTTAGTAGAGACGGAGTTTTACCACATTGGCCAGGATGGTCTCAATCTCTTGACCTCATGATCTGCTCACCTCAGCCTCCCAAATGCTGGGATTACAGGCGTGAGCCACCGCACCCGGCCTCTTTTTTCTTACTGGACACCTGTTTGATGATTTCCTAGGTCAATTTTCTTTCTTTCTTAACCTGTCATCTTATTTTCCTCCATCTCATGGTGGCTCATAGACTAGAGCTCTGGTTGTGGTAGACTGTGGACCAGTAATCTTTTTTTCTTTTTACTTCCCTATTATAAAAGTCATATGTAGAAAATATAGGCAAGTGTAAAGAACACCATACAAATCTGTCTTCTATAAGTAAATATCAGCAGCTTAGTGAGTTTCCCCATACTCTTTTTCCTTTGTAAAATTATTATGAAGCGTCTGAGGCATTTTAAGTTATAAAGAGAAATGAAACTTCAAAATGAGTCTTGGCTGGTGTTTTTGCAGCTCCTGACCATGCCTCATTCCCTTCCCTTGAGCCCTTGCCCACCTGGACACACTGCACACGTATGCCACATGGCTCCTGCCACACCACACGGTGTGTGCACAGTGTCACCCTGCTGTCACATCACATAGGCTTGGCTGGGGGAATAGTTGTTACTGCCGCCATTGGCTATAAAATGTTTTAACGTTCCCCTGCATGCACCACCTCTCCCGATGTAAATTGTTGCATTATGATCAGCATACTTGAACCCAAATTTGTGTTAAATTAAATGTTTGATGATTTATTTAGTTTAGATTCCTTTCAGTGTACTTTCTGAGTGAAAGAAGATGAAGCTTTAGAAGGCCCAAAGGTCGTTCAGTTGGGATTACAGGCGTGAGCCACCCAGGCCCTGCCTAATTTTACATTTCTTTAGTTGCTTGTAAGATTGAGCATGGTTAGCATATTTGTGGCTTGCCTGACTGTAGTGCATGTGTGAATTAAGCAGTCTTATCTTCAAGCCACTTTTCATTTGGGCAGTTAAACACTTTCTTGAATCATCTCCAGTTGTCTTTGGGTTACTCTTGACTGAACAAAGTCAGAGGGGAGAGAAAAAAGGAAAATAGGAAGAAATATGAATCTATCTATAGAAAAGTAGGCTGGGTGTGGTAGCTCATGCCTGTAATCCCAGCACTTTAGGAGGCCAAGGTGGAGGATTGCTTGAGCCCGGGAGTGTGAGACCAGCCTGGGCAACATAGAGAGAACTGGTCTTTAAAAGAGAAAGTAAAAAGGAGGGGGAAAAATGAGTAGGACGTGGTGAAGGACCACAAGTCTAATAATACTGTTTGTATGATTGGGGTCATCCCATGCCCTGGGTTGGTTGTCCACACTGTGGTCACAGCCTTAAACAGTTCTGGGATCACAGCAGTCTCTCCATTGGTTGGCTGCTTGCCTTCCCTCTTTATGTTGTTGTTGTTTTTTTTTTTAAAGCCCTGGAGGGTTGGGAGATAAATTGGAATTTTATTTGATGCTGATTCCCTGTAGCTGCCTCTTTCTTTCCTTGTGACTTACCAGGCAAGTGACTGGCCTTTCCTTTGTGTGGTTCATCTGCAGTGCCCTACCCGCTTCCTTTGCTCTTGCCAAGGCCAGTGGAGAGCTCCTAGCCAGGTCCTGCTGTCATCGCTTCTAGAAACCAACTAGACTGTCTCCCTGATCCTGACTTCCTAAGCCCTCATGGCCCCCCTCTCCTCCTCCACCTTTCTTTAGAAGTTACTTTTTCAGTTCTCCTTTGTGCAAGTGATTTGTTTGAATGTATAAACTTTTTTTTGAGGAAATTATTGCTATATTTATTTTTTTAGTCCTCTTAATTTCCCCTCCATTGATGGTTTTACCATTACAATGAAAATGGAAACAGCTAACGTTTAATAACCAGCCTTGTCCATAAACCCGGCTCTGTTCTAAGTCATCTAGATTAACCGTCAAGGCAGCTCCTAGAGAGAGAGAGTTTTTTCCAGTTTCTGGAAGGGATGACAGCAGGATCTGGCTAGGAGCTCTCCACTGACCTTGGCAATGGAGGAAAGCAGAGCACGGAGACATTGAGTAGCTTCCGCGAATTGACCAGCACTGAAGGCAGAGAAGGGATTTGAACCCAGGCTGTCTGAGCGCAGAATTGGTCTTGTAAACTATCTATAAATTACTCAACCAAGCTCATTTTCCAGGTTTTTCTTTTATAAATAGGGATGAGGTAAATGTCTTTGCACATACCAATGTATCATCCAGGTATTTTTCTCAAATTGAAGAAATTCCTCAAAATGGAATTATTGAGTCAGGGAATATGCCTTTTTATTTTATTATTTTTTTGATATTGCCAAATTGTCCTTCATAAAATCTGTTGACAGTATATGAGTGTGCCCAGTACCCCAAAACCCTGGCTGGGTCTACATATTGTTATACATTTTGCCCCAAAGAAAGGCATCTCATTTTGGTGTTCCTGTGTTTTGTTACTTGTGAGCATAAATGCCTTGTTGCTGCTGTTGGATGTTACCTGTGCCTGCATTCGTGTTTGCATCGTTTTTCCCGGTGTGCTTACCTCTCTTCCAGGTCTGTAGCATGCTTTGTAAGTGAGGGATGAGCTTTCTGTCCTTGTAGAGATTTGTTCTTTTCTCCCACCCACCTCCCGGGAGAAAAGCTGTGGGTCATTGCTTTTACTGCACAGCACAGAATACAGACCCTGGCTTCCCCCAGCAGGGTGGGGGCTGGGGCTTAGGCTGAGCGGAAAAGGAGAGGAGGAGGATGGACTGCTGGTGCCCCTACTTTCCCTTAGTCACCTTCCCTCCTTCCAGGAAGCAAGAGTTGGGAGCAGCTAAGAGAAGCTAGGATTCCTTAGGAGAATTTGACCCCTATTGGTGAGGAGGCATTGGAGCGGGACATGCCCCTGCTCATGAACTGAACAGATATTTCCCTCCAGTCCATCATTTGTTTTTTTTAAGTTCATACAGGCCTTTTTTGCAGTGGAGGAGTTTCTCTTGTTCCATGGCCCTATCTGTTGAGCTTTCCCAAAATAGCTTCTAGTCAGTGTTGTGTACTCCAAGCAATCTGTCCTCGTTATTTTTCGATTTTGACTAGTGCTTACTCTGAGTTTCTGCTTTTAGTCTTTTGTGTTAGAGTTCCACTTTGAACCCAACGACTACTTTACCAACTCAGTCCTGACAAAAACCTACAAGATGAAATCAGAACCAGATAAGGCTGATCCCTTTTCCTTTGAAGGTCCTGAGATTGTGGACTGTGACGGGTAAGAAAATGTCATTCTACCTTGTTTTTCTGAAACAAAATCGAGATAATTTTGTAACTTGATGGGTAAGATAGAAGTAAGGAGTAAAGTACAGTCTTGAGTCTGCTTTAAAAGCCTAGTAGATGGATATTTCCATAGTCTTTCAGTTTGGGAATGCTTGTAGTGCAGAACTTGGAGATGGTGGCTGAACCTGGGAAATGAGTCACGTGGTTGCACGTGCAGGCCTTTGGGATAGTGCCCAGTTTCTTCATTTTAATGAAAGTATTGGGTTCTCTAGACATCATGAATTGAAGTTCTTAAAATTGAATTCATGGATTACCCTCAGCAAATGAATACTTATTGAATGAATGAGTCTGAGTCCAAGGCTGTCAGTTGATTGCTTTGGAGATAGGTAGGGGCAGCATAGCTGTTGTTTGACTCGTTGATTTCAGGCTTTATAAATCACTAAAGAGAGAATTTGGTTTAGAATTAATTTCTCCAGGTTGGATTGACTGAGAAATGGTTTTAGTCTTGACTTGAAACAATTAAGTTTATTTACCAGAACTAAGTACGAATTGTTAATTCAGGACTTTATTAAAATCCTACTGGAGTAATTTAGAAAAATGATTTTCCAGGGCCAGGCCATCGTGTGAGAAAAAGGCCTGGCCTTTCCAAGCATGTTCTTAAGCGGGCAGTATTGAGATCTGCCAGGTGTTTCCTGGGTCCATGGTGATTGTGTGTTAGAGAGCATGCTGTGCTCAGCCCTTGCCAGCCTCCTGGGGCTGGAGTGGTCTGCACTGGCCATCAAGATTCCCAGTGGCCACCTGTTTCCTTGTTCCAGCTTATTCTGCTCACTTGGCTGCCTTGAACAGCAGCAGCAACTCCTGCTTCCTTGGGAAGCTGCGGACAAGTTGTTGTGCATCGTACAGACTTGACACAAGGGCTTTGCCACAGAATACACCTTTCGGAGTCCTGATGAAATGTCTTGGGAAAATAATACCATTGTTCCAGAAGTCTAAAGTTTGAGGCAGTGGTCACACCCAAGTTGAAAGAGGACCAGGCCATTTCTCTTTTGTCAACCTCCAGATGAACTTCATGGGCCATTGTATTTGGTTTGCAGATTGGTTTTATTTAGTTTTGCAGGTTTGGCATAGAGCTGTGGTTTGCTTCCTGCCTGCATTTGTAATGGATTTTTCTCATGGATTGTGTGTTCATGACAGCTGTCTTGTCCTGGTAGGTGTACCATTGACTGGAAGAAAGGAAAGAATGTTACTGTCAAAACCATCAAGAAAAAGCAGAAACATAAGGGTCGAGGCACTGTTAGAACAATTACGAAACAAGTACCCAATGAGTCCTTTTTCAACTTCTTCAATCCACTGAAAGGCAAGTCTGTTGGTTGTTAATATTCATTATGTACTTGTATAAAATAATTTTGGTCACCTGATAGATTCCTAACACCCAGAGACTTTAGTCCTGTTCTTTCAGGCAAGTGTGGTCAGTAGGGGTACATTGCTGTGTCCCAGGCTGTTCTGTTGGTGCGCTGGCAAGTTTATTGTGGGGGGCAGAGGTAGCTAGGACAGTAAGAGTAGGATTGTCATCTTCTGCAGGAAAGGGAAGAGCTTTACTCTGCTTGGCTGCAGCTCAGGCAAAAACTTGCAGTTCTGTTTTAATAAAACTGAATAGAGTGTTTGCACCTGGGCTGCTTCCTCACCTGAAGCACCCTTCTCCACCAGCTGGCATTTCTGCCCCTCTGTTGTGTCTGTTTTGCACCCCCCAGAGACCACTCCCAGCCTCGGAGAGCTGCTGGGTTTGCTCTCCAGGTACCCGTTACTGCTGTACACTGGTTCTAGTTGCGCTGCTTTTGGATCATCTGCTTAGTCCCCCTTTCCTTGTAATTTTATTTTATGCACAGTTTGATAGAAGTTTTTGGAATTTATATATTGTGAGAAACACAAGTAGTTGGGACTTTCAGTTTTGAAAAACATTGGCAGAATCACAGCTTGGAAGCTGCTTCCATTTATTTATTTATTTAAATTTTCCTAAGTGGTAAAATAAAGATGAGACCTTTGAACTAGTAAAGATTGACCAGTTGATTTTGAGAGTAAATTACTTGGGATTTTTCATATAATTTCCTAATCGTGAGAGAATGTGAAGTTCAAACTACTTGTCAGTGTTAAAATATCCATATTCTCTTTAGTTTCCATGAACAAAAACATAATTTGAAGTGAAGAGATGCCATCCCCTGCTGCAGATAATCAGTTAGTGTTGTATGTGGGGCCACAGGGCGGCTCTCTTCTCCAATCTGAGTGTTTGAGTTTTTTGATTTTTGTCTCTGAGCTTAGCACCCTTATTTATCAGGCTACCCTTCAGAGTTCAGTTCGTTATTTTAATTGTGGTGCCTATTTTCTGCAATTAGACTGAACATAGAAGATGCAAATATATATGGTTTGGGGAATGAGAGCAGTCATAAAATTAGATACTACATTTCATTTTCTTTTGCAAGATTCCTTTTAGACATTTGGGTTGGGCATATTGGAGATTGTGAATTCACCATGAAGCAGGGGGGCTTTACTTTCTGGAATCACTGACTTTGTGTAGTTTCTTAAAACTGATTTAAAAATAATTTTTTGTTGGGCGCGGTAGCTCACGCCTGTAATCCCAGCACTTTGGGAGGCCGAGGTGGGTGAATCGCCAGGTTAGGATATTGAGACCATCCTGGCTAACATGGTGAAACCCCGTCTCTACTAAAAATACAAAAAATCAGCCAGGCATGGTAGCGGGCATCTGTAGTCCCAGCTGCTGGGGAGGCTGAGGCAGGGGAATGGCATGAACCCAGGGGGCAGAACTTGCTGTGAGCCGAGATTGTGCCACTGCACTCTAGCCTGGGAGACAGCGCAAGACTCCGCCTCAAGAAAAAAAAATAATAATAATTTTTAGGATAAAAATGGAGTTGATAGTGGACCCAAGGGAATTTTTAAGTGTTTTTTTTTTTTTTTGGTAGGTTCTAAAACTTTTATAGTATGGTTGCACAACTCTACAGTTAACACACTGAAAGTCATAAAGTTATACATTTAGAGTGTATGCCTTTTGTGGTATGTAAATCCCATCAATAAAGCCACTTTTAAAGTAATCAAACACATAATACCAAATGGTAAGTGCTATGACAAAAATTGAGGATGGGTAGGGAGTAGGTAATGGGGTAGTGAAGGAACAGACAAAATGAACTCCTGTGGTATGAAGTGAAGGAGGCATTAGCTAGTGAGTCCAGCTCCGTCTTTGTCCTTAAAGCTACAAAGCCAGTCCAGAAGTATGAGTGCTCAGAGTCCTTGTGCTGATTCACGACCCCGGCCAGAGTGCCCTGGGGAGCATGCTGCTCCAGCGTTTAGACACCCAGCCATGCCCCTAACCCATGTCTTAAACCCCCGGGTGATGCTGGCACACTGAGGCTTGGGAGCTCCGCCTTGCTCATGGGTGGTGTTTACACACCCAACGCTCGTATCTCAGCAGCAAACAGCAAGTGCTGCCAGGGTTGTGGTTGCTTAATGGGAAGAGAGACTCAGAAGAGCCCAGTGAAGATTGAAAAGGCAGGTATGAGACTAAGCAGAGTAAACATTCAACTCCTGATGAAGGTCAGGGTCTTGTAGTAAATGTTTCTAAAATCAGGGGGTTGGATCGTGTACCATTTGAATGTTGCATGGCTTCATTGAGTGTGGTTAGAAGTCCCTGTCTGTGTTGGTGTGCTTAGCTCGTCTAAGCATCAGCTTTCACTGAGGAGCTGTGCCACTCTACAGGGGGCACTGATGGGCATTTCAGCACTCTCCAAACAGTTAGAAATGCAGTTTCTGCCTCGCTGAGATGGAGTGCCTTAGTAACACTCACAGCTTATAAGGCTTAAGGACTTTCTCTTTCTCTCCTGCACCATCACGTATAGTTCTGCAGGACATGAATTAAATTTCCCCATAAAGCACAAATGCACTGAATGGCCACATGGCCATAGCCTGGGGGCTGTTTGCCTTTCCTCCTGTTAATATATTAACCCTCTCAAAATGATTTTCTCAAGCTTGAGTGCCAGCCCATGGCACATGATGGAGGAGAGGGGAGGGAGGCATAGGGGCACTCAGGCCAGCTTCAGAAGTGGTGGATGGAGCTTGCGAAGATGTCTGTCAGGAGATGCAAGGCTTTGGGGATTTCTAGTTTAAACCTCAAGGTGAAAAATGTTACATTTTGTCTACCAGCACAGCTTTCTCCTGTGTGGGCTTTAAAATTCTGGGACTTGTCACTGTAACTTAAATATATTTTGTCTTTTTTTTTTTTTTCCTAGCATCCGGGGATGGAGAATCACTGGTAAGATTTGTTGTTAATAGTCTAATTTTCCTATTGAAGTCTCTCCTGAGTGAATGTCTGTCTGCTTGTTTAAAAAAGTCCAGTCCTGGCTGTGTATGGATTGCGTATGCCTGTAATCTTAATGCTTTGGGAGGCTGAGGTGGGAGGACTGCGTGAGTCCAGGAGTTTGAGATCAGCCTGGGCAACATAGCACAGCCGCATCTCTACAAAAAATTAAAACCAAATAAAATAACTGGCCGAACACAGTGACTCACGCCTGTAATCCCAGCATTTTGGGAGGCCAAGGTGAGTGGATCACCAGAGGTCAGGAGTTCAAGACCAGTCTGGCCAATATGGTGAAACCCCGTTTCTGCTTAAAATACAAAAAAAAAAAAAAAAAAAAAAAAAATTAGCTGGACATGGTGGCAGCGCCTATAATCTCAGCTACTCGGGAGGCTGAAGCAGGAGAATCACTTGAACCTGAGAGGAGAAGGTTACAGTGAGCTGAGATCGCACCACTGTATTCCAATGGGCGACAGAGGGAGACTCTGTCTCAAAAGATAAAATAATAAATTAGTTGGAGATGGTGGTGCACTGTGTAGTTCCAGGGTCACTGGGGCCCAGGAGCTTGAGGCTGTAATGAGCTGTGATTGCACCACTGCACTCCAACCTGGGTGATAGAAAAGTAAAAGTACGTGTTTCATATGTTGGTTTCAGTAGCAAACCTGTAGTGCTTTAATACTGCCCGTTCCCCATATGTGAGACTCTGATACTCCCTACTCTGAGTGAGACCTTTGGACAAGTGATGGAGCTGTGGGGCCCTCAATTCCCACTTGCTCTGCCATTTTGCTTCAGTAGCTCTTTAAAGCTACTTGAAATTGTTTTAAAGGGGCTTTGAGTGTCTAGTGGCTGTCCCCCAGCAGTGCAGGAGTTTGGTGTTTTAAGTCAAGTAAATCGTAAGTGAGGGGCTGATGTTTAGCTGAGGGTGGTGAAGCGAATGTTTTTATCCCATTAAAATGAGTTAACACGTGGGTTTTTCCTCCTCAGGATGAAGATTCTGAATTCACATTAGCCTCCGATTTTGAAATTGGACACTTTTTCCGTGAGCGGATAGTCCCGCGGGCTGTGCTGTACTTCACTGGGGAGGCCATAGAGGATGATGACAATGTATGAGGCTCGGGGAAGGGGGGCTCCCACCTGGGTGCTTATCTCTGTTGGTGCAGAGTGGCCCTGAATTGTGGCTTGGGAAACCCCCATGCCTAATCTTTTTATGACAAAATCAGTCAGATATGTAGTCTAAGCTGCTGTCCTTGTTGTGAGGGGAATATACTTGAAGAGGAGAGGTCTGAGGAACAGCAGAAAAAGCAGGAGTCTGTGAGGCAGTTTCAGAGGTGATTGCCAGTTTCCTATGTGAGCCCTGCCTAGTGATTCAACAGTATTCTCTAAAAACCTAAGCTTCAGGGAACTTCTAAACATGGGGAAAATCATGGAGGTCTGACCACAGCAAACATTTATTGACAGTGGACTCATGCTAGCCTGTATTTCATCAACCCAAAAGAAATAGAAATTCCTGAACTTCTATCTAATTAGGTAAAAAGGAAAAAGACCCATGCTCCCAAGAAAACAACAAGATTGCATGTCACTTTCCTTTCTGGGCTTGAGGGAAGCCAGCTCTTCCATGGTCAGAACTTGCGGGCGCACAGCCCGTGCACTGCTCAGAAACTCCCATCCTCACCAAGGTTCAGGCAGCTTCAAGTCTTCTTGATCTGTGGAAAATAAAGTTTTGTTTTATAGAATGTTACTGGAAGTATGTTCTAGATGACAGTCTGTTGCTTGTGGAGCTCTTAGGTTTTGTGGCTGCGCTAGGTTTCTTTTCTTAGAAGGGCTGGCCTGTTGGGGCTTCAGACAGGGCGGCAAGAGCTTAGGTGGGTTCAAGGGCCTTTGCCCCCTGTGGCAGTAAAGACCAACATCTCCTCACACCCCTCCCATTGTACTGAGTTCCACCAGTGGGGAGAATAGGCCAGCGTGCTCTTCGTCAGCTGTTAGGTCTGAGACTGTTTGTTTAACTTCTAAAACTCAACTTGCTGGCCCATCCCTAGGCTGGGAGGTGATTGTAGGTCAGGGAACATGGACGGTCAGGTAGCTGCCATGACATAGTTTTACGGATTCTAGACCAGCACTTTCCAATAGAACTTTCTCTGTTGATGGAACTAGCTTCTGCCTGCTTGGTCCAGCGCAGTAGAACTGACCACTTGAGGACTTGAAATAAAATACGGCTGCTGTGACTGAGGAACTGAACATCGTTTACATTAGTTTAAATAGTGAGCTAAGGGCTAGTGGCCACACATTGGAAAGCTTATCTCAAACTTTTTTGATCATACACCCATCAGTTTAAAAGACTTGAATATGCATGTGTGCTATTTGTTTACTTATGTGCGGTGTCTGTACTACTGGTGAGCACTGTGCCACATTTGCTTATAGTAAATGTATATTTCATTCATAATATGTTCAGCACAGGTACTACTGATAAGCAGTGTCATTTAGAGGCTAGAAGTGCCAGCTCAGATTAGACTGCTTAGACTCACATCCCCACTCTTCCCCTTAGTAGCTCCACCACCTCCTTAAGCTTCAGTTTCCTCAGCTGTAAGTAGAGCTCATGGTGAAGACTCTGGTTACTTGTTAAGCCCTTAACATGGCACCTGAACATAGCCCTTAACATAGCACCTGGCACAGAGCAATGACACAGTAAGTGTTGGCATAAAAAGTCCCACCTGCCCAGGTGGGTGATGCATCTGGAGCAGCCCCTGTGCGCAGCCCCTCAAGGGCGAAATGCTGTCCTTAGAGCTTTGGAATAGGCCCTGGAGCCTGCTGTTGGCCCGTTGGGATCTGACCTGAAATAATAAAGACTTCTTTATTAAGAAGTCTTTCCCTGGCCGGGCGCGGTGGCTCAAGCCTGTAATCCCAGCACTTTGGGAGGCCAAGACGGGCGGATCACGAGGTCAGGAGTTGGAGACCATCCTGGCTAACACGGTGAAACCCCGTCTCTACTAAAAAATACAAAAAGCTAGCCGGGCGAGGTGGCTGGCGCCTGTAGTCCCAGCTACTCCGGAGGCTGAGGCAGGAGAATGGCGTAAACCCGGGAGGCAGAGCTTGCAGTGAGCTGAGATCCAGCCACTGCACTCCAGCCTGGGCGACAGAGCGAGACTCCGTCTCAAAAAAAAAAAAAAAAAAAGTCTTTCCCTGTCTGATGCCAGTTAGGATCCTTAGAGGGAAAGGGTGCTGCACTGTGGTCACGTCTCATCCTGGCTGCTGCTTGGCGCCAGGAGGCTGTGCAAACGTGAACTCCACACCGGCACAGTAAGATCCTTCTAAGTTCCACTGAAGGTGGCTCTAAGGAATACATGGTGTGAGCTCAACAGAAAGGGAAACGTTGATAAATGAAACTGCATTTTCAGTGTACTACCCTGGTTATGCAACCAGTAGTGATAAGGTGGTTTTGCTTTTCATGTAAGTTTCATGTTTGAAACTTGATTTTCAGTTTGACCAATGATGTCTTTGGATGTAGGAGAAACTGATTCAAGACAATTGACTAATGTTGGAGGTTCACCTTTGAGCACCTTAGTGTTTAAAGATTAAACACCAAAGTTTTAATATATTTCTACTAAGTGTTTTTTTCCCTGTGTGTGAGATGTAAAATGATACCCAGGTTCCTGTATCCAATAACGTTATGCTACTGGTTAGATCAGCCTTGTAAAAAATTTAAGGAAAGCAAATTCATTGGTTTACAAAAATATTTTCCTGTGTGCCTGCTCCTTGGTGTGAGAACACTCAGGGCAGAGCTGTGGTGCCAGGTTCCCAACTGTGTCCAGTGTACAGCCTGGCTGACCAGCTTCCTATCCTATTCCTTGTTTTGCGTGACTTTCAATTTCCTGGCGTGCTTTTAAAATGCATTGCACACAAGCAAATGACTCCTCAGCCAAGCGAGGCCCAGCAGGCAGCGTGGCTGAACTTTCTGCTCTTCTTAGGCTTGATCAGTGAGTCATTTGATGGGACTGGTGTCTCGGGCAGGCTGCTGTCATGTTTTGTAAACTTAAAAATGTTTTTCTGTGTTTTTCCAGTTTGAAGAAGGTGAAGAAGGAGAAGAGGAGGTAAGAGACAGGTTTATGCAGTGCCACTTACCTCCCTGAAGTTGTTTTTTTGCTTTTCTCTTCTTGAAGGTTATGGACTCACAGGGCTGTGGTGCACCCATTTTTTGTGGTGCTGTCTTTGACTCTAACAATGTTCTTAAAACACTAAGCAGAAATGCATAGCAAATGCTGTGACAGTTTTTGACCCTGCAGTTGGCTTATGAAAATGTATGTTAGAAAATAATCATTTAACAAAATCTACTTTTTCAGAATTGTGTTTCTTTTAGGGCTGTCTGTGAGAACAAAAAGATACCTAGAAATAATTCTAAGTGTCCAGAGGAAGTGATGAGTCACTTGTGGGTAGCAGTAATTGATTTCCATCTAAGGCAGTGTATTGCTCCGTGTGTTTGTGGATTGTGAACGCCACAAGAGTTTAAATCTTGTCATTCCAGCTAATTCTCACTTTTTAAATATAGGAATTAGAAGGTGACGAGGAGGGAGAAGACGAGGATGATGCAGAAATTAACCCCAAGGTTGGTAACTTTGGGGCCACCCAGACCTACTTATTATGCTACACTCTTAGACTTTTAAAAATGTTCCCCACTTGGAGGCAGCAGTGTTAACAGTATTCATTATTCCCTAATTAGAAAGTTTAAAATGTGTCAGAAAAATACTGGAATGATCATTCAGGCACTGTGTATATAATTTGAGTGTTGAGTGTACATGTTCAGTAGAAGCTTTTCCAGCTATCTCAGGCTGTGTCTTAGTTACATAGACTCCTCAGTGGAGCAACTTGACTTTCCCAATGTTTCATTCTTTTAAGGTAAGGTAATGATTTAACTGACAACATAAACTTTTCTTTGTGCGTGTTTGGAAAAGGTGCAAAGAAGGGACTTGGGGGCTCTTTTTGTTAAGGAGCAGAATAATGGGGTTGTGGGCATGATTTGACAGTTGCACTTGAGCTGGGCATGCCCAGATGGTGTGTCTAGATATCTCATCTGTCTCAGATAATTTAAAATATATTGGGAAGGTTTACTAAAGAAAACTGAGTTGGAAATGAGTGGGCAACCCCATTAATTTTACCTGCAAATTTAGATTTTTATTTGTGGTCTCAGAGTAACTTAAGGTACTTTGACCATTTGACACATTTTAAAATCAGAACTGCTTAAATGTCATCCTATAGCTGTCATAAGAGTTTCCTCTCATAAAACATGAAATGTGTAGTTCCCTTGCCTCTTAAAATGTATATTATGGGCTGTCAGAATACTAATGTTACCTGGTGTTTTTGTAATGTGTCTCTGTCCGACCAGATGTTTTTTGCTTGTTTTTACCCTTGTTTTTTGGAGTGTGCACTAAGCTGTCAGTCTGATATCCTGGCTCTGTCATCAGTTGGTTGAAACCAGCTATTCCCATGAATGCGTGTTCACAGTTGTGGTTCCTTCAGGGAAGGGATGGGAGAAGAGCTTTTAAAACTTTTTTGAGAATGTGTCTTTTAAAGACTCCTCTGGGAATAATATGCCCATGGAAATGTTCATCTTCTAAAGGTTGGCCTGTTGATGTGGGAGGTCTCTGTGCTGAAAGTGTACCTGTGCTCAGCACCATGGTGGTGGGCGGTGAGGGCTATAGGAGACCAAGGCCTGGGTCTGCCTTGCGTGGATCGCAGTGTAGGGACAGGGAAGATGAGGGCTGTCAGTCAGCCCGTGAACAACGCTGGGGGAATAAATGCTGCCCATCACTGCTCTGCAGGGTGTCTGATGGACCCAAGGGCCACGTGTGTTTACTGGGCCATGTTTCCGCCCTGTGGGCGCTGAATGGACGCTTTCAAGGTTGCAGTTGTAAAGCAAGGACTGGGGGCAGTTGGCAGGGCCACCTCCTCAGACTCCGCGCACAGCTGCCTCTGTCCTTGTACTTGTCTCTCCCCCTCCCTGTATTCTGTGCCTCGGCGTCTCTTTTCCTCCCCTCTGTTGTTTGTTCTGCTTCCTTCTGTCACCTTGGAGAACCTTGAGTCTCCTTTCACATCCCAGGTTTCTAAAAAGCATTCTCACCAGCCATTATAGAGAACGTGACGTGGTGGATTACAGGCTAACACGCCATGAGACCACTGATAGGTTTTGTTGGCTGGGGGAGAAAGGACGAAAAACATGTTCAGGCTAATGGTGTGAATGAAGTTCAGAGACGGCCGGGCATGTGTAGCTGGGATAAGGCCAAGCCTGCTATCCCTGTCACATGCACCTTCCAAAGAGATGGCCAGTGTTAGAGTCTGTGCAAGCCAAAGAAAACAAGGAAGGAAGGGAGGTTTTAGTATTGGGGGCAGTCTGATAAAAGCGAAAATCATGCTTCTGCCCGTTTTGAAAGTATGATCTGGTGTTGAAGTTGTTCACCCCGAGTTCAGTATCTTGCAGCCCTTTTGTATCATGAGAAATTGTGGCCGTTGCCTCCTGTATAATTTTGTGCATTTCATTTTCTTTCATGCTGACAGTTCCTTTCAATTTTTTTCCCCATTTAGGTGTAATTTTTGTCTGTTAATCATTCATACGTTTCTAGGTAAGGTGGAATTCCATTCATACCTAACTTCCAAACTTCTGATCTATGCTTTATACAATGCATTGTTTTGACTTTGACTAAAGAGGGAGTTGCTGTCCAGGCACACTCACTGTGTCACAGGTTTGACATAGGGCTTTCTGAAGAACACTGTTTTTGTACAGGTGTCTGTTACATGTACTTTTAAAATCAACGAACCAAACCTAGATTTGGTCCCTGCTTTCTGAGCCCAGTGTTTCTTGCTAACCAGGTAGCAAAGATGTAACTTGGGTGTTATTTTCATTGCTGATGGTACTGCTTTCCAGCAAGAGGGCCCTGGATGGTTAGCAGTCTGTAGGGTTGCGCACACAGGCCACCATAAGCAAGCAGTCCTTGCAGAGCGTATAACACACTGGGCCCAGCTGTGCCCAGAACACACACTGTGGCAGTTGAAATCAGCCCACTGTCATTACCAGCACGTGTCTGTTGAATATCTATACTTTTTGAATTCATGTTTTGTGCAGACCAATAGGTACACAGAGGGGTAACAGCTTTTACTGTGCCAGCATTTTTTATCTGCAGTGTTAACTGGCATCTGTTTTGGTGTTAGCACTAAAAAGTACTGTTGTGAGGTTGGCGGAGAATTCTCTAATTGAATGAAGCAAGAACCAGTTGGAGATTAAAGTGAGTGTCAGTAAGCCTGGAAGCTCTTTCCACCCCTCACTCTCTTCAGTCCCTGTAGCTCGGCCCTGTCCTGGAATGGCTGACAGGAGGCCGTAAGTAGACAGAGGCCCTTGCCCGTGACGAGACCCGTTCACTCGTGGCACTCTTGGGATGTCATGGGAGAAAGCAGAGAGGTGGGAACAAGAGGTGCCGCGAGAAACCCCATGACCGTAGCAGGGCCTCTGCATGCCGGGGTATGTAGGCACTCCGATTTTAAGGGTCTCATCATGGAACGGCAGCATGATCCTGGCAGCCCATAGACCAGATGTCCTCGAGGTCTTAGCACCACCGTCTCCCTGTCTTCCTCATGTAGGCTGCTTTCATGGGAAACTGATGCGTACATAGGGCAGATGCAGCTCTTGGAACAATTTTGTTTTCCAGGGACAGGTTTGAGAATTTGCCTGTATGTTTAAAATTATGTTTAGCTGCTGTTAATTCCCGTTGTCCCCTCATGTCTGAAGAACTTAGCCACTCCTGTTCCACCTGTACCCTCACCCACTCCTCCCATGCCACCAGCTCTTTTGAAGAGAATCCCCAGTGCATGCCACCTGTCCGTATTTCAGCATGCATCCCTGGAAGAGAAGGGCAGGGTGTGACAGTAGCAACCCCAAGGAGTGTTACCCTGAGGCCACTGCCTCTTCAGCCATAGAGCTCTGGGCACTTGGGGCTTCTTCACCAGCGCAGCTGTGTTCGAGTGTGTTTTAGTGGCATGTCTTTGTTGCCTTTCTCAGGTCGAGTGTTATCTGTTAAAACCCCACCTTTTAAATGGTCCCATGAGACATGAGATTTTTTTCCTATTAGTTGGTACGTTTTAAAATGCCACCTCCCCCTCCCTTGATAATCTTAGCGTCGATTAATGACCCAACCATCATTAAAATTTATGACATGAGATGAAGGATGCTTCAGTTTAGGAGTTTAGGTGCAGTTTTGTTTTTTTGGTTTTTTGGGGTTTTTTTTGGCATGTATCACAGGCTGAAAACAATTGGTGTCTCATGTGTAAAATTCACCTCTAAAACTGTCAGTCACTTGCAGAAGCTCCAGCGTGCTGTGTGAGCACCAAAGCCTGGCAGGGGTGGGCCATGTGCTGCCTTCCTGCCCAGAGGGGGCTGTGCCCTCAGGCACGGGGGAGGCAGCTCTTCCCAGAGCCAGGTACCTGGCCCACTCCCCTCCAACAAGGCACTGGGTCATGACACCAGTCTTGAGAGTCTGTTCTGTGTGGACTCTATTCCCTCTAGAAGTCTTCACCCAGGATATTGGTTTTATTTAGGACAGATGAATACTACATTCTCATGGTTGAAAATGCCTGTTACATCATTTCTGCAACTTAGGATAATTTAGATTTATTTCTGGTTGAGCATTCCAAATCTGGAATCCTCCCGTGAGCATTTTCTTTGTTTTGGGTTCCAGATTTTGGAGTGTCTCAGATTTGGGATTTGGGATGCTCAATCTGTGGTAGGATAAATTATAAAATCCTGTGTATGACATGACGTAGTATTTGCATACTTAAATGCACATAAAGATGGAGCCTGTCACCCTGTTACCAGCCCCAGTCTTCCCCGTCCCTGCACAGCTCCTTTACTGACCTCCCGTTTTCTAGGCGTGTCCCTTGGTGGAGGCACACTGCTTGTTCCACTCCTCCCCTCACTGCACCTGCCCAGGGCGCCCTGCATTCCCCACACTCTTAAGGCCAGTGGCTCAGTGCCCTTGGCTAATACACTGGGCCACCTTCAGTCTACCCTTGAATGTCAGATTGGCAGGTCTCAGTTGATCTTTTTGGTGAGGGATTTTGGTCAGCGTCATTTTGTCTCGGCCAGGCTCTTTAGGCAGCCTGTGGGGTGGCTGAGATTGGGAGCCTAGACTAGGGTTCAAGGTTATTGATTTTTTTTTTTTCATCTTGTATACATATTTTTTTGACTCTCCCTTAAATGTGATTTCCCAAAGAAGGAACCGTAGCCTCAGCTTATACCATGGAAGATGTCATTTATGGTGACCCAGGGGTCTTCCTGCCCCATACAGTCCAAGTTCTTGGGTTCCATAGGCACGCTGGATTAAGAGCAATTTGTAATCTTGGCCAGAAATCACAGGTTATAGGTCCATGAAGTTACTAGCTCAGGAGCATTAGCAAGATCATGTCACATTTCTTAGGCTATTGTTGGCCTCCACACAAATTCATGGAGTTGCTGGATGTGGTTTAAATAGTACAAGATCTCTGTGTTAGATAATATTGGAGTTAATCCATTCCTCTGGGAGGGAATCATGTTTCCCGAATGCTGTTACTGGAAGGATAGATAGCATTCCCCCTTGGTGAGACTGTTAAGAGAGTGAGTGACAGACGGAGCTCTTGGGAGTGGCAGCTCGTCATTTGTTGGTGCAGTACAGGCCACCAGAGAGGATGGATCTGCTGGGGCACAACCTGGTAGTACAAAGAGCAGGAACCTGCTAGAGGAGAGATTTGCTGTCCATGAGCGCCAAGGGTCCGGCCTACCCTGAGACAGATGTGCCCTTGAGAAATGGGCACTGTCGGCACCAAGAGGGGTTGCCTCCGCGGTGGCCTTCCTGGGTGGAGCTGCCCGTGTTGAGCGCACTGTGCTCTGTGTGGGCAGGAGTGCCGGCTGCTTCCCAGCCCTTTAATGGGCAGCCTCCTGGAGCTCCACCACCCCAGGGAGCCCCAGAACCCTCCTGCCAAACATGACATGAATTTGAATGCTTCAAGGCATAGCTTTAAAAACAAAGCAGCCCTGCTTTGACTGTGCAGGGGTAGGGGGAGTTAGCTTTGTTCTTGTCACTATACTTTTAAAAAGTATATTTTCAGTAACCATTTTTTCAATGAGAATGAACTCATTCAGTCTTGGCTTTCGTTGTTGATTGGAGCTAATTGGTGAATGGAGCTGGCTTTGTTCTCTACAAGCCTTGTCTTTTTCATTGACAGAAGGAACCCAGCCAGCCGGCGGAATGCAAGCAGCAGTAGGAAGCGGAGGCGGGTGCCTGGCAGACCGACTGTCCGGACTCCAGGCCTGTGGGCGGGGCCTCGGTCCTTGCCGCAGCACAATCCCGTCGACAGCGCTTACTCCATCTAACTCGTTTTCAAGTGCATGATTTTCACTTTCACTTTTCCTTTTTCCTTATTATTTTGCTTAACTTGTACAGTGGCAACTGAAATGCATTTCAGAAATAGGAGGTTTTGTCCAGCACCCTCTGCAGCCTTGGTGCCTGTAGCTCTGGACTTGCCTGGGCCCTGTGGGAGGGCCCCATAGACCACATCGGGGTGGGGGGGGGGTCACTTGGCAAAAAGGGCCGGGGTCTGATGTGGTTCCCAGGATCTAGAACCTCTCCCGCCCTCCTGCAGTTGGACTGAATTCTTTCCTTTCATTCGAAGAAACCCACTTGCTGTTTCCAGCCGCTTAATCTGCCGAGTGTGCAGCCTGCATCACCTGTTACATGCTAATCATCTCAGAAGGGCTGTGTAGAGTAGGGCTGTGTTCTTCTTAGGATGTTGCTTCTTAATTTTCTTTTTTTAAGGGATGGGTCAGGGTTGTGACACACCAGCCCAGGCAAGAGCTGCTGCGGGTCACCTCATATTTATTTATCCCTTCTTGCCCGTGAGGACTGCGGCCTTTCGCTGTCACTCGTCCTTACCATTTCTGAACCACCTTGGTGACCTGAGTGGAAAGATGTGCCACTTCCTAGCGGGAGCAAGGCCTGTGCGGAGGAAACGCTGCTCCTTGCCACCAGGGCTGAAGACGCGAGCCTGTCCTCGTGATGCAGGCGCCGCCCTGCTGCCGGAGCCGGGCTTTGGCGGTCTTCTCCAGTGAGGGGCTGGGCTGGGAAGTCCTGCGTTTCAGTTGAGCGTATGAGCGTCAAGTCCTGCTTTCTCAGTAGCCACATGGCTGGGCCCCACCATTCATCCTGGCTGAAGGTCCTGGGTTTGGTGTGACCGGTTGGCGGCTGGTGGGTGGGGTTTCCAAGTGGGGGGCGGCGCTCTCCAGCAGCCTGGGGATGGCCGTGTCCGCACCGACCAGGCCTGTGGAGAGTGCTCAGCCTAACCTTAGAACACATTTGTAACAATACAGTGTTTTCAATTTGTACAGAATAGTTAGAATATTCTATTAAAGTTGTGAAACATGGAGTCAGCACTGTGCCATGTCGTTCTTTGTAGGGGAATGTGGTGGGGAAGCAGGTGGGTGCCGTCTGCTCCCCTCCGGCGGCTCATACGTGCCGTACACCCTGTTGGACTCTGTTGAGCCCTGGGTATTATTGGTGGCTCCAAGACTGGTTGTACAGTTTACTTCTGAGGCCTTGAAAGCTCAGTTTGAGGCAGAGGCTGCTGTAGCCGCCCCCACTACACCTTAGTCACTGCTGTATGTAGGCAGCTTCACTGTGGGTCCAGGGGAAGACGGTTCCCTCCCCCAGGAGGGGAGCATTTCTCAGAGTTAGTGGGACTGTGCCTTGTCGATCCAGAAGGCTCCAAGAGGAGAACTTGCTGATAAAACCCATATTAGGTCTGTCTGCTGTCTGAAGCTTTTCCCGGTGTGTCTTCCATCCACGGTGAGAGGAGGCACTCCACTCAAACACCTGCCGCACTGGCGCTTCTTGACCTGACCGTGGGAATCCCAGCCTTGGCAGCACTGACTGGTGAATGAAACTCCCGTCATGAGAAGGCAGCCATGGAGCTGGCTCATTGCTCCCCACATGGCTGGCCCTGCCCTGCCGCCTCCAGCTCACCCGTGGGCTGCCTTCTCCCTGGGAGCAGCAGGAAGGGGAGGTGCAGGCTGGGAAGTGAATGTCTTTCCAGCATACCCCCAAGGGCTGTGGAGCCTGACGTCTGTGCTTCCTGCACCCGTTCTTCCATCCCCATCCTGTGAAGTACCTGGGGGAGCTTGGTCTCAGGCTCCCCGGCCTCAGGGTGGCCCCATGGGTGAGCAGCACCCTGGCCTTGGTCTGCCCAGGGGCAGACCCCATAATCCAAGGGGCAGGTGCCATTTTGCAGTGACCCCTCATCAGCTGGGGAGATGAGAGCCCTGCACACTGTCCTGTCCACTGGGTGCCTGGCGTGCCTTTTAGGAAGGGCTCTACAGGCTTGTGGAGTGCCCCTCACTACCTAGCTGGGTGGTTTTAGATCAGATTTGCACAAGTGGGGGAAAGGGGGTGTTAACATTGTGGCTTCTGGGGATGGATTTTCCTTTTTTTTTTTTGAGGCGGAGTCTCGCTCTGTCGCCCGGACTGGAGTGCAGTGGCCAGATCTCAGCTCACTGCAAGCTCCGCCTCCCGGGTTTACGCCATTCTCCTGCCTCAGCCTCCCGAGTAGCTGGGACTACAGGCGCCCACTACCTGCCCGGCTAGTTTTTTTTTTTTTTTGTATTTTTAGTAGAGACGGGGTTTCACCGTGTTAGCCAGGATGGTCTCGATCTCCTGACCTCGTGATCCGCCCATCTCGGCCTCCCAAAGTGCTGGGATTACAGGCTTGAGCCACCGCGCCCGGCCCGGATTTTCCCTTTTGAGTAAGAAGTGTGTAGTGTGTGAGGACCCTGCACCCACCTGCCGTGCATCCTTCACAGAGCTGGGTTCTTGTGTCCCCCACTGAGTCTGCCCCTTGGGAGCGCCTGGTTCGTGGATGCTGCCCAGTTCCAAGGACATCATCATCTGGGTGCAGGACCTCAACATGAAGCCCGGGGAGCTGTGGAGGCCTGAGGGTGCAGGTGCCTGGTTTCCCCCAAGACCTCAGCACCTGGCCTCTGTCACCCCTGCATGGCCGCTGTGTCCTGCCTGCTCCCCAGGGTCTCAGGAAAGGGAAGGTCATTCTCCAGTGGCCAAGGAGCCCAGGAACCATCTCAGGCCCAGGCCATTGTCAGCTCCGGGACCTCAGCCATGAGTGGTCACAGAAAGTTGCTGAGTGGTTGAGAGGTTTGCCCAGAGCCACCATCTGGAAGGCAGCTGGAAAGTGGGGGCTTGTGGCGGCCACCCAGCCTGGCCTGGGTAAAGGGTGGCTGCTTCCCTTCTGGTCCTGGGGGCCAGGGGGTGCCGCCATAGAACCTCAGCTCTGCTAGCCCGGCCCTTCCTTTGTCCCTACTGAGCCCCCTGCTGGGGAGGCAGACATTCACCGTCCAGCCCCACCCCAGCCCCTGCCCTCCCTGTGGCTGTTCACCCCGTGCAGGAACTGAGACTCAAGAGTGGCGCTGGGGTCAGGGCAGGAGTTTGGGGAGCAGCCCAGGAGATGGGAGGTGGGGCCTGGGGCACCCCCCTGCACAGGTGGCTGAGACGCTTCTGTCGACTGCCATCACACGGGTGCTTCTGGGCAAGGAGCGAAAAAACCCACACAGCAAGCAGCCAGGCACGGAAGACGGCCTCTGGAGGGCCCCAGTTCTGTCTGGTTCTAGAACCTGCAAAGCTGCAGTGCCGGTGACTGCCTGGGAGGGATCTGGGGCGGGTGGATTGACCGAGGAACCCTTTGGAGGGATGCAAGTGATAACACAGGTATATACTGCTGTCAGAACTCTTGAGTTACCTCAAAAATGGGTGTATTAGGTTATGTAAGTTAGTCCTCAATGAAGCTCGGTGTTTTTTTTTTTTTTTTTTTTTTTTTTTGAGACGGAGACTTGCTCTTGCCCAGGCTGGAGTACAGTGGCATGATTTCAGCTCACTGCAATCTCCACCTCCCAGGTTCAGGTGGTTCTCCTGCCTCAGCCTCCCAAGTAGCTGGGACTACAGGCGTGCACCACCATGCCTGGCTAATTTTTGTATTTTTAGTAGAGATGAGGTTTCACCATGTTGACCAGGCTGGTCTCGAACTCCTGACCTTGGGTGAACCACCCACTTGGCCTCCCAAATTGCTGGGATTACAGATGTGAGCCACCACACCCAGTCTGAAGCTCAGTTTTCAAAAGTCCCCCAAACAGGGTGATTCCACTTAAAATTCTGCTTTTTCCCTTGAGTCAGGAGCTGTGACTCCCCAGAACCTGACGGCTGCTGCTTTCCCCGGCAGGGTCACCTGGGACCGTCTTCCACAGCTGCCTGGCACGTGGGTCTGCGGGTGGTTGTCCCCCAGGTCGCCCTACCTGGCCAGTCTGCTCTCTAGGCTCATGGCCCCCGTTCATGTGGAGCTGGGACTAAGCCGACATCCCACCCTGCTCCTGTCCTGCTGCCCAGCAAACCTCTCCAGCCCCAAGGGGCCACCCATGGGGCCAGAGCCCCCTTCCCCAAGTCCCAGGTCCAGGGCTTCCTGCCACCCCACCCATCTTGTCCCTCTCTCGAAATGCCCCAGGCTGCCCCCAACCCCATCACTGGACAGGCTGAGTCAGCCTGGGCTGCCAGGATCCAAGCTTGCCCCTAAGGTGGGAGGCAGCCAGGGTGAGTAGGTGGAGCCCCTGCCCTCTGCCTGGCTCATCCAGGCACATCTTGATATTACTGACCACTGACCTGCCCTTGCTGGGTCCTTGGCTTGCCTGGCTCTGAGTCAGGACTCGGCTGGGCAACCAGTGAGCAACAGAGGAACAGCCGGGGGCAGCGGTGGGAGAAATGACCATCCCAGACTCAGCCAACCACAGCTGCAGTGCCCTGAGGGAGCCCTGGGCCTGCAGAAGGGGTTGCTGTGTGCAGAAGCCTATATGGCTCCCCACCAGCCAGCCCGACCTGGCCGCAGCCTGGCATGGACTTCGGCCTCTGCCCCAAAGTCCTCAGAACAGGTGCCTTCCCAGGTTCCTTCTGCTGGAGCAGGCACCTCCTCCCCAACCTGCCCCAGGGAGCATCTTCATGTGGAGTGGGGGGCCCAGGGGACCCCAGGCCCAGCTGTTTCAGCCCCACCCACCAGGAGACACTGGCAAGCAGTTGTCCCCCACAGCAGGGCCTCCTGGAAGGATGCCTCCTGAGGCTGGCCCTGGTTGAGTTTCTGAGGCTCTGAATTTGGTGAGGGTTTCCAGGCACCTCATGCGCCTGGGACCTTCCCCATTTAAGAGACAGACCCGAAGCTCAGGACAGAAGCCAGAGCCCAGCTCTTGCAGGGTGAGGCCTGGATGCCTCCTACTTAGGCCAGGTCACCTTGGTGTGCCTGAGGGAGGCCCCGCCTGCCAGGCTGTCCCCAAGGTGCCAATCACTGGCCCATCCTGGCTATGCTGACTCATGGCTCTCCGAGGGCGGCAGCCGGATGTTACTTACCATGACAACCCAACAGCTTGGCCCAGCCCAGCTGAGGAGAAACGGGGCAGCTACAGCTGTGTCCAGGACCCCACTCAAGGCAGACCCACAGGTCACCCTTGTCGGGCTCCTCAAGAAGTCTGTGGTGTCCACCAAGTTTCTGAATCTCCCTAGGTCTCAATTTCTGCATCTGGGACATGGGGAGAAGTCTCACGTCCTCAGAACCCAGACCCTGGGCATGGCAGGGCTGCCCACACCGGCCCTCACCAGTGCCTGCCTGACTGGCAGCCAGTCGGAGGAGGGAGGACAGTGCCTCACCAAGCAAGGCGGGTACAGGGTCAGGAGGACAAGAGGGAACGCCTGGAGATGGGACTTCAGGCTCAGGCACTGGTCAGAGTTGCTAGGGTCTGTTGCCCCCTGCCTGGGGGCCACCAGTGAGGGCCTGAGGCAGTCCCTGGGTCTCAAGCTGCCCCTTTTCAGCAGGTGCTGCCCTCCCCAAGTACCAGAACACCAAACCTTACGTGGGGACCCTTCCTTGTCATCAAGGAACCAGGCGTTCCTTGGCTTGCAGCCACTTCCCTCCGATCTCTGCCTCTGTCTCATGTGGCCTCCTCCCCTTATGCCTGCTTCTCAGCAGTTCTCCCTTGTGAGGCCCACCTGGGTAGTCCCGGGGAGGCTCCTGCTCTCAGGGGCCTTGCCTCTATCACACTCTGGCCACTAAGGTCATGTTCACCCTTTTGCCATCAAAGGTCACGTTCATGGGTTTTGCGGAGTAGAACATGGATACGTCTTATTGGGGGCCACCATTCAGCCCATGAAAGGGGCCTTTCAAACAGACCAAAGCACATGAAAAGGGGAACAGACAGCTGTGCCAAAGGCCACGGACACCCAGAGAGATGACTGCCCCCACCCCCTGAATAGAGAAATGTGTGGGAAGACAAGATCTCAGTTTTTGACCACCAGATTGTTTGTGGGTTTTTTTTTTGTTTGTCTTTGTTGTTTGTTTTGGTTTGATTTTTTGTTTGTTTTTTTGAGACAGGGTCTCACTCTATGGCCCAGGCTGGAGTGCAGTGGCACTTTCTCAGCTCACTGCAACCTCCGACTCCCAGGGTGAAGCAATTCTCCTGCCTCAGCCTCCCGAGTAGCTGGGATTACAGGTGCATGCCACTGCACTAGGCTAATTTTTTCTATTCTTAGTAGAGACAGGGCTTCACCATCTGGGCCGCGCTGGTCTCAAATTCCTGAACTCAAGTAATCCACTCGCCTTGGCCTCCCAAAGTGCTGGATTACAGGCGTGACTCATTGCCCCCAGCCCAGATTGACCCTTTTTTTTTTTTTTTAAGTACAGAGTGCCCACCATTGGCCTGGCCATGGGGAGATGGGCATTGCAGCCCTCAGGGGAGAGGGTGAATAGGAACAGCCCCACTGGTGGGCCATCTTGGCAGTTACCACACATCTGAGGGCCCCACAAGCCCAGCAGTGCCACGTCTGGTGTCCAGGAAGGCAGCGCCGTGTATGATGACAGCAACAGGGGACCTAGCCCAAGCCCATCCATCACAAGGGGTGGCTGAGACATGGAGGATTCCAGAGGATGAGGGCTGGGGTGGGGGGTTCCTGGGAAATGGCCCAGATACAGGAAGAGACACAAGCTCATACCCCCACATGCACGGATATTCATATGTAAATGCATTTTTAAAACTGGTAAAAGGCACCTCACAAGTTACATTCTTAACCATTTTTTAAAGTGCACAGTTCAGTGCCACTAAGCATATTCACACTAAGCATATTCACACTAAGCATATTCACACTGAGCATATTCACACCGACCATATTCACACCAAGCATATTCACACTGAGCATAGTCACACGGAGCACATTCACACTGAGCATATTTGCACTAAACATACACCGACCATATTCACACTGAGCATATTCACACCAAGCATATTCACACTGTTGTGCAGCCGCCATCAGCATCTGCCTCCACAATTTCTCATCTCCCCAATTGGAAACTGTGTCCCCATTAAACACTCCCCATTGTCCTCTCCAGCCCCTGGCACCTGCCCTCCGGCCTTCTGTCTCAGAATCTGATGACTCTTGGGACCTCGTACATGTGGAATCATTCAGTACTTGTCCTTTTGTGTCTGGCTTACTTCACTCAGCACAGTGTCCTCAGAGTCCATCCGTGTTGTAGCTTGTGTTAGAATTCCCTTCCATTTTTTTTTTAATTTAATTTTTTTTTTTTTTTTGGAGACGGAGTTTCACTCTTGTTGCCCAGGCTGGTGTGCAATGGCACAATCTTGGCTCACCACAACCTCCACCTCCTGGATTCAAGTGATTCTCCTGCCTCAGCCTCCTGAGTAGCTGGGATTACAGGCATGCACCACCACACCCAGCTAATTTTTCAGGTGATCCACTTGCCTCGGCCTCCCAAAGTGCTGGGATTATAGGTGTGAGCCACACACCTGGCCAGAATTCCCTTCCATTTTAAGGCTGTGACTATTCCAGTGTGTGGGTGGACCACATTGTGTGTGCCCATTGTCAGTGGACACTTGGTGGCTTCTACATTTTGGCATGCTGCTGGGAATATGGGTGTGCATGGACCTCTCAGAGAGACTCTACTTTTAGTTATTGTGAGCATGTGAATGAGAAGAGCGGAATTGTGGGATCACAGGGCAATCCTATATTTAATTGTGAAAGGAGGCTGGGCACTGTGGCTCACTCCTGTAATCCCACCACTTTGGGAGGAAGGTGAGTGGATCACCTGAGGTCAGGAGTTCGAGACCAGCCTGATCAATATGGTGAAACCCCATCTCTACTAAAAATACAAAAAAAAAAAAAAAAAAAGTAGCCAGGCATGGTGCCACACGCCGGTAGTCCCAGCTACTCAGGCAGAAAAATCGCTTGAACCCAGGAGGTGGAGGTTGCAGGGAGCCAAGATTGTGCCACTGCACTACAGCCTGGATGACAGAGTGGGACTCCATCTCAAAAACAAACAAAAAGCAATTGTTAAAATAATGTAAATGCTTTTTTAAAAAGGATGAGGCCAGGCACAGTGGCTCATACCTGTAATTCCAATACTTTGGGAGGATGAGGCAGGTGGATTGCTTGAGCAAGACCAGGAGTTCAAGACCAGCTTGGGCAACATAGTGAGATCGCATCTCTACAAAAGATACACAAATTAGCCAGGAGTGGTGGCACGTGCCTTGTAGTCCCAGCTACTCAGGACGCTGAGGTGGGAGGATTACAACCTTAGGAGGTCGAGGTTGCAGTGGGCCGTTATTGTGCCACTGCACTCCAGCCTGGGCCACAGAGTAAGACTCTGTCTCAAAAATCTGTAATAATAATAATAATAAATAATAAAACAAAAAGAGGCCAGGCTCAGTGGCTCATGCCTGTAATCTCAGCACTTTGGGAGGCTGAGATGGGTGGATTGCTTGAGCTCAGGAGTTCAGGACCAGCCTGGGAAACATGGTGAAACCCTGTCTGTACAAAAATACAAAAAAGTTAGCCGGGCATGGAGGTACACACCTGTGGTCCCAGCTACTCAGGAGGCTGAGGTGAGAGGATTGCTTGAGCCTGGGAGGTGGAAGTTGCAGTGAGCCAAGATCATGCCACCGCACTCCAGTCTGGGCAACAGAGCAAGACCCCATCTCAAACAAACAAACAGAAAAGGATGAGAGTGGCCCTAGGTGGGGAGACATGAGAGATGAACACTCAAGTTTGTTTTTATTTTTATTTTTTGTTTTTTCTTGCTCTGTTGCCCAGGCTGGAGTGCAATGGCACAATCTCAGGTCACTGCAACCTCCACCTCCCAGGTTCAAGAAATTCTCCTGCCTCAGCCTGCCGAGTAGCTGGGATTACAGGTGTGCACCACCATGTCTGGCTAATTATTATTATTAATAATATTATTATTATTATTTTGTTGTTTGCATTTTTAGTAGAGATGGGGTTTTACCATGTTGGCCAGGCTGGTCTTGAACTCCTGACTGCAAGTGATCTGCCTGCCTTGGCCTCCCAAAGTGCTGGGATTACAGGCATGAGCTACCATGCCCAGCATCAATTCTGAAATAATTTGAGCCTCTTTTTTAATTTTTGGTTTCACAATTTGTTAGTATTTTTGGTAGGTTTTTTTTTTTTTTCTTTTTTTAAAGATGGAGTCTTGCTGTCTTGCCCAGGCTGGTCTTGAACTCCTGTTTTCAAGTAATCCTCCCGCCTGGTCCTCCCAAAGCACTGGATTACTGGCACAAGTCACAGCACCTGGCCTATCTTTGGTAATGTTTTAATGTTGGAAATAATTAATGACAATACATCTGCCAGGGCTCCCCCGGACCCGCTGAATGAGGCCCCACTCTGCCCCACAGGGCCCCCTCATCTCGGCACGCCCAGTCTCACCCGAGGCAGCCGGGGGCTGTCTGGTCTCATACACAGGCCAACAGTCTGCATGTTCGGTAGTCAGTGCAGAGGGGGTCTTTTGGACAATGACATGGATGCCTTTATTTTTTGAGACAGGGTCTCACTCTGTCACCCAGGCTGCAGTGCAGTGGAGTGATCATGGCTGGCTGCAGCCTCAGCCTCCCAGGCTGAAGTGATCCTCCCACCTCAGCCTCCCAAGTAGTTGGGGCTATAGTGCACACGCCACCATGCCTGGCTAATTTTTATTTTTATTTTTTTGTACAGATGGGCGGTCTTGCTATGTTGTCCAGGCTGTTCTCAAACTTCTGGGCTCAAGCAATCTGCTCACCTCCACCTCCCAACTTGCTGGGATCATAGGCGTGAGCCACGGAGCCTGGCCTCAGGATGCTTTTTTAGCCACCAGTTTTCAGAATAATTTCCTGAGTGCCTGGGCTGGTCCCTGAGGGTCCCAGAGAATAAAACATTATCACTGCATTTAAGGAACTGATAATAGCTTCTGAGTAGGGTACTCGGGGATAAACAGGAGCTCATCAGGGGCCAAGGAGAAGGGTGTTCCTGGTATCTCATTCAATCCCCAACACCTTGTGAGGTAGAACCTGCCTGTCAGGCTCCAGTGGAAGAGCTCAGGAAGAGACACAGCAACAGAGAACACAGCCCTCAGAGGCCAAGGTCAGGCTGACTGCGAGTGTCTGAAAACCAGGTGGGTCCCATCACGGTGCCTCTCACTTTCCTCAGGCCACGGCTGGGAGGAGACAGATTGAGGGCAGGCCTGAATCACAGGCCCTGGCACATGGGCCACGGGCTCAGGTGAGGTGGCACCAGTGAGGTGGCAAAAGTGCACTGCTCAGGTGCTGCAACTCCGGGCAACTTGGGTCTTCCCGCAGCCTCCCCAGGCTCAGGTGGGCGGAGGCTCGGAGACCCACAGCCTAGCAGTACGTGGTTGGCAGGAGACAGGCCTGGCCATCTGAGAAGGCTTCCTGGAGGAGGTGAGAGGAGCTAGGGGTGGGCCTTCCCGACTGAGGAGCAGAGGGCCTTTCTTCAGGGCTGTCCCTGAGCAGCCCCTCCCACAAGAGGGTGGTGTCAAGCCCTAGGCACTGGGCCGGGCCCTGTGACATGCAGCTGTATGACATGCAGCTTCCTCACAGGCTGGCAGGATGGCCAGGCTCGTTGGGCAAGTGCCTGGAGGGCCCGGCCTCGTCACCATAAGGAAGTGACCTCACTCAGGGAGTTTCGGAGAGGTGCCCGCATCCTGCCCCGGCTGCTGACAACCTCACACAGCTGGGGTCTGGTGCCAAGGATCCAGGCAGCTGGACTGGGCGGCCAATGTCCCAGGTCAGATGTTTGGGCACCCAGGCTGTACAATGCCTGCCTGGGGGTGAGGACCCTTGGCTCAGGCTCCGCATGAATCGTGGATGTGACCCCTCAGATAAATATTAGTAAACCTGGTTAGGACAGGCTCTGCCTGACACCACCAACTCGAGGCAGAGCCCCCTCCCCATCCTGAGAAGCAGTCACAGAACCTCAGGGCTATTTCCTGCCCCTGGCCACAGGGTGCCACAGAATCAGGGAAGCTGTGGATGTGGCCCCACTGGTCACTGTGTAACCTGGGTGAGTCACCACCTCTCTGAAACCCCCACCCCACGTTACCTGCAAACCCAAGAAAGCAGTCTCAACAGGGAGAAATGACTGCACAGAACTAGTGCAGGGCAGTGCCATGCAGACTGTCCTGCCATTGTCTGACCTTGGCATCTCTCCAGCCGGTGGTTCCTCCGCCTCCAGCATGTGAGTGGCCCAGAACCCTTGTGAAAGCAGGTCCCATGGGGTGCAGCCGAATCCACACCGGGTTCCAATCTGTGTGCCGTGCTGGAGAAACTCCCAGGCTCTTGGCTATCAAATGGCTCTAGGAGGGGGCATTCCTCAAAAGACCCTCGTGTGGGGTCCCTATGTCGGCACTCTTCTGCCTCAACATCCCTCCCCCACATCCCAGGAAGTGAGTATCCACCGTCCTCATCCTCCAGAGGAGACCCTCAGGCGGGCCTGCTCTGGGGAATGGGATAGGTCCTTCCTTGTAAATGTGACCTTGACAAGTCGCTGCACCTCTCTGAGCCACCCTTTCTGCATCTGCAGCATGGGGCCAGTGCTCCTCCGGGGGGCACCGCTCAGCCCCAGGTGGGACCAGGCGAGGCTCAGGCCGCAGGCAAGGGAGGCTGAGGGGTGCTGGCAGAGGGTGGGTGGTCAGAGGGGCAGAGGGCAGTGTGGTGGTGGCGGGAAAGCCCCTCGGGTGGATGCGGAGAGGATGGGCAGCCCCTGCGTGCAAGTACCTGCCAAGTGGGCATTGTGTCCTCCAAGCCCCTCTCACCTCCTAAGGCCATGCTTTATTTTTGCCCATGTCCATAAAGACACCCTGGCGGCTCCTGAAGTCACCTGCTGGTCCAGGGCTGGTCAGGCTTGGGAGTCGGCCCCCTCCAGCCCCCACATTTGCGACTAGGTTCAGGCTGGTTCTGCCAAGCAGGGCCCCAGGGTGTCTAGCCGCTGCTGGGGAGGCCAGGGCCACTATGACTGAGTCCCTGGGGCCGGGACTGTGGGCAGAGAAGCTGTCTGGGGAGGCCTGGCCTCCAGGGCTCAGACCTGATTTCCAGCAGCCCCCAAAGGGCCATCTAGCTCCATACCCCCCAGGTCTTCACATGGTCCATGAAGGGAATAGCAGAGAGGGGCTACATGGGTAGGAAACCCCTAGGGAGGCCAGGAGGGCAGGGCCTCTGAATCTCGGCTGCATCCGCTGCTCCCTGGCCTCCCAGCTCCTGCCCCACCCGTCAGAGCACCACCCCTGGGTTACAAGTCCTGCCCCCAGGGGACTGAGTTTCCCAGCCTCCCTTGAGAGGGCCACTGGGGTACAGGCAAAGAAAGGAGCTGGGCGGGGCTGGGGGAGCACACCTCACCTGGCCTCACCTGGTTTCCAAACCCTGTTCCTCCCCCTCATTTCTCCCAGCCTCTTATCTGCTCCTGCCTGTCCTCTGTCCCTTCCCCAAGGCCCTCTCCATCCTGAGCCAGTTTCCTCTTCTGTGGAATGGGGGCTGGAATGCCCACTTTGGGGCGTTCTCCCGGTTAGGTGGAGGCTGGACACAGTGGTGGCATACAGGCACCACCGGCCCTTCAAGGTCTCCTTGGAATCTTCGAGGGCACGCCCTCCCCATAGAGTCCTCCAAGCTGTCCTCCTGGCCCCCAGTACCTCCGTCCCCCATCCCCACCCTCATGTACCTGCTGTGCCCCTGTGAGTTAGAGGGATTCCTCTCCCCTCCTCTGGGGTCCCAGCACCAGCCAGGCCTGCAGGCACACAGTAGGTGCTTAAGCAACGCTGAGTGTTGGGGGATTTGCCTGGAGCCGAAGTTCTGCTGGCTGGCCCCTCCATGGAGTGGGCAGGCTGGTGGGCCTGGGGGTGTTCCAGGCACCTGTGGGCTCGGGCAGTGTCAGAGCGCTCTGCCCCCGGTCACTTCTCCTGATCTCCCATTGCCCAGAGGTGCCTCTTGCCCAGGCCCCACTGCTCGGCAGCCCAGGGCCCTCTAGCAGCAGAAGGGACACCAGAGTCCACAGCCTCCTGCAGCCTCTCTGGGCCAATGCTGGCATCCCCTCTCCTCGCCAAAGGCTGATCTCCCCTCACCCGCCCACCCTACCTGCTGCTCCCTCACCCCACGGGATCCCAGCCCTGCTGCAAGGACAGGTGTCAGGTAGGGGGCAGTGTTGACCTGCCGGCCCCAGGCAGGTGTCTCACTCCCAGGCCAGAACCCTGGCACAGCCCAACCCTGCCCTCTGCCGGCACTGCCCCTCCACATCACGCCCCTGCTCACTGCCATGTCCTCTGGCCATACAGGTAGGACCACCCGGCAGCTGCCACCTGCATGCCATTCACAGAACCTGGTCCGGGGGGCGCTCCTCTGAGCCACCCGCCTCTTGATCCCTTACAGTGACCCTGACGGGCAGGCGGAGGCGGGGCTGGTCTCAGGTCTGGGTTTTACGCTCTACTGCCACTGTCTTGACATTTTAAATACATTTTGAATCAGGGGACTCTCATTTTCATTTTGCGTGGGCTCCGCGATTGAGGCCAAATCCGACGCCAGAGGTGGTACTTCCTGCTGTAACCACCCCAGGACGCAGCTGGGGGGCAGGGGCGCGGGAAGGTGGGAGACCTGGAGCAGCCGGGGTCCCCGGGGTCCTCTGGGCCGGCTTCACCCCCACCCCTGGGAACCCGGGAAGAGCCGGCTTTCGCTTCCTGTCTATTAAACCCTTTAAAGGAAGAGGGTAAATAAAACCGCCCGTCTGCCCAGCTGGAAAGCGATGACTCAGCCGCCCCCGCCGACCCTCGCCCCCAGGCTGATCCCAGAGAGCGGGCGTCGCGGCCCAGCCCGGACCCCTCGGCTCCCGGGACCTCTCTCCGGTCCAGGTCGTGGGGACGCGGTCAGAGCAGTCCGTCCCCCAGTTCGGGACACTGCGAGGGCGCAGGGAGGAGAGCGGGTTTCCTCTTCCCCTCCCATTTACTGAGCTCTACGGGTTGCTGTTCTAGCCCTTTCCACGTGTTCCCTAATCCAGCAAAGGTTACTGCTCCCCTGGGAAGGGCCCCCGAAGAGGACGGAACGGCCAGCGCTCGGGAGTAAGGAAGGGGGCCTCGACCCTCCTTCTGCCCCGGGAGCCCGAGAGCGGCAGGGCTGGACTTGGGGCGCCTGGAGGGTGAAGGTCTGGTCCCCGCTGTCTCCCCACGGTGGACCGGCCCCGGGCCCGGGCGTGCTTCTCGGGGCTCCCTGGCGTGAGTCACAGCGGGCAGGGCTGGCTGCAGCGCATTCTTCCGCGGGGCCGGCCTGCGAGACGGTGCGGGCGAGCGCCCGGGCAAGGCGGGGCCTCGAGTCACCCCACGGAGCTGGACAGCTGGGGCATCGGGGGCAACAGGAGCGCGGGCTTCTGAGATGGGAGGGGACGGCCGGGGACCGACCAGAGCGCGGACGTGCGGGTCCGGACGGCTGGGCTTGGGGAGGGTATGGCCTGGGGCGCGCGGGGCGCGGGCGGGCGGGGTGACCCGAGGGCCGGGGCGGGGCGGGGCGGGGAGGGGCAGCTATAAAGGCCGCGCCGGGGCCACGAGGAGCAGATCCGGCGCCGCCACCGCCCAAGTTGCCTTTCGCATTGTCGCTCCCAGTCCTACGCCCGGCACGACATGAAGTCCCCCGACGAGGTGCTACGCGAGGGCGAGCTGGAGAAGCGCAGCGACAGCCTCTTCCAGCTATGGAAGAAGAAGCGTGGCGTGCTCACCTCCGACCGCCTGAGCCTGTTCCCCGCCAGCCCCCGCGCGCGCCCCAAGGAGCTGCGCTTCCACTCCATCCTCAAGGTGGACTGCGTGGAGCGCACCGGCAAGTACGTGTACTTCACCATCGTCACCACCGACCACAAGGAGATCGACTTCCGCTGCGCGGGCGAGAGCTGCTGGAACGCGGCCATCGCGCTGGCGCTCATCGATTTCCAGAACCGCCGCGCCCTGCAGGACTTTCGCAGCCGCCAGGAACGCACCGCGCTCGCCGCACCCGCCGAGGCCGCCGAGGCCGCCGTGGCCGCCGCACCCTCCGAGCCCTCCGGGCCATCTCCGCAGCCCAAGCCCCGCACGCCATGAGCCCGCCGCTGTGAGTGCCTGCCCGCGCCCCGGCGAGCCCCGCGCCCTCACAGCCGGGACGGGGGCCTTTGGGAAAAACCACTTCAACGTCAGACGGCGGGGCGGGGGGCGGGGGAGCTGCATCTCCTTGGGGGACCCGGCGCCCCGCAATCGCGCTGGCCCCCTCGCGTCAGGGTCTCGGGGCCCCTCAGGCTGGACCCCGACCGGCCCTGGCACAGCTCCCTGACCCAGTCCTTTCCCCACAGGGCCATACGCTGGACGAGTCGGACCGAGGCGAGGACGTGGCCGGCGCTCTCCAGCCCCGCAGCAGCAGCAGCAGAACTTCCCGTGCGCGCGGATCCTTGCTCCGTTGCACGGGCGCCTTAAGTTATTGGACTATCTAATATCTATGTATTTATTTCACTGGTTCTTTGTAGTCACATATTTTATAGTCTTAATATCTTGTTTTTGCATCACTGTGCCCATTGCAAATAAATCACTTGGCCAGTTTGCTTTTCTACCATTCGGCTGTGGCTCAGTGAGGTTCCTGCTGGGAGGGTGGAGGCCCAGGAATGGGTGGGCAGGACACCCTCATCCAGTCCTGCGGGGCTGGCGTGAAAGGCGCTGGGAACCGGCTTTGAATGAATAAATGAATCGTGTCATCTGCTGGGCCTGGTCCACACCCTCTTTTCCAAGTAGCCTCCCCAGAGGCCAGGAAGTGCCCTGGGGCTTGACCCTGGCTACCTTCTGCCCCTTGGTGTGTCCTGAGGAATTGAGCCTGGTGAGGACAAGGGCCCTGGGTCCGAGCTGCTGCTGCCTGTGGTGGGGGGACGTTCCCCAGCAGCCCTTCCTGCCCACATACCACCCGCGCAGCCAGACCAAAGGGAAGTGCTCAGCCCTCTGGTTGCCTGCCACCAGTCGCTCCTGGTCAGTGCCCGCAGTGTGGGGCCGGCAGGGTCGCCTTTGCTTTTGGGGGAACAGGAGAGAGTTCTGGGCTGTCTCCGATGGTGGGGCAGGAGGCAGAGGTCCCTGCATGTCCAGGTGCTGGCCCAGGCCATTGGGGTGGAGAGGCCTGAGTGCAGCAAACCCCTGCCCCTCTTTCTGAGATAGCTGACCACGGCTTTCTGCCCTCCGGTCTGGCAGTGCTCTCCGCAAGACAGGGATGGTCTGAGACACTTAGGGTTTGGGAAGTGTGTCCCCCACCCAGAAGGGCTCCTGGTGGTGAACAAGCTGAGGAGGTGATAAGGGGTACAGACTCCTCGCCCCACAATGGGGCCTTCATTTCTGGAACCTTCGTGGTTGGAGGGATGCCAGTAAGGGAGGCAGAGAAGCACCAGAATCGGCCCCTAATCTCTGTTGCTAGGGGGCCAACGAAGCCTCCTAGCTGGTCCGGGGTCAGAGCAGGGAGGGTGCTAGCCCTTCGCTGCATGGCCCGTAGGAGTGTTGGTGCTAGATCCAGAAGAAACTATTTCCTGCAAGGAAGTTTCTCCCGAATACGGTTTGTGAAGCCCCTGTGCAAATGGGAGAGGGGATCCTGCAAAAAGCAGAAAAGAGCAGCAGGGGACACTGCCTGGCTGGGCTCCTGGGCCTCCTAGCTGCCCCACCAGAGCCTCACCTGGATGGATATCCAAGGTCAAGAGGAGAGCCCTTGCCCCTGGGATCTTCAAGCATAGGCATGATCTGGCCTGAGCTTTAGGCGGAGAGGGTTGATGGCCCTTGGCTCACTGAGGCCACTTCTTGTTTGAGGAATTTTGGAATTCCTGAAATTCTGAGAGCAGTGGAATTCTAAGGTTTGGGGAGTCCATGTTTTAACAGCTTCTTTTAAAAATAGCCTGAGGAGAGAAGGGGCAGCCTTCATGGTCTCGGGGGCAGCTGCAGACCCTCGCTGAGGCTGTGGAAAGCCCGTTCTCTCCAGATGGGTCAACCGGTCACAGCGGCTGGGCTGGCCTTCTCATGCCCAGTTCTCCTTCTCTCCAGAACCCAGGGCCAGGGGATGGGGGTGAGGGGTCGGGAAGTGCTGTGGTCAGGAGGCTGGAAGGCAACAGTGCATGGCCTGGCCAGCAAATCAGCTATAGAAGGGGCCCCCAATTCCCGGGCCACCGATGGGTACTGGTCCATAGCCTGTTAGTAGCCAGGCCACACAGCAGGAGGTGAGCAGCGGGGCAAGCGACCACCTGAATTCCACCTCCTGCCAGATCAGCGGCAGCATTAGCTCCTCACAGGAGCGAGAACCCTACTGTGAACTGTGCACAAGAGGGATCTAGGTTGAGCACTCCCCGTGAGAACCTAATACCCGATGATCTGGGGTGAAACAGTTTCATCTTGCCCAGCCACATCTGTGGAAAACCTGTCTAAGGCCGGGCGCGGTGGCTCAAGCCTGTAATCCCAGCACTTTGGGAGGCCGAGACGGGCGGATCACGAGGTCAGGAGATCGAGACCATCCTGGCTAACACGGTGAAACCCCGTCTCTACTAAAAATACAAAATCTAGCTGGGTGAGGTGGCGGGCGCCTGTAGTCTCAGCTACTCTGGAGGCTGAGGCAGGAGAATGGCGTAAACCCGGGAGGCGGAGCTTGCAGTGAGCTGAGATCCGGCCACTGCACTCCAGTCCGGGCAACAGAGCAAGACTCCACCTCAAAAAAAAAAAACAACAAAAAAAACCTGTCTTCCATGAAACTGGTCCCTGGTGCAGAAAACGTTGGGGGCCATCAAGCTATAGGCCAAAGAGGCTGACAGAAGGGGACACCAGAGGAATTCTGGGGTTCGGGTGGCTGGCAGCCTCCCTGGTGCAGTTCCGGGGTTCATGTGACTGGCAGTGTCTGATGTAGTTCTGGGGTTCGGGAGGCTGGCCGTGTGTGGTGCAGTTCCGGGGTTCATGTGACTGGCTGTGTTGGGTGCAGTTCTGGGGTTCGGGAGGCTGGCCGTGTGTGGTGCAGTTCCGGGGTGCAGGTGGCTGGCAGCCTCCCTGGTGCAGTTCTGGGGTTCGGGAGGCTGGCAGTGTCTGGTGTGGTTCTGGGGTTCGGGTGGCTGGCAGTGTGTGGTGCAGTCCTGGGGTTCGGGAAGCTGGCCGTGTCTGATGTAGTTCTGGGGTTCGGGAGGCTGGCAGCCTCCCTGGTGCAGTTCTGGGACTAGGGTTTGGGTTTGTGCGCTGGGCTGTTCAGCAGAGTGAGGGCATTTTTCCTTCCATCTAGGAAGGCCTCAGTTCCCTGACCTGTTTTTTTTTTTTTTTTTTTTTGAGACAGTCTTGCTCTGCTGCCAGGCTGGAATGCAATGGTGGGATCTCAGCTCACTGCAACCTCTGCCTCCTGGGTTCAAGCGATTCTCCTGCCTCAGCTTCCCGCGTAGCTGGGACTATAGGCGCGCACCACCTCACCCAGTTAATTTTTTAAAAAATATTTTTAGTAGAGCAAGAATTTCTCCATGTTGGCCAGGGTGGTTTCCTTCTCTTGACCTCATGATCCGCCTGCCTCGGCCTCCCAGTGCTGGGATTACAGGCGTGAGCCACTGCGCCCAGCCAGGTTCCCTGATCTTTTAAAGCAACCTGTTTCTGCTTTTGGGCAGGCACACTGTGGGCGGGGGTTGGGCAGTGAGCTCCCCATTGCTTGGGGTGTGAGCAAGAGCTGTCTGCGCGGCAGCAGGGGAACTCCTTTGTGGGCAGACTGTACTAATAACAGTGAACCAATTTGGGTGATTCTGTCCTTCCCAGAGCTTTGCCCAGCTGTAGGCCCCCTCCTCTAGGAAGCCCTCCAGCCCCGAGGCCCCATCCCTCACTGAAGGACACAGGCAGACCACGCGATAGCCTGCAGAAACCAGGCCGGAAGAGGTCGGAGGGATGTAGTAGGAGTTTATTGCCAGTCTGTGTCTGGGCAGCGGTCACCAGACTTTGTCCTTCTTCTGGGGCATAGGTTTCCTCCAGAGGACCAGGAGGACGAGGACATTGATAGCAACCTGCACGTGGCCGAAGATAGGGACGCCAAAGCTGCGGTACAGGAAGCCGCCGACGGTGGGCCCCAGCGTTCGGAGCAGTGGCTGCACAGAGGCGCAGAGGCCCAGCATGGCCCCTGGGGGGGTGCATGGGGGTAGTCAGGCCCTGGGCAGCTCCCTGGGTCGGCTGCCCACTTCCTGGACACAGCCATGATCTCTCATCTCTCCTGACCCATCCCAACCTCACGGCGCAGTCTGCACCTTGCATAGTCTGGTGAAATACTCCCCCAAACACCCCTCCTTTCCACCTGCTGGCTTCTAACCTCCAGTCCCCCACTCCCTGCCACCTGCCCGGCCTTTGGAGCAAACGCAGCTCTCTCTACCCACTGGGCCTGTTCCCAGAGGACCTTTCAGCCATGCAGGGGGCTGCACAGGGTGCTTCCCAGGGCATTGGGCTGAGTCTCTTCCCTGCTCCAGAAAGTTTCCAAGCACAGGAGGAGCCTGGGAATGGGGCCACAGGTCACCACAGCAGGCCCCGCCCTGCCAGGCCTGCCAAGGGAGATGGCATCTGTGCCTGGGGCCCGGAACCTCCCGCCCAGGGTGTCAGGGAGCTGGCTCTCACGGCTGTTTCCCAGGGTGCCTGCCACCACCGAGGGCTGGTGATGCAGTGGGGAGGCTAAGCCTGGCCTGTGAGACACTGTTGGGGCTTGAGTTCAGAGTGGGCATGACACCCCAACCCCACAGCCCCTCCTGGCCATCAGCCCCTCCTCCAGCCGCCTCCTGCGGAGCTCCTACTACTCCAGGAATTCCTCCCACAGGGGCTTCGGGAGCCCATGCACAGCCCCTCAACCCGCCCCTCCTGCAGCCCCAGCAAGACCAAGCTGCTTCCCAGGCTCCCCGGACAGCCCCCACCTGCATGGCAGCCTGCTCTGTCCCGAACACGCCATCTCCACACCCCTCTGGCCAGCGACCCCCAGCATGGACAGGCATGTGGGCACTATCTGTGGCTGTTGTCAACACTCGGGCAACACAGGGGCAGCACTCCCTGAACGGAGGACCCCCCCAGGCCTCCAGCTGGGAGGTCACTCTCTGCCTCTGGTCCCGTGCCCAGAGGGTCTCTGGCTCCAGGGACTTCAGAGCCCAGGTCTCCTGGAGTTGGAAATCCCGGGGCTGGTCAGCTGTGATGAGGAGCTGGCCAGGCCCGTGTGGAGGAGCATTAAGAGCAGCCTTGCCTGCTGTGCCAGAGCAGCCTCTTCTGCAGACACAGGGTGCAGTTCCTGCCCCTTCTGTCCTCTGCCCCCTCTGTCGCTGGGTTTCCAGGCTGCTGCTGGGAACCAGGTGCTGGCTCCTTCCAGGCCAGGGGTGGTGTCTGTGCACGATGTGGCCCAGTGGCCTGGGCCGGGTCTCCCTCAGCCTCCAGGGGCCTCTTCCCAGCCAGACCTAGTCCTTATCTCCCCAGCCCTTCCTCTCCTCTGCTCTCCTCCTGGCCTCTCCAAAGTGCTGCCCAACCTCCTCCAGGACGCCCTCCTGGTTCAGCCTGTGTCAGCTCATGCTCCATGAAGTCTCAGTCCTGGAAGGCCTTGGAGGTTCCCAGGCAGTCCTGAGAAGAGGCCTGTCCTTTGCAGCCCGGCCACATCCGGGCCTCTAGACCTCGATCTGCTGCCTCCCAGACAGGCAAGTGGACGGAGGGTCAGATGTGTGCCCTGAGCTTCCTGGCTCTGCTGCTGGGGAGTCCTGGCAGAATCTCCAGTTCTCCAAATGACTCCCTGACTCCTTTGACCTCAACCTGCCCACAGGAGCCCCCCGCACTGGCTAGTGTGTAGCCACACTGTGCCTGGGGTGGGGCAGGAGCCTGGGTACCACTGGGCCCAGGGCATCCCCAGTCTGCTTGGGGGCTTTCTTAGGCCTCAAGAAAGAAAGCTGGGTCTGAAGTGGGGGCTGGGGCATCTATGTCTGGGGTACCTGTGTCCCCCACAGTGACCTAGGGGCTCCCTGGGTTTAATTACTGCTGTGCATTCATTCACTCCTTTGTTCAGGAAGCGCCTGAGCACTTGTGTGCCCGCCTCCATGCTGGGGGAGGGCCCAGAAGTCCCTGGGGCATCCAGGTCTGGCAGGCAAGGCCCTTAGGTGCTTCTCAGGGCCAAGCCAACTGCCACCTCCGGGCAGCCCCCTCCCAGGCCCCTGGCCTGCCCCCAGCTGGGCTAGGTGGTAGGGCAGGAGTCTCATGCAGGACCCAGGCTCTGCGCCTTACCCACCCCACACAGACCCCAGGCCCCCTACTCCACACACTCCACCCAACCCACACAGATTCCAGGCTTCCCACCCTAGCCTCCCTACACAGACCTTAGGCCGCCCACCCCAGCCCCACTAGGTAGCTCCCAGGGCTTCCTGGAGGAGGCTGCCCCACCAGCTGGCCACAGCTCACCTGTGTCCGAGGTGGAGACAGCCTTGGTCAACATGCTGTCGGTGACCACATTGAGCGTGCAGAAGCTGAACACCAGGCCGGGCACCAGGAGGCAGAAGTGGAAGACGCTGGACATCCAGGCCTGGGACGGCAGGTGGGGCCGAGCTGAGTGGGGGCCTCACGGGACCAGGCTCCTCTCTGGGGATCTTACCTGTCCCTCTCCACCCTGACCTGTCCCTCCCCACCCTGACCTGTC